>NC_080561.1:38013563-38613563 GCF_030253575.1 Rhododendron vialii | reverse complement strand
TTCCGTAGAGTCCCCTACAAAGTTCATTCGGACCGTCCATCTCGGCAATCGGTAATTTGGATTGAAAGCAAATTCTTCCAGAAAAGAATTAGGAAAGAGTTAACTTTTCTTTGGAAAAGTTTATTTTTAATCCGGATCGTTAAAAACACTTTTGAACGAATGTGTGGGGGCAATATAGCGCTTTACAAAAGTTTATAGTTATTACTCTCTATTTTACGAGATGTTGAAACTCTATCTTACTAAGGAGTAGTTGCTATTTGCAAAGGCAGATCTAACGTTGGGGCGACAGGAACCTCGGCATCTTCAAAGTTTGTGATTATTTCGTTATATGTCATGTAAATAAATATTTCTTTCGTCCTTTTATAAATGTCCCGCTTCGTAACTCTTACTTATTAAGAAAACATCATCATTACACCTTTTCACATCAATTTTTACCTTCATTTTTCCTATTTACCCTCTATGGAGACATCATCATTACACTTTTACTCATTAACTTTTCAAAATGGAATCTATTTTGAGGGGCAAAATGGAAAATGTATCAACTTTTACCCACTAACGTTACAAAATAGACACTTATTAAGGAACAATCTAAAATGAAATACTGGACTTTAAAAAGGAGACGGAGGGAGTATCTATGAAGTATGATTTGTAATTTCATCTCTAAAATCTAAAAAGTTAGTTTCGTTTATTCTTCAATTCAAGCAATTTTACCTGACTTTCTAAAACACTGCTCTAATTTTTTCAGGACTAAGTATATCAAATATAAGTATATATTAAAAAAAAAAAAAAACTTAACACAAAAGAATTACATCTTATGCGGTAAATAAGGTAGCAAGCATTATATATAAAATTACTGAGTTTGTTTTTGTGAAATTTTAAAAAAAAAATTATATGTATTAAATACTGCCAGACTTCAGCAACAAAGTCGTTGTAGTATAGTGGTAAGTATTCCCGCCTGTCACGCGGGTGACCCGGGTTCGATCCCCGGCAACGGCGCTTTAGGTTTTTAGTGCCCTTTTTTTTTTTTTTCCCTCTCTACAAATTGGTTGCAAGAGTGATGTCAATTGAGCGTGATATAAGCAGAGCACAGGTAGAACGAACAGAGTCGCGGCGAAAATTGTTTAAGTTGTTTCGTGTTTCACCTCTGTGCCCACTTATTTTCCTGAATTCGATGGCTCGTTTAGCATTGCAGCTTTTCGGGAATGAACTCGTCAAAATGGCGAACCCATTTCAAATTAGTATGATTTCATAGAGGCACTATCTAACAACAGACTCTGCCACAAATGTCGGTTATTGATTTTAGTAACTTGTGATAGTTTTGGTGAAATTGGTTCAAATTTATATTTTGGTTTGATTTGTTTATGCAATTGATAGATAATCTACTGCCATAAATGCCGGTCATTTTTATTTTTTTTATTTTTTACGGGTATCCTTAAAATTACGTTCTGATTACATTGAGTGGCTCGGATCATCGAAATTCGATTGGAAACTTTGAAGGATTATTTTAGGGGTCTCCGAAACCGCCCCGTTCAATGATTTGTTAATTTGTTTAGTTCTATAAAGCGAACTGCGGTATGAAATGAGAACCGAACCGCAATCTAATAAAAATTGCAATTGGTCCAGTTCTACAAGGTTCAAGAATTGGTTTGATTCTCAAAATCTCCAATCCAAACTGGAAACTTTTATTTTTTTTAATTGATAAGAGAGATCATTACATCATGCATGAATTACAAAATACAAATCACGGAACACTGCATTAATTGTGTGAGAGCCCATGAGATAACTAAGACTACATCCTTAATGAAGCAATATTGGAAGAACCAAATTATTGGACACAGTCGCGGACACAAGGAGGTGTCGGGCGCCCTGCCCAATTCGAAATATTCACGTATATTATACTATTTTTTCAAGTGATTTTTGATAAAAGTCTAAGAAATTGGCCTTGCAAACCTCTTGGCTGAAATTTTTTTCTTAAAAATCTCTATCGTGTGTGAAAAGAACCCCCTAAATTTGAAGTTATCACTCATTTTTGGGTCGCGTATTGCGTACATAAACTTGAATAGCATTTGCGCTCATACCCACAATCTTGTCTTTTCCTCGGACCTCACAACCCACAAGTAGAAACATATACTTGTTGAAACATACTTCTCGCCATCAAGATAATAATAGTACATGTGTTTTGGACCTCTGCTAGTCACAAACTTTGTGTCCACAGGTGATTTGGACACAAACAAAATAGTACTAACCTCAAATCGTTTTCAATCCACCAAAATGTGGCTCCAATGTTTTGATCTTTACCTTTCAACAGAGGTCTTGTAATAACTGAACTTAACTACCACAGAGAGACAATGCTGGTTCACACCACAATATCCTCTATCAGGACATTTGGTGGTGGGTTTTGGATAGAAAATAGCCTCAAATTTCTCAGGTACGGAAATGGGAAGTTGACACTTGACAGCATAGAAAGAAATAGTTGGACATAATTACAGTATTTTTTTTGCCTGCTGGGTCACATTAATCACATACATGAAAGACATTTAACAGTTGATATTGAACAACATCTTATGAATCACGAAAGACTTTTGTGCTGATTGCGTAGAAGCAGGACTGATAAACGAGCAAGCTTAATTTGAAATTTTAATGGATTTCCGAAATATGTTCAAGTTCAGCTTGTTTTATGAGCAAGTCAATCTCAACAAGTTTTAATTGAGCAGATCACGGGGGCAGATCTTGAGTTGCTTGAATTTTAAAACTTCGTAAGCTAAACAAGCTGAGTAGTAGTTTATTTAAGCTTACTAAATCGATTAAGAGCCAAACACAAGTGAAACATGAATGTTGATGTTCATGAAGGCCCATGTTGGGTGTACTTGTTTCTAGAGTTAATTTTGCAAATGTCTGTTCACATGGTGATTTCGACAGCGGTTCCAGAAACTTGTTTTCCCAGAAAACAATCCGTTATCGAGAGAACGTCAAAAAACTATTAAAACCATTTGAAACATGTTTCCATTCAAAGATGAATATGATATGATACCAATTGTTTCCATTCAAAGATGAATATGATATGATACCGATTTCTAAGGGATTGTAGGGATTACTCCGAGGTGCATACAAGCTGACCTGATACATTAATGTGATTCCAAGTCCACAAGTAAAAGAAGAGGCTGAAGATGTTAATAGGAAGTCCCTAAAGCAGACATTCTTCAAAGCAACACACATAAAGTCAACATCTTTTACAGTACTAACACGAAACAAGAAAAGCAAAAACAAAGCAACTAGGTATAGCTACTGAGTAGATATATTGGTTCTTCAATTTTGGTGCAGGAAGCAACAAATAGCTTTCTGCAACATACTGGCATTAGTTTTCATCCATCTTCCACAATGCAGAAGGCAGGGGAAACTGCTATCCTATAGAAGTATATGACTTCCTGCAAACAAATGACAAAAAGTTGACAAATTTATCAGAACCAAGAGCCAAATGATCTGAAGAAAATTGAGTTTCAACTAACAGATTTAGTGAAGGGGCAACAATATGACTTTTGCGACTAAACGTAACAGTTTCTTTTACCCTCTGATACCGTTACACACCGACATACTGGTGAGACTGAAAATCACGTGCATCGGTCGTTTCTCATTACATATTGGTTTCGTTTCTGGTAATGGACCAGTCCACAGCCGCTACGACCGCGACTCAACCCTAGTACCGACTTTGGTTTCTAACAGTTATGAACAAGAGACTAACTGATGTGATCATAAGTCAATTAATCCTCCTATAACATCATTCGAAATACAAACGAATTCCGCGGGCAAACTAAAGAGAAGGATGATTACATATTAAAATGCACAAAATACCTAAATGAGTATAGAGGAAATTCCCATGCCATAAGTGGTGAGCTCTTAGTAATATAAAGACCCTGCAGAAGCAAATATTGGAGGAAATAGTATGTTAGCACCTAGGACGCGACCCTGCAGAAGCTGGCTTTCTGGGCTTTATCTTAGATATTTCAAAATATATTACGGTAAAAGTTATAATTTTTTACTTTTCCGGTTCGTCTTGACGAGACGAATCAATAATTCACAAAAGTTGGCGCAAAACTAAAAAACGTGAAAAAAATTTGAATAAGAAAAAACCCAAAAATTTTAGCAAAATTTAGCTTAATACCACTTTTATAGAAAGATACTTAATGCAAGTAAGATAAGATCCTACCTTGCCACCAATTTCCTCTTGAAGCACTCCCTGAATCATCTTCTCCGCCATCTTTATTGACCTGATGAGTCTGACTCTGAGACATTTGATTAGCGTTAACAAATTTCGTGTTTGTGAATTGTTTTCCAATTCTAAAGGTCCTCAATAAGTGTGATGCTTCCATGCAAATCTCGTCGAGGCCAGCATAACAGTAATGCTTTTAACAGATATCGCTTTAGATGCATAGTAGTAATTGTGTCATGCGTGCCAAGCTCTTTCAACATGCATAAAGTAATGAAGTACCGATTTATCATAACAAGCACTAACCGGTGGGTACGAAGAGGCTTGGGTATTCTGAGGATGAGAATAGACGTCTTGACCGCCATAATATAGCGATGAGCTGAGATGACAAGGTTGTCCTCTTTGTTCCTCGTAAATAGGGCTCGACGACTCCCTATTTGGAAAGCTCACATTCTCTCCTTCACTGCTCCGAGAGATTGTATCTGGAAAGAAGTAAGAATTAGCTCCAATTCCCACAGGAATTCCATCACCAAACGAAAACTTGAAAAGGAAAAACCACAGAACTGAAGTTCCTGGAAAAAGATTGGACATGAAACTTACGATTAATTCGTAAATTTTCAATCCAGTACAGAGCAATTGGAGTTGTTCAATCAAACGGGTTAACAGCCTCTAATGTAAAACAGGGCCATCTGAACCAGTGAGGGTGTTCTATAATAATTCTAGATCTTCCTCATTAAGGAAACTAAGTAAAGGGAGTTGATTCTCCACAAACACATCAATGAAGGCTATAACAAATTGCAGATTACAAGCATACAACAAGTCCGTTGCGAACGTTTGCAGGCCGCATGGGAGCATTTTCAAGTCTAATTGAAACAGGATTATCTAGTAACAATCCACCGGGTGGGCTTGCTAGCTTGGTGGTCAAGACCTGTGACTTATGTAATTGCTTTCTCTTAGGTTTCAACTTCACTCTCTCTTAGGTATAAACTCTTGTGGGGCTAACCAAAAAAAAAAACCCCCTCTTGTGGGGTTAATCCATATGGGGTTTGTCCAGGCTTCCGGGCTCCATGCTAGTGGAGTGCTGTGGGATTGGTCCCGTGGTTTGTCAAGGTGCGAGTATGCTGACCTAGAGTAATTATCGAAAACGAAGAAAGATAAATCAGTAAATACAATAAAGACCACACTGATGCCCTCAGAATCCACTAAATCATCAACTTGGCAGGGTAGACCAAACTCCAAAAGTTCAATGGAAATATTTATTTATCATGCAGGAAAAAGGTGAAAACTAAAATTCAAGCAATCTTCATGTTTTTAGATTTTACTAATTAATCTTCACAAACCTTGAGGTCCAGATTTAGTACTCCAAGCCTGAGTAGAAGAGTCTTGCTTCTTGTCAACTGCCTCAGAACGCAGAGACTCCCTCCCCAATACCTTAAACAAAAACAAAAAAGCCAATTACCAGCTTTCCTTCAGTAAACATAACTATTAATGACATATTTGACTGAATTAAACTCATAACACAGAATTATTCAAAAAAAAAAAAAAACTCATAACACAGAAAAGGAAGCACTTGCAGTGCACTTAGACCAGGGTTTTAAATTGCGATCAAATGTTGGCCGATATCAGACCGTACCGGATGATACGCAATTAAATAACGATATCAGAGGTTTCGAACTTCCATTACATAACGCCTGATATGATCTGTGGCGGGTTTTATTTAAAACCTGACTTAATTAGACAAATTAAATACCTAAAACCATAGACCGAAAGTCCTAAAAGAAGAGTAGATAAATACCAAAACCTCACACCATCTCACGAAGTACTGATTTTAATTGAAATACATAAAAATAATGAGAGAAACTTATTCACGGCTCTGCCGTGAACAAGTTCTTTACAGCAGTAACCAATCACGACTGTCCAAAAGTGTTTTGAATGATCCGGATTTTAATGAAACTTTTCCGAGAAAAAGTTCAACTCTTTCCCGGTTGCGATTGACTCCGTAAACAATTATTCAAGGCTCCATCGTTAAAAAAGATTTTCTAATAAGTAACAGATTTAAATTCTATGTTCTTCACACAAATGTAGAGAGCTTCAAGAGAAACCCACATGATTTATTCAACTGTATGGAGTTCTCTTCACCTCCATGGACTCTCACAACATTATACAAACTTAAACAAAAAAAAAACATCAAATTGAGAAAAGCAATGCAACGGACACAACTTTAAAACACAGACACAACTACGTTCGAAACCGTTGGATGAACATGGGTCAACTGTCCACACACATTCAATGGTTTCGGATACAGTTGTATCCGGAATTGAGTTTTTAAGGTTGTTTTCCTAGACTCTTTGAATCAATGGAAAGAACAAGCCCATACAAATGGGTACCCATGTAACCCAACTCAGTGAGTGCTCTTAAATGCCACAAAATCACAAACAGAACAATTCAAATAACGTCATCAGTAAAAGGGAGTGAGAATGGTACCTTCGACGAAGGGGAAAAGATAGACCCAAAGATTCCAGAAGACGAAGAAACAGAGGATTCCTTTGCACCAAAAAGATCAGAAGTGAACGAGGAAGATGATGAAGCAGAACCCACTTGCTTTTTCCCTTCCATCTCTCTCTCTCTCTCTCTCTCTCTCTCTACAACACTCCGCAAGAGAGAGATACAACACTCCGCAAGAGGGAGAGGGAGGGAGAGTGGTGTCTGTGTATATATAGGAAAACCACCGCCAAGGAAGGCTCAGAAGGAACAACCCACCGACAGATTTTGTCAAAAAAACCAACAGAAAGTGAAGGGAAAAGAACAAAGACGAAGAAAAAGGGTAGCAGAAAGAAACTGAATTTAAGAGAGAGAGAGAGAAAGAAAGAAAGAAAGACACGTGAAAGAGAGAAAAGAGGGAAAACAAACCGTCCTTCCCCAATTTTATATTAAGATCCGACCACCACCTGAGTTATAAAAAAATATCTTACACCAGCCCCAGAAAACCCAAAAGAAATCCTCCCGGGATGCCGTCCATTTGCCGTCAATCCCTCCCCTCTCTCACTCTCTCTCTCTCTCTCTCTGGCTCTGGTGGTGTCCTGTTGCCGACGATATATGTGTAGTATCTCTCTCTCTCTGCGTTGGTTTTACTATATTGTTCTGATCAGTTTCGGTTAGTAGGCTGGTTTTTTCCCCTCCTCTTGACTCTTGGGGTCCTGCTTGTCAGAGGATATATACCAGATTTCGCCGCGTGGAACAATCACACACTTCCCGAGGTGAGATGTCTCTCTGCTTTCTTCGAATGGTTTACCGCCACGAATACCTAGTGGATAATAACAACCCTACTACCATCCCAGAGGGTCCCACCTCAGTCGACTCTTTTCTTTTCTTTCTGGTATCAGCACCTCAGTCGACTCTGTGTTCCCTCGTCCGTGCAAGAAGCTTGGCCGGGCCAAGCCGAGCTTAGCCTGGTTTTTAAAGTGTTCGTGCTTGGCTTGTTTAAAGCAAATCTATAACTTTAACTTGACACGACCCTCTATATCTCTCGTTGGTGCAAACAAGTTAAAGTCGAGCCGAGTAGAGTAAAGGACCGGGAAACGCGACATCATAGGAACCACGGACCACTTACTAGTAAAGGAAAATGGAAGTGCGCTCCTGCGCACCAGCTGAAAAAGCCCTTTCCCTTTTTAATAGCGAATAAGATAAGCTTCATAGTGCCAACCTAGTAAAGCGGCGTTGACGACCTTCGCATAGGATGAGTTGCTGGATACGGGATCCTCATAGTAGGCTGGACCAATAGCTAGCCGAGAGAGGGCAGTCTTTAGAAACAACATGTTGGTAAAGCAAGAGAACGCTTGGCAGTGTTCAAGCTTGGCTCGTTCAAAGTTAATCTAGATTAAGCTCGAGCCAGGGTTCGAATAATGAAGCTTGAACTTGGTTCATTAAGTCTCGTGATATTCGAGCCCGAGCTAGTTCATTTACTAAATGAGATCGGTAATGCTACTTAAGTAGATCAGATCGATGGCTAATCTTTCGGGTTAATTGAGAGTGAAATCACATAATCAAGACTTTTTAATAAAAAAAGAAAGTGGTTTCTTAATAAACCACCTCCACTAATATTGTCCAGGTGGAGTTGTATGTACATTTTACTTTTCCAGTACCTTCACACTTCGTTTTCCCACTTGTTACTATATAACTCTTATAAAAAGACTTTAGGCTGTCTATCTGGGCGTAAAATATTATTTTTTGGTGTTTAGTTGTATAAAAAATAAAGATAAATTATTTTTCATTAATTGGATGAAAATAGCTTACTCTTAAATTTTTAGTAAGTTATTTTTTAAAATTAACCCGCTATCTTCTACTGCAATTCTCATTGCTCAGTCCTCTCGATCGTCAGTCTTGACCACGTTCAATCCTCCTCCTCTCTCTCTCTCTCTCTCTCTCTCTCTTGAATTGAATTGAATTTCATCGTTAAACCCTCTCTCTTTCTCTACACTATTTTGTCAATTTTTGAAAATATTTTTTATGTGCCAACCAAACACTAAAGAATAAAAGTTTAAAATTTATTTTCTGAAAAATTATTTTACATGAAAAACCATTTTACATCGAAACGAACAGAGCCTAAATGCTGATATTCAAGTATTCAATTGGGAATATTTTAGACATAGTTCTCTATAGGAAATTGATTTCGGTACTCAAGTTTTAACCACTGACACTCCACTTTGTGTTTGATCATGTGACATTACAAAATAGAAAATAGAGTTTTATTGGCTAAAAGTGGAGTGTCAAGTCACTGTCCTTCTCTGTACGCATGCAAATCTAAACATAAATGTGCAACAAGGAGAGAGATTGATGTGTACGGGTTTCACGTGCAGCGTGCAACACCACATGGATTTCACGTGTAACGGACCGCATCCATAACTCTAGTTATTCTGCCATGAGAGTGATCTATATTTAACGTCGCATAACATCTGGTATCGGCTTGAGCTGGGATTGTGATGGCTTTTCTAGCTGGCCTTGTTTTTTAGCTGGGTAGGTAGTATTCCAGCTTAATCGATGGGATTGTTTTTTTGTTGTAAAGGAAATGGGGGACCCTGCCGTCGCTTAGGGGATAGCATGGATGGTGGTCTTATTCGGGCCGTTCATGCTTGACAAACGGTTTGGATTTTATCTCGGCCGAATAGATTTCAATTATTCAGTTGAGGTGAAATTTAAACCGTTCATTACCGAGCATGAACGACCTAGACAGGGCCAACCCTTATGCTGTCCTCCAGTAGGGTTTTCCCTCATTCTTGTTTTATGTTTGTAAATATAAAATTCATGTTTACCTCTCAGAGGTTTCGGTTGGGTCAGCTGAGCACTTTGCTTTTGATTTCATGATTGCATGTCTAATGTCCCAAATTTAATTCGAAATTTTTGTACTTTAGCTTAAAACTTTTTACGCGTTACGAAGTTTGATAAGATTTGGAGCGAGAGAGAGAATTTAGATAGTGACATAGGGTAGTGGATGGATCCCCGGGTTGGTACTTGTGTTTGCTTTCTACACAATTAATCGTGGTTTGATTATTGATTTTAGGCGGCAAGAAAAGTTCTTGCGAATTTTTTAGTTTCGGTGTTGATGGTTTGTCTTTAACTAGTTCAAAAGAAAAATTAATTGAGATGCGTGTAAGTTGACCTGAACACGCCGTTGAACCAAAAGAAAAGAGAGTATTGGATGGGATATGGAGGGGTCCATTAGAGACAGGTTGAGCCTATCGGATTACCACTTTGGGTCGCCGCGTGCCATACGTTGTGTCCAAGGTAAGGCCACATGGAGTGTCTTCAAAATTTCAGCTCAGGACATGGCTAATGACAAAAGATCAATGCCAGCACCACATTCACGTCCATTTACACATCCACATTTCTACACATTCGTAAGTGTGTACAAACGGGTGTATGAGTGGGTGTGATTCTAGGAATTTTGATAATAATAATGTGGGCAATCCTTTCCTGAATCTATTGTGTTTTATTATTATTTTTGGTATGTTGGAAGTAAAAAATCTATTGTGTTCGTAAAACCTGGACTCAAGGCAGGCCTCCAGTGATCCTAAAACCGTACTCCATCCGTTCTAAATTGCTCGTCCCTTATACTATTTTGGAATGTTCCAATCATTATCTCAACCATCATTAAAAGATGGTAATTCATTAAACAATCTTTGCTTTTTTACATTTTCATACTCCCCTTTTTTTTATATACATTCAATTTTTTGTCTTTTAGTGAAAAAAGTACATACACTTTCAACATTAAAAAACAAAGCAAAAGAGTGGATATCAAAAAGAGGAGCGTGACAATCACTCTCCTTTTTTATTTTTTATTAGTGTAATTAGGAAGAGAAAGAAATACAGGAAATGAGGTTGGCTTGAAATGCATTTGACAGTGAGACAACAATTGTGAACATATGGTATTTGGAGGCTAAGGCTTGGTGAAGACGTGAAGTATAAGAGGTTACTCATTAGTCAAACTAAAAGTAACAAAAAAGAAAAAAATTGAACTCTCAATAATTGCCTCCGCCACTACTTGACTAATTCTAGCTCCTAGAGTCCCAGTGAGCCGAAATAACCACGGTCGGAAAGGCCAAAAAGATTAGAGTCAAAACTAGCACCTGTTCCAGACACATTATCCCCAGGGTTCTCAATTCGTCTGTAACGTCATTACGTGTCACAGGAAGGCACTCTGCTGTTCAGCCGAACGATATTCAACCCCCAACAATTCTGCCGAGCGTACTTTTTCTTACGTCTTAACCGGATGATCGCTCGGCATACATTAGCTCGTTCGGCGGTGTAAAGCTTTCATTCGGAAGGTCCTTTATTACTCGGGAAAAGATCTCAAGAATAGTGCTTGCAAGTAGAAATCAAAGAGTCGTCTAGAAGCTTTCTACTTATGGCCGAAAGTGACATGATCTATAAGCTTTCTACTTATAGCTGAAAGTGACATCATTTACTTGTCCAACACTCAAAGCCTTGCTTATAAATAAGAGGTGATACCACAAGGTAAAGGATCTAATTTCTCTCATTCCTACAAACTTCACTAAAAACATATTTTTCTCT
This sequence comes from Rhododendron vialii, assembly GCF_030253575.1. Taxonomy (NCBI): domain Eukaryota; kingdom Viridiplantae; phylum Streptophyta; class Magnoliopsida; order Ericales; family Ericaceae; genus Rhododendron; species Rhododendron vialii. The sequence continues at coordinate 38,602,291 of NC_080561.1, read as the reverse complement.
ACCTCTCGAGCTCTTACTAACTTGCTCGTCGGAGTGTCTTCCCGGAGGTACACCCCCCTTCGATTTTCAGGTACCCAATTCACTGTTCTATCCTTTCACTGTACAACAGCAAGCAAGAAGGAAGAGGTTCAAGAATTTTTTCAGCCCCAACACCCAGGTTATCCCATCATCCACTAGCGCAATCCATTTAAATCCGTGACACCAAATAAACTGCCCCGAGAAGTTCTGAATTTAAGATATGGAGCAAATAACTAACAAATGATCATTCTATCAGGGTACTGTTGATCTGGTCTGTGGATCAGAGTGCCACACCTCTGCTGGTCCCTCGAGAATTTATCATGTGATGTTGGACAGTGACAGAAATGGCATGCCATTACAAATACACAGAAACAAACATATGATCAGATCAACACAGAAACTGATAAAACGAGATGGGGCTTTAATTTGGTGGGTTCTGATTTAGCCATATATCATTAATTCTCCACATTCTTCCCCATTGTCAATGTCTAGTTTTTCCTTTGGATTTGTGGCCAGAGCTCGAGTTAGTGTACCTCGACTAGGAGTAATAGATAAGCTCAGCTTATATGTATATGTTTGGCTTGTTTAGTCTGTTGAGCTCGAACATCTGGGCTCAATTCGGCTTGAGCTCACTAAATTTTGAATGAGCAAAGTTCGAGCTTCGCACATCAATTATTTCGGATTGGTTCAAATAGAATTGAGCTCAAACTCATTGAATTTAAATAAGTCGAACTTGAACACTAATGCTCGACTTGGCTCGTTTGTTTCGGGCAGTTTTCTTCCATACTTGGAGCAAAACAACAGTTGATGAAAACTCCACCTCATGAATCCATGAAAACATGAGTCGTGGGGGCCTTTTGATATTGAGCAAAACTACCAAACACTACCTCGAGACAATTGCGTCCGGAGTCATGTATGTAGGCTTTTTGGTTAATACATTTCTCCAAGGCATATGAAACGGTTACCGGAGACAACTTCCTCCCCCTTTTTTGGGGAAATTCCTCATTGGCCATACAGAAAATCTACCTCCACCGCTCTGTTTCATCACTCTCTCCACCGCTCTCAATTTCACAGTCCAAAAGTGCTTTCGGTGTTCCGGATTTTAAAAAAGGGGAATGCTAGGTACAAAGAAAACTTATCCCGAAAATATCCCGAAAACAGCAATCAGTGGTTGAGAATCACTTTAATGATTGGGTCACACACATCAAAGTGAATCTCAACCACTAGTTGATCTTTTCGGGATATTATTTCTTTGTCCCTAGCATTCTCTGAACCATTAATTGCCAAGACGAACTGTAAAATTAAGCGCTGCGATGGGCCGGTTCAATGGCTTCGTATGAATTAGCGATTTTTTATCCCTCTGACCCTTTTCTTGATCCAATGTGGAGACAGGATATGTTCATTATACTCCCTTTCATGACTCATTTAGAAATAACCAATTCATGGGGCGGTTGCAGTATCACAGGCCATAACTGCTTCCACCAAACAAGGCCGAAATGCCCATTTCTCTTGGGTTTTATCCTTTAACAACAAATTACCCGAAATAAGTGGACTCCTTCCATGTACTAACTCAAATACGCACATCGGAGGGAAAATGACAGCCAATGATGTGTTTTGATAATTAATACCCGTCAAGGACATTTTCAGTATTAACAAATGTTCTTAGCTTGTCCTTAGCGGGTATTAATTATCAAAACACGTCCTGGGCCTTCATTTCCATAGAGCAGCTCATCAAGTCCTAGCCTGCTGGGCCTTTCACTTGTGTGCTTATTTTTTGCACCGGCCCGTCAATAGCCCTTATCTATACAGGTTTACTCCACTGGCCCACCAAACATGGATTAATTTTGGGCCGTGGATCATTACTAGTTTTTCTTTCCCCCCCAAGGAAAAGCCTACCGATCCCATCCATAGGGGAACCCACTGGATTTAGAACGTTCGGACTTACTATATGTCAAAGCCGATCGGGAGGAAAGATTGATTTTCGCCAACCACGGTGCGGGCTCCGTCACTAGGCCTCTACCGTAGAGCAAGTTCAATTAGAGCCATCTCTTCTAACCCCCTGGTCCAAAGTATTAAATTCAAGACTGGTGGGAGAGAGACAACCTTACGTTTGCTACTCCAACCACTCGAACAACCACTTCGGCGGTAGATCATTACTAGTTTGATGATCATTCTTGTGATTCTTCTAGAAACTGTTGCACTACGAAGACATATCTGGCTGAAGTGATTCAAAAATAATTCATATGCTCACACGTTAATTTTGTTGACTTTATCAAGTGAATCTTTCCAATTTGAACTTCTGGAAGCTCTCAATAATCTATTTGCTTCGGTTGAAAAAAAGACCACAAAGGAAAAAACCAAATGCCAATTTATGTTTGACTTTTAGATCGACAATTACCCAGTAGGATTTGGCTTTAAAACTGAAAAAAGTAACTTTTTTTGTCTTTATTTAAAAAAAATTTGTATTTGATAATTTTACCCAGTATGATTTAGCTTTAAAACTGAAAAAAGTAACTTTTTTTTGTCTTTATTTAAAAAAATTTGTATTTGATAATTTTGCATTAAACTTTTGTGACTTATTGATTCGTCTCGGCGAGAAGGATAGGAAGAGTAAAAAATTTTGATCAAAACTCATTATTTTTTTACAAAAAGGCAAGAATAAGTAAAATAAGTTGACTTATTGACTTATTTTTGTTTTTCTTCAAAAAATTATGAGTTTCAATCAAAATTTTTACTTTTCCGATTCCTCTTGTCGAGACAAATCAATAAGTTACAAAAGTTTGACACAAAACAAACAAATGCAAAAAAAAATTCAAATAAAGACAAAAAAAGAAGTTAACTTTTCAATCCAAACCCACCCTAAATGCCACTAATCTATTTGCTTAATGCGTTCTCTTGGACTTGACTTAAATCTGAAAATTGTCCTTACTTGAATTTTTTTCGCATTTGTTAGTTTTGCGCCAAACTTTTGTGGATTATTGATTCGTCTCGACGAAATGAATCAAAAAAAGTAAAATTTTGGCACTTTTATCCAAGTATTTTGAGAAATAATTTTTTAGCACAAAAATGACATTTTTGCGCTAAAAAATGGTTATTTCTCAAAATACTTGGGTAAAAGTAAACGAAGGATTAGGTGGGACTAAATTCTGGACATCTCGATTGGAATGTAAATTGGTTTGGAGTTCAGACTCGAGCATTTATATTTACTAACGTTTGGTGCACACGCAGAATTCGACTTGCATCCGCATCCCGCGTGCCCGATCTTTAGTAAAACAAAAAGAATTGCCTTGTAGTTGTGAGAACTGAGAACACAATAGGAAATCCACCCTCCATAGGCCTAGGATGTGAAATAAATATCGTGGATAGGTTTGCCATGTAAAAGTGGAACTGGTAACTGTTTGAGGGCAAGACGTGGAAAAAAAAAAAAAAAAACACCACCACATTCAATTTACTGATTTGCCCTCAACAATTCACATTAATTGTAGTGTGTGAACAGTTGTAGTTTATCGGTGTTTTTGAAAACTCAAAAAGTGAGTCAGCCTCAATTTTGAGTCAATACAGAAATGAAGCTCTCCCTTTATAAAATAAAATAGATACTACTATATTGTATTGCAGGGGTGTTTTCGTAAGAAACCTACGACAAATGACTTAAGCTTTCGAAATAAATTTACCTTTTAACTATTTTAAAATCTAATGAATCTAGTTAGTTAGGTATCAAGCAAATTTGTTTAACTATCGATCTCGATTTAAATATATTGAGGTAAGATACGTTTTTGAAATCTTTTTTCTTTCAATTGGTGTGCATAGCACGAATTCATTCTAGTTCAAAATTATTCTAAAAACTTCCTAATATGCCTCTTGGAAAAGACGGGGGAATTTTTTTATTTTATTTTTGGATCCTTGCTAGTCTAAATTCAGGGGTATTTTGGCTTTCATAATCCTGTTGTTATTTACTATATATATAAACAAAGAGGGAGGAATCAAAGGATTTTCCTTCACATGGTCACAGCAGAGGAGTATGCTACTTCTGCTACCATTACTGGTGTGAGGGAGTTCCTTAGCTCCTTTCGAATAGTGAAACCATCCTAGAAGAATAAGACCCCGTTCGTTTTGGAATTTTGGATTTATAGGTAATGAGTGTAGAATCATTTAACGAACGGGGTCTAAAAGATCTGTATGGGACTTGGGGCATTCTTGGATATGGGCATCCAGTTGATTGTAGTTGTCTGTTTAAGTGCGTCCTCCTTGGCTTGTATCCCGGCCTTGTTGCTACATTAGCTTTTAGTTTCTTTGTGCTGTTGATTTTCATGTTTTGGTACTCGGGCTGAATGTTTGTATGAACTTCGCCTGGTCTTTGTTTCTTGGCTTGAGCTCAATAAGAATCGTACTTATCAAAAAAAAAAATTACTGGAAACTTAAAATTTGGGTTGGAACCCACATGATATTATAATTATAGCTGGTATAAAATGTCTGTACAGCAACAATGAAAAACTATTGTCGAGATATATCTAGCTTCCAAGGAAGGCATTGTAAATTAGAGCAATTTTGATGAACCCCTGTAGTACTCATGCATTCTCCTCCAGGGCCATCGCAGCACTTGCACACCACTCCTAGTGTTTCAAAAACCTTCGAAAATCCTATCCAAAAAAAAATAGACATTCCACAATCAGTAGGTGCAACAATATCCCTTAAGAAGTGGACCTTATCCGGTTTCGGATTGGGGTCGAACTAGACAGTTGAAATCTGGGTTGTCCTTCCAGACAACCAATGATTTGTATTTGTTGATAGTCTATTAACCGATCTTTTATCGGTGAGAAACTACCAGCAATTTTTTTTTATCATTGATTGTCGCGATAGGTGACTGAGATTTGAAATCTCTATTTCGGCAAAAACAAAGATAGGATACGGATACAATCCGAACCCATCACTAATCTAGAGAGACGAAAGAGGAGAGATTCAGTAAATCCTTACTTTGTTGAGGTAGGAAAGAAAGGGGCCTGGCTTCTGTAAATCTTGGTGTTTGAGATGTGAAACCGACCACGAAGAGCAACAAGAGAAGTAGAGAAGGCTTCAACAAAGAACCCATGTTTTATTATGGCCTAGAACCAGGTCTGAATGTGGAATACTGATGCTGAAAGCCTGGAACTGCAGAAAGTGAAACTGAAAGAAATTTAAACACAACTTTATTGTACAAGACGTGAGGACTTATATAATGATGGGTCTTGCTTTTATAAAACAAGTGAAATCTAGAAGGTGTGGTTCTTTTTTTTTCTTATAAAAGCAAAGCTACCGGAAGAGCCACAAAAGGTGGGCTTCTAGAATAGACAAACTGTTGGATGTAGATGTGCCACACGTTTTCAGTTTACCTTTACGTTTCTTTTTTCAAAAGGATGTCCAAGTCAACTTGCATGCACTTAATTCTAAGGGGTTCAAGTAACGATCGGCCAAACCTCCGGTGGCCTCAAATTTTGGAATGTTCGACTTTCGTGGAATTTGAACTTACGATCTATTGGAGGCAGACTTTTTCGTTGCATCCTCGTGTCCACTTGGTCAAACCCCATTTACTTTTGCGGCGTTGTGAGTTGTTGGGAAGCTTCCTTTGAAACTCTAGCGATGGGATGCCCGACATTCCCACCCGCAATTGTTGCAAAATTTCTTTTGGTGGGTTTCTGTTTACACTTACTTTTAGCCAAATTCTAAAAAGAAATTTTTTAATGGAATAGTGGCCCAAAGTAACATTTTGGGCCTTGGTTGAATTAGACCTTAATTGATTTAGGCCTTTGGTCGAATTTATAGTGGGCCACTGCATCCTCGTGTTCACTTGGCCAAACCCCATTTACTTTTGCAGCATTGTGAGTTGTTGGGAAGCTTCTTTTGAAACTCTATCGATGGGATGCCAGACATTCCCACCCGCAATTGTTGTAAAATTTCTTTTGATGGGTTCCTGTTTATACCTATTTTTAGCTAAATTCTAAAAAGAAATCTTTTAATGGATTAGTAGTCCAAAATAACATTTTGGGCCTTTGTTGAATTAGACCTTAATTGATTTAGGCCTTTGGTCGAATTTATAGTGGGCCACAAAAGGGCTGAAAGGAATTTATGGGCCGCATTAATATTTGGAGTATGGCCTAATTAGTCAAGGCCCAAATTAGTTTTCTGATCTGGGCCCATTCTTAGGATTATTCGGTCCAATTGAGTTAAAGTCCTGATTAGATTCAGGCCTTGGCCCAACTAATCAAAACTCAGACTAGTTTTTCAGATTATTTAGCCCAATAAGTCGAAGATTCGTTTTTGAGGTCTGGGCAAGTTTTTCAGATTTATTCAGGCCTGAAAATTAAGATGTCAAAAAGGCCATAAGCTACTTAGTCATGCTTGGAAAGCAAGCTACTTACAAGCAGCTCAAAGGCCTAGAAGGTTCTCTCTAGCAAGCAGCTTAAGGTCTGCAGCCGTTTTATTTTAGCATGAAGCAAGGACACAAGACATTCATGCAGCCCATTTGACCCAAGCAGCTCAATCAGGCCTACACAAGTAGCTTACAACAAACAGCTCATTTTAGGCCTGTTTTGCCTTTGTTGCACGAGAAAAGAGGGCACAAGTTCCAAAAATGCATTTTGTCTTGAATTTTCTCACATAAGAAACCAACTTAGAGCCTCCAAGGGCCCACAATGGACGAAAAGTGGCTGAAAAGTTTTCTTTTTTACATAAAAGTTTCAACTTTTAGCCTTAAAATGTCCCAAAAATCTCCTTTGCTATCAAGAAAGAAACAATAGAGTTATTCAAAATATTCCAAGAAATGATCTGGATATTCACAGGCCTCCCTTTGTGTTATCCTTAAAGTTGCTGTATTGGTTTTGATGTTAGAATCAAGATTTCCTGTAGAAATATTGACTGGGCGAACTTACTTGGCAATGCCTTCATAACTTCTTGGCTGGATTTTAGTCTCTAGATCTTAGATTTTGGGTCGAGAAGGATTGGCTTGTTTCTTCTCAGAAAAGGCTAGGAACACACCTTTACAAATACAGATCCGGGCACTACCGTGTTATGTGTTCAGAATCATTCGATAGATGTATCTATGGGCATAGCAAACGGTTTGGAACACAAATGTGTCTGGCTCAACGTTGTAAATCTGTAGACACAATTAATCTATGAACACAATTGTGTCTGTCTCAACGTTCTAGATCTACGTTTCTAGCCAGGCTCGCTTTTAGATCCATCTCTTAGTTTCCAGGAGAAAAAACACGTTTGCAAGAACTGAGGACTGAAAGCGAACTCTGAGCAATTGTGTCTCGAAACTCTCTTAATCCAAAATAGACGCATGTCATAAGAGCTATTTGGTTCACATTCATAACCACAGACCACTTATCTACTCATCTTCAGAATGGTTAAAGCTCGAGCTATGTAATTCAGCTTATATACTGTTATCGGTTAATAAACCAATCCAAAATTGTACCCAATCCATCATTCGAATAACAAAATAGAAGTGAAAATATTATCTATTCTTCTGTATCATCAGCAATTATTCATCCATTTTCGTCATACTCCCTCCGTCCCTTTTTTTGTGTCCAGTATTCCATTTTGGGCTGTCCCTTAATAAGTGTTCATTTTGTAAAGTTAGGGGGTAAAAATTGGTGTATTGTCTATTTTGTCCCTAAAAGTAAATTTTATTTTGAAAAGTTAATGAGTAAAAGTGTAATGATGATGGATAAGTAAAGAAAGTGGAGGAAAAAGTTGATGTGAAAGGTGTAATGATGATATCTTTTTAATAAGTTGGAGTTACGAAGCAGAACACTTAAAAAATGGACGGAGGGAGTATTACACTAAAGCAAAAAAAAAAAAATACCAACAGACTGACTGGGATACCCAGTTTTCAAAAACCAAAAAAAACCGCAGGAGTAGTATAACTGAAGACAAATGAGCTTAACTATCTAACCAAATTTCAAAGATCCTTGCCAGTAGCCACAATTTTCTCCAATGCCAATATCAGGTAATCACATAAGAACCGAAGAGAAATTAAAGACAGAAACCAAAAATCTGAGACATGCTCTGATGTCTAAGCTCTACCACAGCAAATTTACAAACAGTAACCCAGATACCAGAACAAAAACTTCCTCAATCGGGAAAAAAGAAGAAGCCCCGCTATGCACAAGCAAATAGCAACGGGGATGGAGAAATAGTGTAAACTCTAGATATAGTCATCTCGAAAGGGCTCGAGATCGGGATGATTCGGGCCACTCCTTCGTGGGTCTCTGCAAAAAGTTGCAACAAAACAGGTGAGAAATACTGGGACACACTCATCTGGACATCACAAGAGAAAAGATCTGAAACGTGTTAGTCCGGACCAGTGTCCAAATTAGATAATGGAATTCTCTAGTTATTTGCAATAATCTTGTTTGGTCAAACAATCTCCAAAACTTTCCAACCTCCCGCATGGACGAGAGAGAATTATCTTTTCCCTTACATCCACTTTGAATTCATGTAAAATTTAGAGGTAGGACTGTAGAATAACTAAACATTTAATTATCCTTATGACCATGGTGTTTATGTACCCATACTCAGTTTTTGGATGCATATCCCTACAGTTTACACTTTACAGTTAAAGGTTAAGAGCGTTCCGATGCCTACACGCATACCAAATTACCAATCATACACCCACCCGATCAAGTGGCAACGTAGATCAACTTAATCTAGGAAGTAGGAACACAAGTGTAAAGTAACATACCCAAGTTTGGTGGACATCAAAGATATACCTATTTGAGTCAGAGGACGCCCACTGGATCCAAATGCCAACTTACGAGGTGGAAAATGTTAATGCATCTTAAAGCCCCTAAAAATCAAAATGATGGTTCCACTCCGCCTATCGTTCACAGTCTCAATTATAGTAGAATAGATTTAGTGATAACAGCAATTTTTGGAAATCAAATCGTTGGGGAGCCACGGCAATTCCTGAACCCAATTACAGTTCAACAGTAGGCATTTTGAGGAAAGCTGTTTAAGAACCATTAATTTTACTAAACTTGATGTTGACCCATTCTGCCACAGCAATGGTTTTGTCCCATTTCAGGGGTCTTGTTTTCAAATTTTTGATTGTCTCATTTTCTGTATTCTAGTTTGGAAGTTCTAACTTAGACACCTAACAAATGGGAGGCGTGCACTAATAACTACGGAGTACGTATTCTATATGGACAAAAATGGGAGAGATGCAGTCACAACAAATAACTAATATAATAATGTACATACACACAGTCAAATTTGATTTCCCCCACTTATTCTCCCAGTTTAGACAATCATGACGAAATAAAAGGTGTCATATGCATCCAAGTACCTGACAAATCGACCAGGCTCAAAACCAGGAACGCCTGGAGGGCCATAAGGATCGAATCGCGCACCTGGTGGAATACCCCTGCTTCAATTAATAAATATCAATTGCAGAAAAGTTCCAATATTAGTACTAAAATTCACTTGATCAAATAGACGAGAGAAAAAAGGGGTCAGAGAGGGAGCGGTTATTGAACAACTCACGGTAATCCTCCAGGCAAAGCAGGATCTATCCCTCTCCCACTCCCACGAAATAGAGGATGGTCAGGTCCTGTGTTCAAATGATACCCAGATGTTAGGCCTAATAGTCCACTGTATCAATTCCTGAACTAGTTGAAAAAATAAGGTCAATTCGACAAACCTACAAACATGCCCCCACTACCAATGCCAAAATCACCTCTGAAAAACAGTTGAAGAAATATAATCAGCACTTAACTTCAAACTACTCAATAAAAAGGAGCACTCACCAAGAAAAAGCATGTGACAAAGTAAAAGACAATAAAATAATCAGGGCAAGCAATACCTGTTAGGGTACATTCCAGCACCAGGCCCAGGAAAGAGATCACTGAAACCACCAGGATTCACCGGCGGATAATCAAATCTTCATGTTGGACAACCAATAAAGTATTATAAGCCTCTTATTTTGACAAGTAGCACCAAATATCATGAAATTAGATAAGACACTACTACAGAAGTGATCTTCAAGAACAAACATCTGATTCACTGGCAGAATAATATCCAAGTTCTATCAAGAAAAAACTCAGAAGGTAATTCAGGCTAGAGAACATTGGGAAACTTCAACAAACAAGTTAGATAGTTTACTCAATTCAAGAGAATAGCTTGGCTAACTAGGCTCAAGCAAAGCAACAAATGAGTCATGCCATCCGTTAACACGCGTATTTCCTGTACAACTATTTAGGTCCCCTAACTCATATCCCATTATCTAACTTGGGCTACACCCAGAAGGTTAGGTATCTTGGGCACCTAGAGCTCAGTTCATCAGGTCCAAGCTTTCCTGCCCAACTAACATCATAGACAAATGGAAACTACAAGTTTCACAGTGGGCATCATAAATGGGAGGAATAAGAACTAAGAAAAAAATTTGAGCCCATTCTCCAATTGAAAAGTCACTCCAATCACTATTTATCAGACGATTAAATTGTTTGATCCTCACAAAAATCCAACCACAAATACTTCAGCCTTTGGATTTTGCTGACGCCACAGAATGGGCAGCATTATAGCATCTCACAAGTCACACACACACACACACACACACACACAGATGGGGTATCATAATCATAGATTGTCGCTTAGCATCTTAAAATACTCAACCACCAAGATCCAAACTCAAGCCAGCAATGATCTATGAACGAAAAACATAACTGATGCATGCAACCACCAATAATGTCGAAATAAAAATCAACGTAATGCGTCAACCACAAAAAATTCCTGTAGTTTAAGAGTACCCAGGAGAGGGTTGAGGCCTCTGAATCTCAGGTTCAGTGTCTTCCGTATCCCTTGTTCTAGAACTGCAAAAAGACACACAGTATGACACCGTATTAACAAATTCAATCAGGAAAATGAGAACATGAGTTAAAAAACTTAAAGCTTAGAAATAACCATAAACGAAACTCTCATCGGTGTAAAAACCTGTCAGAATATTATTGACCCATGTTGCAGCCTAAGAAGCATGGATACAGTCTTACTGACACGACACGACACGGCATGGACATGGCATTTTTTCCCAAAAATTAGGACACAGACTCGTTCAGGATGAGGAGAATAAGTAAATCAATGATTATATATGCGGTTTGATATATTTTGGATAAATTAAATCATCATCTTCTTAACAATAAAGTAATGAGATACGGTCAATGGCGTATCCGGGTCGTGTCCAATTGCCAAAAGTTGGGAACACCAATACGTCAGCCTGTAGGGCGTGTCGATGTTCCTTAGGTGTCGGCCCACAAAAGCCAACAATTTGAATAATCGAATTAAGTCCAACACCAAACTACCAGAAGTTTCTCCTGTACAATCTTAGAAGTTACTACCTCAGTTCCTAATTCTTGCCTTCTTGGTCTATTATTCCATTTTAGGACGTTCAAACATGTTGGTCCTTTTTAAAGTAAGGTGTAAAATAGGTAGCTTTAAGTATCCTTCCGACTGTAAGTATCCCAGAGTAGTTAGAATATAGGTCCAATGATGGAAATTGGGGTGTCCGATTTAAACTCCAGTGTAGTCATGTTTTCTAAAAAGTTAAACTCCCAAAAGAACCACCATTAAGGAACAGAGGGTGTTGACCGAAGTACAACCATGAGATTATTATCATTACTAGTTGGTCAACCAACCCAATTACAGTAAGTAAACTTAATTCAAAGGGAAAAATTGAAAGCTAATAATCACCTTGAAGGCTTAGTTGATGGACTCTCCTTTGGAGTACCAATGATTTTAGACAAAATTTCTTTATCTATTATTTTCACCAGCTGCTCAGAATTCTTGTACTGCGCAGCATAATTGCTGCCCCCATTCTCCGTAACATAATCCCCGATGCTGCAAAAACAGAATCAAACCCCTAAGAGTTTAGACATATGCGCACACACATGCAAAGAAAAAAAAGGCCTAAGAAATATGCAATCAAATTGCAAGCCTTGCGAGATAGAGGAAACCCTAACTTGATTTCGAGATGAATAGGTTCCGAGCTGTCTTCACTCAAAGCATCAACAAGCAACTTGTCATTCATCGCCAGGCACTTAACTAGTACCTTCTTCGAATTCGCAGGGTTTGTGTACAAGAAAGCGTAGTCATCGTCCAGCTCGTTCCAGTTATCTACCCCTACCTCATCTACCCATCAAACACCATTAGTACAGCATAACAATCACGTGCATGCAGTGGCGGACACAGGAAGGGCCATATAATCACTCTTTTTGAGGGTAAATTAATTCATTGAGAAAATAAAAACAGCCCAGAGGCCAACACCAAACAAATCAAACAAAAACACCCCTCATCCCCACACGGGGACACAACAATGGGAAAGAAACAAGCAACACCTGATCACAGCCTCAAGAAAAACCAAGGCAAACAAGCCCAGCACAACAAAACCTACACTACACAGAACAAAGAGCAGGACTAAGGTTTAAAAATTCTGGAAGACGAATTCCAGTAAGTTAAAACATAGTCAGTACATAACGAGATGCTGCGATACGAAAGGATTTGGGCTAGCTAAATCTGAGTGAACAGGTACACAGAGCCTCAATGAAAAATAGGATTCAGGTAGCTGACCCATATAATTACATTCTTTTTCTACAACGATTTTGATATGCAAAACAAAATTTACGGGTTTTTCGGAACTGAAGGATTATGAGACATGGGTTTTGACCCTTCAAACCCCCAAATAATTTTGGCCCTTTCTTGGTGAAATTTCCGTGTCGGCCACTGCTTGCATATATACATGTACATAATATGTCTAGAGAGAAGGGGGAAGGGGATATACCGGAACAGGCGGAGGAGAGGGCGTCGTCCGCGGCGGCGGGGGGACCAGCGGCATGGAGCACGAATCCTGCGGCGACAAAGGGGGCGTGGACGGCGAACGCCACCTTGTCAGCTTTGTTCCTGAAGGACGGCCTCGCGGCCCGGATGACTGCGAGCACTGACTTGTCATCCACCATTTTTCCCGGCGATGTTTTTCGTGTCGATAGGATTTCTGGTAGCACCGACTGGAGCCTTGGAGGTTAAGATAAAGAGGAAGCGGCCGGTTGATTGTGCTTGTGACAACGGAGTAGTGAGTACGTGTTTTATTTTCATTTTCCTTTCCGTTTCCCTTATTCACCGCCCGCGCTAAGGTGTGTTTGGAGCTAAGTAGGACCGTAAACGAATCGAGTTAAGTCAAATTTTAATGTGTTCAAATTTATTTTAAGTTTTTAATAAATTCGAGTTTGAGCTCGAACTCAGTGAAAAGTTAACGAAGAGAGCTCGAGCCGAGCGGGTCATAGTTTGACTTGAGCTCAAGCTTATTCACGAATCTTAACGAACCAACGAAAAATATATAATACAACCAAAAATATTTTGATTGTGAAGATATATATATCTTTTATTTTCCTATACTCTACAAGAAAATAATCTCAAATTTAGAATAATAATATGTAATATGTTTTTGTAAGGATTCTACATCAAGGTATCAAAATGCTAATGCTAATTGTAGTAATTAACGTAAAAAGTCTACTAAGTCTTGGCTTGCGAGCCAACTCGAGCCGAGCCTCGATTGACTTGTGTTTGGCTTGATGACGAAACGAGCCTAGAATTTGAGCTTGAGCTTGTTTATTTATGTCTCAAGTTGATTTCGAACGAGTTTTTACCAAGCTGAGTCTCGAGCGGCTCGTGAGCGGCTTTATTCGTCCCTAGAACTAGGGTGGTGTTACAATAAAGATTTTTAGGACTTAAAGGATTTTTTTTGTATTGTCCTTAATTAATTAATTATTTTTTTTGCGTTTGTTAGTTTTGCGCCTCACTTTTTTGACCAGAAGAATTGGAAAACTTTATTTTATTTGTTTTTTTTCTTCTAAAAAGTGGTTATTCTCCAAAATATTTGAGTAAAAGTAAAAAAAAAAAAATTACTTTTTTGATTTGTTTCGTTGAGACGAATCAATAGTTCACAAAGTTTGGTGCAAAAATAATAATCGCGAAAAAAATTTAAATAAGGGCAAAAAATGCTAAAATTTAAGCGGAACGGGATCCAACTTATCCTTTCCATTTTGCATATTGCTCTTGTAATTGTTTGGGAGCCAAATTATCAAAATGCACTCACTCACAATGTATTCTCATAACTACACTATATGGGCTCAATTTCAGAATCAATCATGGAGGTAGCTTTTTTATTCTCATTTTTTTGGAAGAGATGAAAAGACCTATCTACCCCTATTCGTATTAAATGTACATAAATTGTTATTATCCTCACTTTAAGGTACTTACAAACTGTTTTTTTTTTTTTTTTTTTTGTACTTACAATTATTTGTATTAATCGTATATAACGTATTTTATTCGTCTCTTATCGACTACATCAATATAAGCTCAAGAGATTAGAAAATTTAACTTAAGCCATCTTCCAATATGAAACAAAAAAGGGTTTAAGACTCATGTTAAAAAAAAAAAATTGCTTAAAGCGACCAAGAATCAAGACTCGCATTCAATTTTTTGTCACTTGACTTAGGGCTTGGTTTCAATAGTTTGGCTTAAACAAGCCATTTGAATTTTTCTTTTTGTCTTTATTTGATTTGTTCCCCATTTGTTAGTTTTGAGACAACTCTTTTTAGATTTTTTTTTGTTTTTGTTTTTATTCATAATAATTTGAGTTTTTATCATGATTTGTATTTTTTCCGATTCCTTTCGTCGAGACAAAATACCAAATGCCAAAAAAAAATTGAATGAAAAAAAAGCCAACTAGCTTAAATGGTACTATTTAAGGCATTGTTGAGTTTTTTTTGCATCTACTTCGATGATCGATTATTCATGAAGAACTCATTGAGAATGTTAATTACACCAAAAATCATGTTCATCGGTTATTCATAGATATATTTTTGGAACAATGTTGAAAAGAAAAGGCTTGGAACACTGAATCCAAAATTGAAATATCCGATAACTATTTTTTTTTGGTATAACGAAGCCTGCAGAAATCATATACCAGTAATCACTTCTTTACAGTACTCATTCAAAGCAAGCAACTTGAAAAATGTCACCTCATTTATCTATGAATCCTGAACCAACTAATTTAGACATTACTAGAATCTGAAGTTTTCGCTTTACAATCCGAATTTTTCACAATTGAATCTGCATTTTTCCTTCCTGTGGCTCGAATATAACGGACTATAGCCACCAAGAAAGTGGTGGCTAGTCCCCCCAGAATCACCCCGCCTCCGGCCACGGATTTGTCCACGGAATGGTGCTGCTGCTTCTTCATAATACGAACCTGCTGCCCCTCCCCGACCTCACTCTGTCGATATGAACCACTCAACGGATTCGCCCTTTGAGGCACCTTAGACGGACTCAAAGATGGAGCAACAATGTAGTTAACGAATTCTGCCCGATGCTGCCCGAGTTTTCGGATTGCTCGTGTTTGGGAAACATTCGTTAAGATCAAGATCAGAACAAGAAACTGGGCCATTTTCAGAAATGGGATTTGGGTAGTTGGAATTGGAAGTGCTTTTGTTTTCCTTCTTGGCAATGAAGGGTAGGCAGTGGGCTTGGTTGTTAATATATAGGGGTTTTGCATTGGAATGGACCTGGAAATTTCCAGGATCATAGGATTTGCTTTATGTAATATTGTCGATAGTTTTTCATTGGGTTGTCTGTAGACATGGGGAAACCAACAGAGGAGCACGTGAAAGCATTAGAGTAAATCGAAATACAACCAGGATTGCATTTATAGAATGTGCATTTTTCTAATATTCGGTTGTTCGGACTAGCTTATGTACATTATTTCGACTGAACTAGAAACTGTGAAATTTATGACCAGACAAACTTCGTGTGTCCCCAAGGTTTTTTTTGTTGACAATGGAACTCAAACCCGCAAATTTAGACTGATAAACTTCTTACTTACTATTATGCTCCACTCGACCAAATCTTGTCGTTTCTTTGTAAAATATGTTGAGCATTAATTAGTTGATGGTCTTAAAAGGGACTTTAATTAACAAGTGAAGGCTCTGTCTCCAAAGAGTCTATGATTGATAGGAAGGTGATTAGAAGTTGATCAAATGTTTGATAAGTGTTTAGCCATCCCATGTGACCAAGTAATCAGTAGATTCTGTTGATGAAGCACTACACTCCACTCCACTACTTATTTTAGACTCAAAGGGTTATCTTAAGCACAACCCTATATAGTTCTCATCACCGAGAGTAAAATTCTTTGGGTCAACACTCAACCGCTAGCGAACCGCTTGTGTGAAATAATTGTAAAAGGGAGCTCCGGTTTATGGTCCGACCAAATAACTGAAGATTGCTGTTGTTGACATCGGTTCCGGATCAAAGATCAGCTGATTCTCATTCATGAATCTTCTCTAGGAATCATGGTGGTGATAGTTCATTGGATGGCTCCGGAAAGACAAATACACGATAAGTGGAAGCATCTAACAAGAACCAAACATGACCAATTTAATTGAAGAAACTCATTTTTCCATTGAGGAACAGGTAGCAGGTTGATAGACAGGTTCAATGAAGCTTGTATACAAGTTCAACAGGGTGTTATAAAGATGAAAAATTGCAGGCGGTTTATCTTGTCTGTGAACATCCAAAGCAAAGCAGACGATGTCTTGTTTGTTCGGGATACTCAAAACCCCTGAGCACGGTCCCCAACAAATTTTCTCTATCTAACTCTCTCTACTCATTACACTTTAAAATCTCCATAAAAACCCAAACCAATCCACATATGTCCTAATACTACGCATTTGCAAAACACTCCATAAGTTCTTGATCAAACACAATTGTTTTATGATTGAGCAGATATCCGGAAATATTCGATGCACGTAGACCCTACAAAATACACGCATCGAATGTTTGCAGGCAAAATTGTATCTGTATCTGTGTCTGGAGACTCTGGACACCTGTTTTCAAAGCATTTTTCTAATTTGTGAGTGACATAACTATTGGGTCATTAAACCAATATGCATGGATGTGCTGATTACGATGTGTATCCCAGCATATATGGTTGAATAGAATCTACAACAATTAATTTCATGTTGGGATTTTTTAGAATTCTTTACCAACATTTTATCATGGACTGCTTTAGAAATCGGGGACATGTTGCAAATTTAAGTATTTCTTAAGAAAACACGACTGCTACAATACGTATTTCATGTCCTCTAGCGATTTCGGGGGTTTTGGTAACAGGTCCCGCGACATGGTGGTGGACAAATATATATATCTTTCCCAGTTGCTGGGTTAGCTATAGCTCAAATCTGGACATTCCACAGCGGACGGGTTCTCATATGATCGCGTGCAAAGAGGGTTAACTACGTGGGTCACCACGGTCCACCTTTCTGTCTAGCAAAAAAGAAAAAAACCATACATAATTAATTTAAGCAAATTGAAAAACATATGCCCCATTATATGGAAAACAACAGTTATTGTGTGACACCTTGTAGTGAGGGCACCATTTCAGAGTTCCATTAGAATATAATCTATGGCCCTCTCAGTCACTGTCTGCTGAGTTATGGGAATTCTGATTTGCAGGAGGTTTGTTAGACAGGAATTATTTGCTGGCAATCTCGTGCATAGACAAGTTATGGTATTCATACTAGTAAAATAGACAATGGTCACTTGGAGCCTACTTGGTTTGGATTTTAAGTGAGGTTTTTAAAAGTAATAAGTTGGGAGAGATAGATAGAGAAAATTTATTGAGGATTGTGCGCAGGGAACTTGAGACCGCAAACAAACAAGCGCTTGGTTTCTAAGGAGAGATACTAAGTTCACCAGTATCAGCAAATCCAAATCTTTGGCGTTTTCTACAATGGCATGGATAGAAAGAGCATAATAGCAGATTCGTACCTCTAGATCAACAATAGGTCCGGAACAAATCCAAAAAAGCCTTCAAGAGAGATACTAAATTCACCAATATCAGCAAATCCAAATCTTTGGCGTTTCACGAATCCTGAATCCAAGTGCTTTACGGTCAAAAATCTGCAAAGCAGAAACATTACACTACGAATTAAGCATCCAATTACAAACTAATAAGGAATACCAATATCACTTTTTACAAACTAAAGACAGATTTTTACGGTACGTGTTTGATACTATCAAATGACTAATGAAAGAGAAAAAGAAGACATGACGCTACAAATTGACCATCCAATTAAAGAGACGTGACAACATGGTGGGAGAGGCGAGAGGTCAAGGCTACTACTAGCTTTCCCAAAGGGACAAAAAGCTCTGCCTAAGCCCAAAAATGGAAGAAAAAGAAACACGTGCACCAGCCGGGAATCGAACCCGGGTCTGTACCGTGGCAGGGTACTATTCTACCACTAGACCACTGGTGCTTGTTGTCCTTACAGTCGATTATTTAATATAAGTACTTACATAATTGTAGACAATTATGATATTCGATTATTTCGACCAGTTAACACTATTTGGAATGTTAGAGCAAATTAGAAAATGATAAAAAAATCTAATTACGAAGCTAGACCCCGTTCCAGAATTCATTTTAAGTGAGTATTTTTTTAGAACGCAATTCCAAGTTAAAAAATAATTTGTTTACTTAAATAATTTTTCTAGCAATATGGATTTTGTTTGATAGATCTTATTGAGATATTTTGAATGGTACAAAAAAAATTATTTTTCATTTATATTATTTTGAGTTTGAAAAAGTGAAATTAATAGTTATTTTTTAAGAAGGTGTTGTGGAACGGTAAAATAAAAAGTGTGAAAAGTACTAGTAGATTCTATAATCTAACCCGATTTTTAAAATTTTTTTTGGGTTAAAAAAACTAATTTGCGAATAGGCAACTATACTATGCATGTATATACAATAAAGATGTGTACAACAATACTGAAACACAACACTCTCACATAGGCGTTGGACTCACATGTGAGAGTGTTGTGTTACTTGTGTATCCGTATATGTAGTTTTGTTGCATGCTTTGATATGCTCTTTCGCATACTGACTTTGTTTTTAGTATAAAATTAAAAAAAAAACTCTATCTTTCTAAGAGTCGAATAATATTAAATTTTCTAGGAATTCAACAAAATGAAGGCCATGATTCACTTAAGTGCATGAGTTCATATATAATTCAAATTAATCTAGACCTCTAATTGAAATTCTGAAAAGAATTTCTTGAACATAATTCTGGGATCGTAGCACTGTTGTAAAATCAAAGTCTCAGATAAAAATGAGAAATTAATTGATAACTTAGAATATAAAAATATCAACCAATTCTGTACTTAATAGAAACAAATGTCAATTCAAGAATTGGAATAATATTGATGATTTTCAAACACTTTTGTTTTACATAACATATGCATTATTTATTTTGTCTTTGTTGAAGTACTTTTAACAATCTCCTTTTCATATATGAAAAAATGGACAAGTGAGAGTATACCCTACAATTTCACATAAATACAAGCAAGAAATAAAATAAAATGCAAAGTTAAATAACAAGGGCGTAAAAATCAATATTCTTAATTCTAAGGCTTTGTTTGGTAAAGTTGTCAGTTTTTTTTGTTTATAAAAAATAAGAAATGATTTATTTATTAAAAAATAAAAACAAAAAACATGTTTGTTGACCATAATAGTTTTGTTTTGGTCTGCCGAACAAAACAAATGAAAACACAATTTTTGTGTTTCTAGATTTTTGTAAACTAATAGAATTGATTATGTATTTTTAAACAAAAAAACAGTAACACAAACATGTTTATGGTGCCTATTTCAAAAAATTATCGGAAACAAAAAAAAAAAAAATTGGAAATAAAAACTTTTTCAATCACAGCCTAAATAAATCTTTTTTTATTTTCTACATTTTCCCTCCAATTTACCCGGTCCAACACACACAACAAAACAACCGGAATAGAAAAAGGTAAACCGAACCGCTCAACCTCAGTCACTCATCACTTCGTCCTCTCTCTCATCCCTCCAGTACTGTCTGCAACTCCAGAATTAGGGCACACTCGAGAAAACCAAACCAAAAATGTCTCTCTCAATCTCACCATCACCTATCTTCTTATCCGGCCCCACCGAACACCTCTTCCTCACCAGAAAACTCTCCCACCTCTCCCTCCACACCACCACCACCACACGCCGACCAACGATGATTCGCATGGGCGGCGGACCCAGGACCTTCCCCGGCGGCGTGTCGAAGTGGCAGTGGAAGCGCATGCAGGCGAACAAAGCCAAGCAGTTACTGAAGGCACGCCTTGCGCGCGAGCGACAGATCTACGAGATGCGCAAGAGGGCCGAGCTCAAGGCCGCCGTGTCCGAGCTTGAGCGGCCGTGGGAGGTCGTCAAGCAGGCCCCGAAGCTCTTCTCCGTCGCCGCCGATGAGCAGGTTGAATTGAATATCGAATTGAATTTCGGTGGTTTGGACTAAATTTATTATGAAATTGGTTTGGTGATTGATTTTTGCACCCCTTTTTTTTAATAACTGCATTCCCCCTTCTGTCTTTTAGCTATGTAAAAGTACAATAGTTTATAACTGCATTCGTGAAAATCACTCCCCGCTGTTTTTTATAGAGAAATTTTTTAGTTTTAGTAGTTTCGCGTCGGATTTTTTTGGAATATTGGTTGGTGTTGAACCGAAAAATAGAAATTTATGACCCTAAAATTTAACTTAGAAAGAATGCATTTTTTTAAAATCATAACTTTTTCCACATGTTACCGGATACTTTCAATGAATTATTGGTTAAAAAAAGAAAGTTTTTTTTTTGAAAAATCATGCATTCTTCTGAGTTCTCGTTTTCCGGACTGGATAAATTTGGGGACGGAGGGAGTAATTATTTTGTCAAATATGTTTCACTTTTTTGTAGATTCCTGACAAAATTTTTAGGACGAATGATCCTATGATAAATTTAGTTCAAAGCTAGCCTTCATCTCATTTTAAGTGATTGAGTGAATTACAGGGGATGAACAGATATTTAACTACCTAACTCTAGCTAAAACTGCCATCTAACTATGGTTCAGTTGCTAAAAAACTTCTAACTAAAGTTACAACTAACTACGTAACTAACTACCAACTTTTTACACAGGTGAAGGTTTTGGCTGATAGGTTCCAGAAGCCTGGTGGTTTTGATATGTGGTCGGAAAAGGATGGGCCCCAGGTGTTGAGCCCCGTCGATGAAGTCCCCTCGGCGAGGTTTTTTCCGAAAGGTGTTATTCATAGTATTAAGCCCTATGGGAAAGTTGATAAGGATTTGGATGATGTTGGCAATTTGTATCAGCCTGGTTCGATTTCGGAGTCTGTAAATGGTAACGGAAGAAATGGGTTGATAGTGAATGGGACTCTCAATAGTTCTAATGGTAAATTGAGGATTAAGGGTAAAAGGATAAGGTCCGGGGGTGAAAATCTGGACGGTCTGAATGGTTTCATTTCGGGAGAAGTAGGTGGTGATGGGGAACAAAGAACTGAGACTTTAGCTAGGTGTACTGGTAATAATCAGCCAATTAGGGGCAGAGGTTCACAGAAATTGAGAGTGCCAAATTCGGAAGCATCTGATATGAGTTTTGAAGATGATGGTTTGAGGAAGAAGGGGAAAAGGATAAGGTATGGGGTTCGAAATCTGAATGCTTTGTATGGTTTGGTTCCGGGAGGAGTTGGTGTTGACGGGGAACAAAGAAAGGAGACTCCAGCTAGGCGTACGGGTAATACTCGGCCTAATAGGGGCAGAGGTTCACAAAAATTGAGAGGGCCAAGTTCGGAAGTGTTTGATATGAGTTTACAAGATGATGGTTTGAGGAAGAAGGGGAAAAAGATAGTGTCTGGATTTGAAAATTCAAACAATTTGAATGGTTTTGTTTTGGGTGGAGTTGGTACTGATGGGAAACAAAGAAGGGAGACTCCAGCAAGGCGTGGGGGTAATAATCGGTTTACTAGGGGCAGAGGTTGGCAGAAATCGAGAGAGCCAAATTCGGAAGTTTTTGATATGAGTCTACAACATGATGGGAGTTATGGGTTTCAAGCAGAGAAGTGAAAAACGTGACTCAAATCACTGGTATACTAAATGTAGCTAAACAATGAAGAAAGTCAGATACATTGTGTTTCTAGATTGTAACTCCTCAGGAACTGTTTCTAGATTGTAACTCCTCAGGAACTGTGTGATGAGAATGCAGGAACATTTTGCGGCTCTTTTCCATTTCTTGATTTGGAGCTCCTAGAGTCCGAAGTGAAATGATTTGAGTCTTTCTCATTTGGTACAGGAAGTAGATTAGATTTCATGGTTTGGAAGTTGGTCAGGTAATAATCATCACTGTCCTAAATCATTAGATGTGTATAATTACTGCACTGTTAACATATTTATGCAATGTACAGTCTTGTTTTCTTGAGTCAGAAAATTATGAAGATATTCTGATATTGAATGAAAATATAGAAAGGGCTAAAGTTGTTTCTATTTGCTTTCTCTTTCAATTGACAAGCCATTACATTATTCCGGTCCTATGTAAGACAAAACGGCCAGGTCTACAATATTTTGTCCAGTGGTGCTATGCAAAACCTGTAAACAGAATTGGAGTCACCAGTTTGTAGCCAAAACCGCAAGAGCTCTCAAAAAGGAGGGGAAGATCAACCATGTAAGCTATCTACCTATTAGGGAGAATGGTAGAAAAACACAGAGCAAAGAAGAAGGATCTCCATAGTTTTCATAGACTTAGAAAAGGCTTATGATAGAGTGCCTAGAGACATCATATGGTGGGTTCTGGAGAGAAAGAGAGTGACCAAAGGGTATATCGAGGTGATTAGCGATATGTATGAAGGTGCCGTCACTACTATTTGATCACCAATAGGGCAAACGAGTGAATTTCCAATCACTGTAAAATTGCATCAAGGGTCAGCCTTGAGCCAGTACCTCTTTGCCTTAGTTATGGATGAATTGACTAAACAATTTCAGGAGGATATCACATGGTATATGATGTTTGCAGATGACATTGTCCTCGTAGATGAAACCGCTAGAGGTGTTAATACGAAACTAAAAATTTGGAGGGAAGCATTAGAGTCAAAGGGTTTTTGGATAAGTAGGAGTAAAATTGAATATATGGTGTGCAAGTTTAGTGGTACTAGCAGTGCGCACGAAGAAATAGTGATGATCCAAGACCAGGAGATACCTAAGAGTGATCATTTAGGTACTTAGGCTCAATTATTAGTAGAGATGGAGAGATTGCCATTGATGTGACTCATAGGATCCAAGTGGGGTGGCTCAAGTGGAGGAGCGAGGAGCGCTACTGGTGTACTGTGTGACAAGAGGGTACTCATAAAATTGAAGAGAAAATTCTATAGAATTGCCATCAGACTAGCGATGTTTTACAAGATAGAATGTTGGCCTATTAAAAAACATGTGAACAAGATGAGTGTAGCGGAAATGAGAATGTTGAGGTGGATGTGTGATAAGACTAGACGAGACAGGATTAGAAATGAAATGGTTCGTGAGATGGTAGGTGTAGCACCCATAGAAGAGAAGTTAAGGGAAAATAGGCTAAGGTGGTTTGGGCATGTCTATCGTAGACCAGGAGATGCAGTAGTTAAAAGATCGGATAAGATAGCTTTAGATAATAATGCTACGGGGAGAGGTAAACCTAAATTGACATTAGATGTCTTGGTGTGCTACAATATGAGTATAGTAGGTTTGTGTGAACAAGTGGCTATTGACAAAGCTCAATGGGGGAAAAAGATTTATGTAGCAGATCCCAAGTGATTGGGATATAAGGCTTGGTTTGGTTCATTTTTAATTCCACTTCAGTTGGCGAAACATCACCATATTTACTATTCTATTGTAAGGGGGTGGTAGGCATAACCTCCTTTCAGCAGATCACATAGCATGAGTATGTTTGGCCCATATCTCTTTGGCCAATCATGCCTACCTCTTTGTGGGCTTAATGGGACCAAAGTTAGGTATGCATATTAAGATGCTCAAGTAATTTTATGTATGACTTTGACTTCAAGTGGTTACACTTTTCCTGTAAGTTTTATGGCCACTTTGCTTGGTGGTATGTTGGCAAGCTTCAAAATCTCTCATTGGTTCCTAAATTTGGTTTTTTAGACATTTGGTTCTTTAGTTGATAAGAACTACTAAAGAGACAAACAATCATGTCTCGTAATATACCTATCAAAAAGGTAATAAAGCATGATCTACAAGCGTTAGAGATAAACACTTAGAATAGAATGAAGAGTGAGTTACACAAAATATGGTTCGCAGACTGAATGTGGGGAATGATGACGAGGATTAAGTTGCTTGAGACATGAGAAAGTATTGGTTTGTCTAACAAATGAACTATGAAGCTTTTTTAAATTTGAAGCATTCTAACAAACGAAAATGGGAAAAGCTTCAGGCCAAATTGTTCAACTCTATCAATGTTGGTACATAGGTTGTAGTGATATCACAATACGAAGTTTGGGAGGCATGAATAAGCCCAAGACTAAGATTTGGGAGGTTAGAATCAAGGGAATGATAGACTGATGTTTGTACAGTTATAAGTGACATTTCTTTTTTGATATTGATTGCTTCTCAATAAGGAGCGGGAGCATAAAGATGATATAGCCCTATTATTAAATCGGATTGGTGCAGTGGACATCCACATGTTTGCTGGAGCCTGGTAAGTGGGCATCCATGGCTTTAATATAAGGCAGCAGAAGCTCTTTAATGTTTGCGGTAGCATGATGTGCATTTACACAATTACATTGACGGGGACTTTGATTGATACTTGCTTTTATCTTCGGATGGTCTGTGATGTGTGAGAATTTTCGGTTCTGTAGATCAGTTTTATCTTCTTTATTCAGCTAATGAGATTTAAGATTCTGTGTCGACAGTTCAATTCTGAAAATGTTGGCATTGTGGCCCAGCAGATGAATGAAGTTATTCCTGTAGAAATAGGTCATCCACAACAAATAGAAGGGAAGTTAACAGTCACAAGATCAACATCATCATGCACATTTTTGAATTGATTTATGTGTTTCTGGAATACAATCCTAACTTCTGTTTCCTTTGAAGTACCACTAGATGCTTGCAAATTTTTCTTCCTCCCCTTTCAACCTTAGAGAGGTTAGAGATGTAAGTTGTTGCCTATTGGCCCTATTACCCTTTATCCTGTTCCTAACCTGCTGGAAAAACTTGAGTCTATAGGTTTAGGCTTCTTGCTGCAATTGGAGGTAGGTGAATTGACTTGGATCTCTAGTGTTAAGGCTCCAGCAACAACAGTTATGGCACAACCTCAGCATGTTGAAAGTGGCTTCAGAACAAACCACTCCCAATCCACCGGAGCCAAACCCAATCCCCCACCCCAATGATTTAACCACCAGGAAGGAAAAGGGAGGAAAAGGAAGAGCAAAGGGGAAAACACACACAATTAAATCAGTAAATAAATAAACATAAAAGTATGGCTTCACATCTAAAGTTGCTTCCGTGTTTAATTTGCTGTCACAAATATTTGTGCAAAATATGTTTGAAGGATTTAAACAGATATGGGTCAAAGAATTTACTCACCAAGAAGAAAAGAGAATTAAATTAGCTGATCCAGGGTGCTTCCATGAAGTTGCTATTCAATTTATTTCATAACATATCTACGCAGATATGGTATGTGGATTTCCTGCATGTCATTCAGATTCTTCTATTTGTTTATTTTACTTTTGTATACTAGTTGATGATCAAATTAATTACAGAATAGCTTGATACGTGTTATTGGGTTTATTCCCTAGCAGTTTGAGCTTTTGGTACTAGTGAGTGACCTGTGGAGCTCCAGTTTGGGGAGGTCTTGGATTCATGTGTCGTCTTTTGCATCTGTTTCCCATATACATCCTGCTTCTCCATTGGGATGTTTGTTTGCATCTGCACATCCAATATAGGATTGCACACGGGTGAGGGTGATGAATAGTTAGTTGGACCCATTCCTAACCGCTTAAGAGTGGTAACCTATCAACAATGTAGATGACGAATTTGATTATAGAAGCTAGGTTTGGGCCACAGTGCTTGTATGATAGAATAAGTCGTGGGTTTTTCCATGTTCAATGGTAGAGTTGATTCAAGAATGGTTCGGGGCTAGAGTGGATAGACGAAGATGGGAGATCTGGATTTTAATCCCGCTTTGCTTGAAGTGGCTTATTTGGAGAGAGCAGAATAGTAGTTATTGTGATGGGGTGGGGAGGCCTATGTTTAGGCTTAAGAGTCTTTTCCTTTCTAGTATGTGATCCTACCCTTAAAATGATATCTTGATGTGATACGTACTTTTGGAGTATTGGACCTTTTTGTCCTCGGCTTTCTTTTGTACATGCGTGGCATCCCTTGATGCCTTTTGTACAGAATTTACTGATTATCAAAAAAGGAAATAAATGAGTATAGAAGGTAGGATAATTTACTCCTCTAAGGCATGCTGTATTTTACGTGTCTTTATCATTTGCCTTTCCATGAGAAGACGTAATTGCCTGAATTTATGTCATAACAGGTCCTTTTTTGCTCCTGGATTCTCTTCCTTCCCTTGCTGGGATGGACACCCAGTTTTCATTCTTTTATCCTACCGGTATTAGGTTCAAAAGGCGAGTCTGCCATTTCTGTTTGTCATGTCGAATCGAAGATCAGATAATGTGCTTCAACCTTTTGCACCTGGTTCTCGTTTATCAGTTAGGCCAAGTCAATGTCAATCAAGTCGACAAGCACTGAAATTCCTTTTCCGTTCTTTTATTATTTCTCAAGAGTCTTCCTTTATCATTTAGAAAGTCGACCTTGATCATTGAGTGTCTTCGCAGCTTGACTCAAGCGTGATAAGTGGGCAGTGAACTGTTGCACCCATAATACCCTCAAATGAATCTTAGTGGACTATACTATATTTTCATGGATTACAACCGTAGTTCAGGGATTTGTGGTTTCTCAAAAAAGGGATAAGTAGCAACGTGTTAGAGAATTATTGTGTGGTTAGAAATTGTCAACCCATGTTACTGTCGCACAGTGTGAGTTGTAATAGAAGGCAATCACATGTTGTTGAATAGATGTAAAATCAGGTGTCTTTGTTGTTATGATCTTTAAAATGGTGCGTAGTGCTACTTGCTTTTTGTGCATGCTGTGGGGTCAAGATTATAGAAGTGGTATTGCTGTGAAGCGCAGTTCTACATCGCCTGGGTACCAAGGTAATATGAAGAACATAAGTGTGAGGGCACCATGACTTCAAAAACTAGCTTTTGGGGTTGAGTTCTACCCAAGACCGTGTAATATGGTATCAGAGCTAGGTACTAGGGATGGGCAGGGTGCGTGTCTCTAGTCTGCACGCGGCAGGTGCTGCCGAGTGAGAACACTGCGCATGAGGTAGGGTGTGAAGTGAAGTCCTACATCGCCAAAGAATAGTTTCAACATTTGAAGATAACCCAAAGCTAGTCATGGGTATCAACAGTTGAAGATAACCCAAAGAATAGTTTCCGCGTACAGATTAAAGGTGATTCAGGCTCAACAATCAAATACTTTTGTGGGCATCATTCAATGTCTAGTGATCTTCTAGATATAATGGTCCATTTCCAAGTATAGTGCAAGATAATTGGATGTAACTATGTAAGTGCTTGAAGATAAGGAGATAAGGACCCAATGGAGCAACAGGAAGCTCAGCAGAAAGTACATTGTTCACCTTTTCTTGGAAAGCATCCATGAAGGTATGTGATTGGCATTTGATTTTAAAGAAAGAGTACTCAATACCTTTTGACACCGATATATGCAGGGTAGGTGCACACTGATGAATAATTTTGAGGATCGACGAGGACAGAAACATTTTTTTGGAATGTCATTGGTACTTTTATGAAAGGACACATGATTATGAAAGTTTGCAGTTGTGTTTAGCTTTGTGCCTATGATTGATCTAGTTATTCTCTACATTTTCATTTTTTTGATCTTATGGATAATCATCCTTGTGCGAATTTGCAATACAAGTTAATGTTTCCTATCACGTTTGTTCTTGTTGCAAAAATAATTTCCACCTTAGGTATTTAGCACCAGGTACTGTCAATCTGATTGAAGCTCTGTAGTGAGGACCCATCCAATACATCGTGATTGAGGTAACCCTTAAGAACAAGGGGTGCTGCTTTTCGATTGGATTATTTTTCTCCAGGTTCTGTTATCAGCGTTGGGCCTTGTTTGGTACTAGGATCGTTTTTTATTTTTGTGAAAGGGCTATTGCAGCCCCTAAAGGCACTTGAGTTCTACAGGTTTGTCATCTACACACTATTTCGTAGGGTCAGGTATTCGCTCTATCCTAGGACTAAAGATGACAATTGGATCAAATAGTCACAGCAATCTATATATGGTTTGTCCATTAGAAGTCTATCCCTTCAATTGAGAAAAGGGTCTGCCAACGTTTCATTCCATTTGTCAAGGAAAAGAGGAACCATGAAAGAAATAAAAGAAAAACACACGAGCCAATGAACAATAGCAATTACCATTGGAATCCAAGATAAGGGAGAAAACAACTAACAAGATTCACCGACGATAGTTACGGGTGCTACCGGTCCGGTTTCGACCGGTTTTGGCGTATTTTTCAGTTGAAACCGGCTATCCGGTTTGAGATTGTTAGAAACCGGAACCGGTTGAGATAATATGGTCCAGTTTCGATCGGCTCAATCGGTTTTGGCTCGGTTTATCCGGTTTTCATTTATGGGCCATATTTTGGGCACAACACATCAAAAAATCCACAATTCAATCTACAAAATATCAACCAAAAATTTATAATTCAACCCCTTTTTTAGGCCCAACAAAAAACTGAT
This sequence comes from Rhododendron vialii, assembly GCF_030253575.1. Classification (NCBI taxonomy): domain Eukaryota; kingdom Viridiplantae; phylum Streptophyta; class Magnoliopsida; order Ericales; family Ericaceae; genus Rhododendron; species Rhododendron vialii. The sequence continues at coordinate 38,573,549 of NC_080561.1, read as the reverse complement.
CAATTTTGAGCCTAATACATAAAAAAACCCATAAAAACATAATTAAGCCTATAAAAACAGTTTATATATATATATATATATATATATATATATATAAACACACACACACACACACACATACACACACACACTCGGGATCCGATGAGGGATCCTGCACGGTCTTACCGTGCGGGACTCCCCTTTTCCGATTGAATTGAGACGATCCGAGCGGCTCAAAGTGTGCAGAACGTGATTTTAAGGGTATCTGCGAGAAATCGGCAAAAAAAATGATCGGGAAGGGCTTGATTCGAATAGTTTTTTACTGAACCGTTCAATAAAAAACTATTCGGATGAAGCTCTTCCAGATCATTTTTTTTCTGATTTCTCGCGAGTACCCTTAAAATCACGTTCTGATCACTTTGAGCGGCTCGGATCGTCGTAATTCGATCGGGAAAGGGGAGTCCCGCACGGTAAGGCCGTGCGGGATCCCTTAGGAGATCCGGAGTGTGTGTGTGTGTGTGTGTGTGTGTGTACATATATATATATGTGTGTATATATATATATATATATATATATATATATATATATATATATATATATAATTCAATATACATATATTTAGGAGATCCGGACTGATTGATTTTATATAATAAATATATTTATTAGACCAATATACACCAAAGGGTGGGTAGCCTAGTGGTAAAGAGAGGGGAGATCTTTTTTGATAATCCGAGTCGCTCAATGTGATTAGAACGTGATTTTAAGGATACATGCGATAAATCGGAAAAAAAAATGATCGGGAAGGGCTTCATCCGAACAGTTTTTGTTTGTATATTATTGAACGGTTCAATAAAAAACTGCTCAAATCAAGTCCTTCCCGGTGTTTTTTTTTTGCCGATTTCTCGTAGGTACCCTTAAAATCACATTATGGACACATTGAGCGACTCGGATCATCGAAATTCGATCGGGAAAGGGGAGGTGCACACGGGTACCCATAACTTTAAGTGTTTGATACCCCCCTCCCCCTACTAAAATGCTCCATGAACAACAACTTAATTTAGATAGTACACGTATATTTGGACTACTATGATTGAATTAGTATTTAAATACGTTTCTAAATATGCAGATATGCATGCGTACGTTCGTAACTTGTTTTTAGATATACATCTCTAAATGTAATGATGGCAAAAACACTGGGAATCCTACCAATTGGTGTGTTCATGATCAAGTGTGGAGAGTGCTCTAACCACCATGAAAAAAGTTATGCACTTCATTGCTAAAGTCACTGAAACACCACTAGCCTAACAATGAATTTGAACCTAGTGTCAGTCGTCGGTAGCATTGTTGAGACTGATTGCAGAGTTGAATAATCTTTGGAGATCTTTAAAGAAAGCAAAACATGATCTTTAAAGGTAGGAGATAAATTATTCTGATGGTCAACAAAGCAAAGCAAAGCAAAACATGAGATCGGCTAGATTAGTATTAGGGCTGTTCTCTCCAACCATTATGGAGCATAAAATAGCTTGATTATTTTATGAGTAGTTGGGTTTTTATTTTTGTCAGAAGTTGGAAAATTGGCCCCGTAACCATCACAATAATTGAGCTTTTACCAGTACCATTTCATTTCACTTATCTTTTCACTAGTATCTTTACTTTGCCTTTTCAAGGAAATCCATAAGCTTTCGGCACCACTTAAATATTTTAATCGTCTTGAACAGAAATCTGCCTCTAGATGATCATGCATTACATCTATCTTATGATATTCTTTTCTTCTCTTTTTGCAATGCGCTTGGAATTATTTGAATTCCCCAGTTCTGAGATTGAGAAAGCTATAAAAGAATAAAACCTAAACGTGTAGGGAAAGTGGCTACAGAAAAGTAATAACCTTTTTGATGGTTATCTGTAGATCGATCGTTTGTAAAGAGATTTGGATATGTATATATGCGGTCCTTATCCGGTGAGGGATCTAGCACGGTTTTACCGTGCGGACCTTGCTTTTCCGATGAAATTTCGATGATCTGAGCCGCTCAAAGTGATCAGAACGTGATTTTAAAGGTACTTGCGATAAATCAGCAAAAAAAAAGACCGGAAAGGGCTTGATCGGAGCAGTTTTCATTGAACGGTTTAGTAAAAAACTGCTCAAATCAAGCCATTTTCAGTCATTTTTTTTGCCAATTTCTATCAAGTATCCTTAAAATCATGTTCTGCACATTTTGAGCGGCTCGGATTATCGAAATTTGCTCAGGAAATGGGAGGTCCGCATGGGTAGACCGGTAAGGAATCCCTCATTGGATCCGTGGTGTATATATATGTATGTATGTATTTAAAATCCAAGCAATCAGATTTGAATCTGACACAAGCTACATATTATGTTACATGTGGGCTGTGAGGCTACTGAACACACAATCCTTCTCTCTTTTCTGGACTTGGTACTGGCTATATGAAAGATAAGACTAAGCATGTCACAAACTTCAGTAAATATATTGAAATTGATATATATATATATTTGATAGGAAAAATTTTATTAAAAAGGGGGAGATGGGAAAGGGAAATCCAATAAAAAAGTTGAAATTGATATTTTTATCAATTTTTTTTTAATATATTAGGCATGCAGGTCGTAAAGATGCAAAAATAATTGCTCTAAAACGGAGATACCTTGTAAATAGTTATCAAACAACATGCGCCAAATTTTGATTGATACATGTTAAAAAAAAAAAACAAAAAAAAGTTTATGGCACAGCATAAGGACCATATGCAAGTATCATGCTTTTTCAATTGAACATGGATATATAACTTAATTTAGCCATTTTTTCAAATTTAGTCTTATTGGAAAAACTATAATTCACTCAAATGCTATTCCCTTTTGAGGACTGCCACTAATGACATGTGGTGGAAGGAATAAGACTACTTTATCTCTATTACAATCATTGCAAATATTATTAAGTTGGAAGGAATAAGACTACTTTAACTAGTGCATGCTCGTGCCTGAAGGCACGGCTCGAATTTGGTATTCAACAAATTATTCAGTTGTTTCTCTAACCTCTTGAAGGCCAAGACCTCAATCTCAAAATTCGAACTACACAACAACCCGTGCTATACATCGATCCTAAGTTATATTAGGGTTAACATGCATGAACTCTTTTCATGGTGACTACATAATGCATAATAGTACTTGAAAAAAATTCCCTATTTCAAATGAATGTTGCTAATCACCTCGCCAACCAAGCCGACTAATAGTTAAATATGTTTTAAACATAGTTTATCTAATCAACTACATAAATAATCGTGGCACACATCAATTCAAAACACTCTTTAAAAATATATAAAAGTTGTAATAAAAATACTTCAAACATAAGCAAATATGTCATGGGAATACTAACAGGTAGTAAAACGAAACAGAAAATAAAATTTGGGATATAGGTCGTTGGTTATAATGCCTCGTTTCCCGTTTCCATTTTTGTTTTTGAAACTGTGTCCTTTTGGAGAGTAATGTGAATCCAAATACATATCTGGTCGTTCTCAATACAACCCATGATTGTAGTTTTTTATTTTTTATCAAAGGAAAACTTATTTTCATTTATGAAAAACCCAACACACTTGCAAAAGAATTATGTTTAAGTACCACTCAAGAAACAGTACATAAGCAAATATCACCAAACTAAGAGATTCCATTCGTTTCTGGTGGACAAAGAATAGAATGTGTATTTAGCATTTTTTTTAATCGGCGCAACAATATGAGTTAAAGGTAACGAAAAGTCTCGAAGGGTAGTAAAAAATCCGGAAAGTCACTTTTTTACTTGTATATTTTGCATTTAGATCCGAGTTTAAGAAAATTGATGGAGTATATAACAGTGAGGTAGTGAGGTATTGTACGACGTATACAAATGGATCGATCTAGTGTGAGTGATTTTTCCATGGACAACTTTGTTGCAGAGAGGGATTGAGTGAGGGAGTTAGAGAACTCGGGCACAAACCTCACGGATAATGCCGCCGCTAAATCTGTGCACTCTGTCGAAGGTAAATCAACGTAGAGAGAGGTCGTGAAACTTGCCTATTGAAAAAAAGGGTAAGGATATAACATTTTTGTAAGAGTTATTAACCCTCTTTAATTGAACAATAAACACTTACGATGAAATAGCTTTCCCACCATCAGTAGAGTGCCTTCCAAGCTAAAAAGAAAATGAAACAAAACTCAAAATTAGACAAACAGTGAGATAAATAGAGAGAATGTGAGATTCAACGAATAAGTAAAAAATGCTATAGATACCACAATAGTTACTCTTCGGAGCTGTGGTCTATGGCTCCGGTTGTGGAGGAGCCAACGTTGGTAAACACAGACGGGTAAATGAGAGAGGAATGCTTTGAGTAAATATGTACTGTGGTCAAAATAAATCCCTAATGAAACCAACACAACTCAACTCAAAATAAAACAACGCAATACCCATAAGAAAAGGTTGAACTTATCATATCAAAACTTACATTTGGGAATTTTTAATTGAATCAAACCTTCTTTTTGGGTATTTTTAAGTGAATCAAACCTTTTTTGCAGATTACTACAAAAGCTCCCAAAAAATTACAGTTGGTAGGAATCAAATAGGAAATTATTTAGAATTTAGAAGAGAAATCGAGAAAAAAAATCTATAAAGAAAGAAACCTAATTGAGAAAACAATCGACGATGAAGGACTTGTGGCTGTTGTTGCTGACGACGGTAGTTTGTGGTGGTGTACTGTCACGATCCAAAACCTACATTGGAAGTCGTGACTAGCCAAGCGAGTGTTAAGCCGCCAAAGGCCTGCTCATATTCTAGTTTAGGGATTTCTCGCTTCATTGTCATTAAAAGCACATAAGCAAAGTATGCGGAAGCATAGAATAAATAATATAATCCCAAAGCTTCTAAGTGTACAAGTATAATAAATACAAACCATTAGACACCACTTGATTCTCCACAGTTATTCTAACACTTCAATCGGCCCACAACTTGCTATCTACCTTAACCTGAAAAATTAGATAAGGTTTTCATAAGTCGAAGCTCGGGTGAGAAACGTATACCAAAATTACAAGTTTGACCATGGAAATACCCCACATTATAAAACAGTTCAAAGCAACAATTCAAATATTTCTTTGACCATCAAGTACAAGCATTTTTGTCCGAAAGCTCATTTCTTCGGTCCAAGAGATGGACCCTTTTCATTTCATTTCTCTTTCAAGTTTTTCACTTTTGAGCGATAATAGCATTCAACGGTATTTTTGTCAGTCGGTTGGGGAGCGACCCCATTGAAGAGTGGTAAGATATCGTTACCCGGTAATGCCTGGCTGCATCTCATACCTTATTACTTCACGCCACTAGTTTCTTTACATGTTCCCTAGCGCTCGAGACATCGTTCGAATGATTCATATTATCACAAGCATGTACTAACAAGAAGTGAAATTCAAGTTCCCAAAACGTATTGCCAGGGTCTAGATTAACTGTAACACTAAAGATTTAATAAACAGGCTATCACATGTATTTTACTCAACATCACCAATTAAATCAAGTAAGAGAATCGAATTCCACACTTTTCAGCAAAAACAAGCAATGGCATTTTATCCCAAAATTCAGAAAAATACATGTAATCAAGGTATGCGCAACTCACCAAAAAGTAGCGTTTAACTTTAACACGCGATCACTTCGCTCCACAGTACTTGCACCTAAACACATAATTATCACGACAATTACTTACAAAATCACCTTTACTACCAACTTTGCTAAAACTAGAGTAATATCATTTTTATGGCTAGTTTTGGGCATCAATCTTGCAACCCATCTTAGGATACAGTTCACAATTTGAGGACTATTTTTCCATGATCCAAACTCGGAGTCTTACTACAAGCTAGAGTTAAATTGTGTCTTCTTCAATTAAGTAGGAATTTAAATGGGATTTCTAGAAGGCCCCAAAAATTTGTTTCAGGAATTCAGTCGGTTTTTATATTTCCGGCATCGGTGGCCAACAAAGATTGGGTAATCAATTCGGACACCCAAATTCATAATAAACCATCCTCGTACGATTACTTTAAACTAAAATAGAGTTGTGGCGGCGAGTCCGGAGTCGGAACTCTTTGCCGGAAGGAGTAGTTTTACTCTTTAATTAAGTTCTTTGGCACGTCGGGTGCGGTAAAGTTCTTGCGCGAGAAAGAGAGGTGCTCTGTGCGTGAGTGTGTGGTTGTATGTGATTTGCCTCAACTCAACTTCCTCCAATACACATATTCTAATACACGTTTGTAAGTAAATTAGTGAGTCAATGAGAGATTACCATAAGAGACAGTAGGATTTCCCCTGATGAATTTGGTCGGAACGGCAACCGGTGAAATCAGATGAGAGTAGAGGTACAGGATGTCCCCCCTCTCTCTTTTTACCGTTTCCTTTTTATTCTTTAGCTTTGTTTGTCTTTACCATAAGAAACAGTAGCTTTGTTTGCTAATTACTCCTAATGGTAATATATATATATAGCGGTGGTGATATAGGTGAAGAAGGTAAAAAAAAGTACACCTATTACCTTCTCTTATTGACACGTCATAATACCTTCTCTTATTGACATGTCATACTTCGCGTTAACGGGACGCAAACTTTGTCCGAACGCGTCTGAATTCTAGTCTCTGAAAAATCCCAAAAATTCAACATAGACTAATAAAAATATGAGGATTATCACAGCGGTGTCCAATATTAAACGGAAGATTTCAACGTCATGTAATTCGTATCGTGTATCAGATGTAACTTAATTGTCCCACAGTTTTATGAAATAAATTGAAATCCACATTTTTTTATACCACGATACACTTCACGTAGCCTAACTTACTATTAGAATTAAATTAGAGTGTCGAGTTCCTATTTGGATCACGTGACTATAATTTAAAAAAAATCAGGATTTTACATGTACGATGGTGTTGGTGGCGATGGTTGTGGTAACTTCCGAAAGGTGCTGCATTTGAACCAGAGAGAGAGAGAGAGAGAGAGAGAGAGAGAGAGAGAGAGAGAGAGAGAGAGAGAGAGAGAGAGAGAGAGAGAGAGAGAGAGAGAGAGAGACGTGGTGATGAGTTGTAGAAATCAATTGGAAAAGGAAACAGAGAAACATTTCGAAACATTTACATTATTGAACAGGGTCAATTGATTTACTCCAATTCGGAAAAGGGAACAAAATTAAGAAAAGGGATATATTTTAGGATTTATTAGGAAACGTGTAATTAGGATATATATTGTAGGTTTATAATTAGGAAATATGCATTCGATCCGACGGATACAAAGTTAACAGGAAGTACGATCGAACGGTTATAGAGGTAGCTCTGTTTGTATGCATCGACATTTTCAATGGAAAACCGCTCTGTTTTATAATATAGATTTTTTGCCTGGCTCTTACCATCCCTAGAGTATTGTAAATATAGTGGCCAAAGAAAGGAAAACTCCCTATAAAAGAAGCACAAAGCTCACACTCTTTGCCACCACTGAAGATATCATCGGGGCAGCATTTAGAGAGCCTTTTGGTTCCTTTTCTTGTTCCTACTTGAAGAGAGCCTTTTCTTGTCCTTTTTCTTGTCCTTTTTCTTTGTTCGTACTTGACAAGTAGTGAACACAGTCTGAAAGTAAATATGGAGCAAACCAAGAGTGGAGAATCAGTTGGCACGGAAGAGGAGAAATGGGTTTATGATTCTTCTTTTGACCATAAAGGAAGGGTTCCTCTCCGCGCCACCACCGGTGCTTGGAAAGCCTCTCTCTTCATCATAGGTAAGAATAGACATATCATGATGTAACAAAGTAGACCATGCGAACAATTACGCAAATTGTTCTTGGATTCCCCTTATGTTTGTGATTTTGACTTCCTGACAATTAGCATTATGGAGAAACTCCTGAGCATCTGAATAATGGTAAAAGTCCACATGCTATGCTTGCGTGATGCACTTGCTACCTTTTTTTGAAGTTCACTTTCTTTTTGGGCTCTCTTAAAGATTATTAGCTTGTACACGACATTTGTGCTCTCTTTTTTACTTGCTCCGAAGGGTTATTTCTCTGCAGCATCACTCTGTCTATTTTTCATCTTAGCCCTTGGATATGTGGTTATATCTAGTATACACAAAACATATAGGTGGTTGGGTACGCGTATCAGTTTATATTTATGTTCAGTATGTTTGCCGTTTTGGTCGAGGGAACATTTCCGTCACCAAAGGTAGCTAGTGGGAATCACTTTGCAGTGATTCATGGTTACTAAGGAACCTAACTTTTTTCTCTTTCTCTCTTGTACAAAAATGTAGGAGGGTCCTGATTTGAACAAGACTAGCATGATTTGTTGTTTCTGTTTCTGTTGTTGTGCTTTTATGGTGGGGTTCATAACCTGCCACAACGTTGCCAACCTTGTGTCTCAACTTGAATGATGAAAGGTGGGGTCTGAAATGGGGTCTACCCAAGAGGCTCAAAGCACCTAACCATCATTTCCTTTTGAACTAACCAGACTTAAGAAAAGCACAAAAAATGAGTGCATATGGTCATGTGCACTGGCAGTTGGCTCAGTACTCCTGACCAGTGTCTAAATAGTGGTCTTGGGATACACATTAATATCTACAATACATAGACCAGGAAATATTGGCGTCGTAGGCCTATGCTCTGATATGTATTGCCCTCTCACATCGGCCGATATTTGATCCATTGCTTGTGGCTGGCCCCATTGATGTTAATGCACTAGACTAAATCATTTCCAGTAAATGGAACAGAATTTTTTCAACTTAATTTAAAACTGGAAACTCAAATGATATTCCTTTGGCTGTGTTCTGTTGGCAGCAATCGAGTTCAGTGAGAGGTTGAGCTACTTTGGAATAGCATCAAGTTTAATCATATATCTCACCAGGGTGATCCATATGGACCTGAAAACAGCAGCAAAGAACTGCAATTACTGGATTGGCATAACCACTATGATGCCTCTGCTGGGAGGGTTCTTAGCCGACGCTTGCCTTGGCAGATTCTCTACAGTTCTCTGCTCATCCTTTGTCTATCTCTTGGTAATATATCTCGAATTGCATTGCACTCCAAAGAACATTTCCTAACCTTATCACGGGTGATCCCCTAAGTTCAATTGGGCCATTTCCTAGTGTAATATGAGGAAACCTTTATCAAGTCATTTCTAGGTTTCAGATGGGCCTTTCTGGGCCCAAAAAGGAGTAAAACAAAATGAGAACGTGTGGTGGCGGCAGCAATTTTGGTTTATTTGAACAGTAGTAATGGTAGGGATACAAGCTATAGCTATGGGGTCCTAACTCCTATGGCGTGTTATAGGATTGTGGGTCATTCTGTGGCCGAGAGTTGTGATTCTCTCTTTTGAGGGTGTCTACGATAGCTTTTGTGGTGGTGACTTTATATCGCGGTAACTTGGTAAATTTGCCAGCATATTGCCACAATTTTGCAACTACTTTTGGGCTGAGAATAATTTGTAAATAAGTTTTTTTTAATCAGCGAATAATTTCTAAATTAGTAGAAAAACTCATTCTGTGAACTGTGAAGTATCAAATCTGATGCTTTTGCATTCTGAATTTCTGAGTCAGCTTTTGTCAATTTTTAAGTTTTGAAAAACACACCATTAGTGATTAAACAATAGTAGTTGAGCTCTTGCTGAAATTGGAAACTACATGCTTTTCATTCTTTATGCAAACAGGGTTTGATTCTGTTGACGTCGTCTAGACTTGTACCCAGCTTGAAGCCCTGTGATGATTCTGGCATTTGCCATGAACCGAGGAAGATTCACGAAGTGGTCTTCTTTCTTGCCATCTACTTGGTCTCCATAGGTACTGGAGGCCATAAACCCGCTTTGGAAAGCTTTGGAGCCGATCAATTTGACGATGATCACCATGAAGAAAGAATCCAAAAGATGTCCTTTTTTAACTGGTGGAACTTTGGCCTCTGCTGTGGCTTATTACTTGGCGTGACAGTGGTGGTTTATGTCCAAGACTATGTGAGTTGGGCTATTGCAGATTTAGTCCTGACTGCTGTAATGGCTGTTAGTATCGGGATCTTCTGCATTGGAAGGTCAGTTTATCGGTATAGGAAGCCGACAGGGAGTCCCTTTACCCCCATGTTCCAGGTTCTTGTGGCTGCCTTTAGCAAAAGAAATCTGCCATATCCTTCAAATCCTGCTAAATTTTATGAAGTAATTCCGAAGTCACGGAAGATCGAGGGGAGGCTTCTCTACCACACCAACAAACTCAAGTAAGCTACTGAACAAGCATTTCAATATCAGAAAAAAAGTTACTGAAAAATGTCCAGAACACGTTCTAGTGATGTGTGAATCCAGTGGTTTGTTTACATGTATATCACGGAAGCCCATGTCAGGGTGGCATGGGTAGAATTGTACTTAAATGGGTTCCTCATCTGATTTTTGATTACTGCTTATTTAAGTTTTAAACATTCTAACAACTTACCAACCTCACAACCCCTAGCTGTATCAAAGGAAACGAGTGCTCTAAAAGTCGGCCGACTAATCCCCACCTAGGAGCTAGGTGGTGGTCCAACGTTTGCATAGTTCCCGCCTAGGCAGTAGACGCCCCTTTTCCGTCCGACTAGCGCCTAGCGATTTTTAGAACATTAAAGGAAACATAAAGGAATATATAAAGCCCTGAACTATAATTGTATAAGAGATAATCAGTAACATAGCAGTATGAGCATATTTTTACCCGCCTCTACCCTAATGGGTTATAAATGTCACATACTACTACTCCATAACAGATGTAGGGTGGGTTGTGTAATCCAGATACTCCACCCCAGTTTTAGGCGGACCTTATCCAGAAGTACTTCCAGCGCAGCTTTCAGAACACTACTTTCTGGGTGAAGTTCATTCTATGTATTTGTTTTATGGTATTAATTGCTTTGGTTAATGCGTTTCAGGTTTCTTGACAAGGCAGCAATCATTGAAAACGAACAAAGTTCAGCTGAGAAGCAACAAAATCCTTGGAGACTTGTAACGGTTACCAAGGTCGAGGAAATGAAGCTACTCCTCAACATGATTCCCATCTGGCTAGCCGCCTTGCCATTTGGCATTTCCGTAGCACAAACCTCCACATTCTTCATCAAACAAGCCACCACACTTAACCGCGAGATTACCCACAGTTTCCAAGTGCCTCCGGCCTCTATCTACTCTCTTGCTGCCATTGGAATGATCATCTCTGTCACCTTCTACGATAGGATCCTTGTACCAGTACTTAGAAACTTGACCGGAAACGAGAGAGGGTTCAAAATTCTCCAGAGAATCGGCATTGGGATGGCCTTTTCAATTGTAACCATGGTAGTTGCAGCTTTAGTTGAAAAAAAGAGGTTAACCCTAGTGGAGAAAGATCCGGTTAAGGGTTCCAATTCAATGAGTGTCTTCTGGTTAGCTCCTCAGTTTCTCATAATCGGATTCGGAGATGGATTTACTATTGTGGGATTGCAAGAGTACTTTTATGACCAAGTTCCTGATTCAATGAGAAGCCTAGGCATTGCATTTTACCTTAGTGTGATTGGAATGGCAAATTTCCTCAGTAGCTTGTTGATAACAGTCGTGGACCGTGTAACTGAGAAGGGAGGGAAGAGTTGGTTGGGAAAGGATTTGAATAGTAGCCGTTTGGATAATTTCTACTGGCTTTTGGCAGCCATTGCAGCGGTGGACTTGTGCGTGTATGTGTTCTTGGCCCGGCGGTATTCTTACAAGAATGTGCAGGGAAGGGCTGCTGTGGCCGTAGCCGATTGTTATGACGGTGATGAGGCAGGGGCAATGGCTTGAGCCTTAAGGTCTGGAGTCCTGTAGTTTTGTGTATTAAGACCATCTTTTTTTCCCGATTACTCAGGTGTCTAGGTCAGCTTACGCGCACCTCTACTAATCCTGGGGGGCTAATCTAGAGCAAAACTCCGTATGGATTGGCTCCAAAGGAGTTGATAGCACCTGGGAGGTTTCAAACCTGAGACATTAGGAGGGAGCAAACTCCTAAGTTGCGAGTCTTGACCGCTACGCCAAACCCTTGGGGTTGTAAATTAAGACCATGTTTGTGGAGGGTCTTTTTGTTTCGAAGAATCTAAGAAATTTGTTTCTTAGGTTTTTTATCAGTTGGTTTCTGATCTTGGTGGTAAATCCATCCATGAATCTATTAACCAATTACGGCCTTGGTGCATTATTTCTGTTTGAGTACTATTACTTTTCTTAAAATCCAATGGAGCTTTAGTTAAAATGTTTTGTGATCGAATTACTATTTAGATAGTAGAGAAATTCCAAAGCGTTAGGGACTGATCAAATTTCCTTCATCAATTTTAGCATCAACACAATGACTGTCTCAGTAGCCTCAGCATTGGGTTGTCGCGATGATTGTTTTTTTTAGGTGATACAGGTAAATCTTACCTCAAAATATAACGAAGCGATGGGGAGGGGGAAAAAAATTCAATCATATAATGTGTCAAATAATTCAAATACACATACTTCTAGAGAACAAACAAACAGAAAAAGGAAAAGAGAGAGGGTGCTTCGGCCTTAATACGTAGAATTTGTTAGTTTTGTGTCAATTTTTGGTGAATTACTGACGAAGACAACAATTGGACAAAAAAGCAAAAGAAAAATGCCAAAAAAACAAACGTAATGACCACATTGAAGTGAGACCGTGAGACATACAAACAATTAATCTTGAGCTGCGTACTAATTTGTGAAGGTTAAAAAAAAAAAGCATGGAGCACTACGTAACGATACTTTTGAACCAACCTCCTAAAGCGAAATAGGCACAGCCGGAAAGAGCAATAAACCAAACCATATTGGGAGGCTCATTACTTCATTTTTTTTGGCTAGACAATCAAGGGTGTTCGGACAAACCATCTATGCCGGGACCAAGAGATTCACAAGAAATTACTTTCTCACGGCCTAAGTCCAAGAATCAAACTCTGGTCAATTGTGTGGAGAGCAAACCCCACCAACCTACCAGGCGAACCCTTTGGGGTTTCCTCATTGGTTTAATCAGTCCATATGTTCTTCCTCCCATGCATGGATTTGTTGAGAAGGTTGACCAAAGGCGATATAAACGCCGTACCCAGTAAAACCTAGAAAGATAACTGATCACATAGATAGCGATGAAGGTTTGCTGTTTCCATTCTTAAATGATTTCAAGACCCTAATAGAATTTTTTCTTCTTGAAACGGCAAAAAGAAAACTTAATTAACTCATAACACGAAGTACAGAATTAGGGTCATGAATACACCGGCCTGACCATCTATGACCTTCTTCTTCTAACCACACAGAGGAAACTGATTAAGACCCAACCGGCTGAGTTCAAACCAGGGAAAAAACCCAGACGGCCTGGGTTGGTAAAGAATTAACACAACCCAAAACAACCCAAAAACCCAAAGGGCAAAGCCCAAAAACCTAAATGGCAAAGCCCAAAAACCTAAATACAACCCAAACCACAAACCCTAACCCTAGAGGAGTGCACCAACCCCCGCCGTCTTCACCACAAACCCTAACCCTAGAGGAGTGCACCAACCCCCGCTGTCTTCACCACCACCGCTGCCGTAGCGCCTGCCAACCAAACATCACAGCCACAACAGACCAAACCCGCCGCAGATTGAAACCTACAAAACTGCCGCCCAAGCAAACCTCCATCCACCACCCGACCCCAATGGATCTTGGTTGTAAAAAAGAACAGGAGAAGGAAAATCGATCACATCTGTCCTCTCCTGTAGCTTCCGCGACAGCACAGTGCTTTAACGGACAAATTTTTGGGTGCCGAGCGAGTACCAAGTGGCTGTACCCGTCGGCGATACCAGCAGTCCAAATGTGTTTTTGACGCCCCAGATTTATTTCCTCTCTCTCCCCTCACCCAACCCCTCTCTCTCCTCTTTTTCTCTTTCTAAAATCTGGGCCGTTTAAAAGACGTTTGGACGGCTTGGATCACCAACGGAGTACCACATGTGTAGTACTAGCCCGGCACCCAAAAAATTCTCGCTTTGACGAAGAGGCTGTTTGATAAAACTGAAACTGAAAGTTGGAAAATTAAGTACTGAAAGCAGAATGCAGAATTTTTTAAGCTGAAAAACTGTTTGATAAATATATTAACCATTGAATTAAAAAAATAATGAATTAATTTTATTTTCGATTCTCTCTTAATTTACTAATGGTCACAATATACTCATGGTAATGGTGGAGTGGTGATTGTTGTGGTGGTAGGTTGGTGGTGATGGAGTGAGGGTGTTGGTGGGGGAGTGGTGAGGGTGGGAATGGAGTGAGAGTGGTGGTGGTGTAATGGTGGGGTGGCACTGACGTGAGTGATGGTGGTGTAATGGTGGCGGTGGAGTGGTGGTTGTGCAATTAATGGTGGCGTTGTGGTAGTGGCGACGGCGACGGCGACAGCGACGGCGTGGTAGTGGTAGTGTGGTGGTGGTGTAGTGGTGGTATTGGTGGTGGTGTAGTGGTGGAAGCAGTGGTGGTGATGAGTGGTGGCAGTGGAGTGGTGGTTGTGCAATGGTGGCGTTATGGATCGAGGTGGTGGCAGCAGCAACATGGTAGTGGTGGTAGCGATCGATGTGGTGGTGGTGGTGTAGTGGTGAGTGGTGGTGGTTGTGCAATGGTGGTGTTATGGTGGCGGCAGCGGCGTGGTAGCGGTGGTGGCAACGTGGTGGTGGGCTAGAGTGGTGGAGGTGGTGGAGTGGGGGTGGTGGTGGAGGATTGATGGTGATGGTGGTGAAGTGGTAGTGGTAGTGGTGGTGGTGGTGGAGTGCTAGCGGTGATGGTTGTGGTGGAGTGGTTGTAGGAGTGGTGGTGGCTTGGTGGTGGTATGGTGGCTGAATGCAAGTACACAAAAATTTAGCCAGAATTATGTAGCTCAAAGCTACTTAATTTTTTTTCAACTTTTTAGCCTATATTTTAAGTAGCACTTAATTTGTTAAGTAATGTAAAATGTGGTTATCAAACCTACTGAATCACTTATTACTTAATTGATTCAGTTTTAAGTACTGAATTCAGGTTATTAAACAACCCCGCAACCCCCGTTTGGCTAAATAAGCCAAGTGACTTATTTTTTTGGCTTTATTCAAATTTTTTTCTGTATTTGTTAGTTTTTCGTCAATTTTTTGGGGATTATTGCATCGTCATGACGAGAGAAATTTAAAAAATAAAAAATTATGATCGAAATCAATTTTTTTGAATAAAGACGAAAATAAGCCAATAAGCCAATTTTTTCGTTTTTATTCAAATTTTTTTTGATTTCGATTATAATTTTTTACTTTTTAAATTCTTCTCGTCATGACGATTCAATAATTCTCAAAAAATTGACGAAAAACTATAAATACGAAAAAAATTTGAATAAAGATAAAAAAATAAACCACTTCGCTTATTTAGCCGAACGTGGTAACCTAAGTTCCAAAAAATATACTCCTATATTATCTTCCCTGATCTTCTCAGCTGATGAGAACACTTTTGTAGGGCCAAACCGACAATCATCCACTAGAAATTAACCCACAAAAACTAAATTAAAGGACAATCAACCGGTGGGTTGGTGAGAGTCGTTGGACCCACATCACTGGATCTCTATCATCAGCGTTTTTTTGTTTATACAACAAATGAGGTATACCGCACTCGAAAGGATGAGAATCCACTTAGAATCGGCTAGCATAGAATTAACACTGACAAAGAACAGTTAGAAGCAGCTAGGAGGGAAACCACTTAACGCTCTCATGCGACTATCCACGGGAACATTCACCTCCCATTAAACTCACACCTATTTGGGTCATCATCAGCATTGAGTTCAGCTAGAATCCAACTCTCTTCTGTACAACATGAAAAATAATTTCATGGTCAGCCAAAATCAACTTAGAGCATCTCCCACCCATGACTTCATATTGAAGATGTTAAACTTTTTTTGAAAGCTTACGTGGCATTTTGGCATTTTCAATATGACATCAAAGCCTTCCTTTCCAACTTTTGTGCCAAATTCTATTTATTTAACATCAAACTATTCCTCTCCAACTCTTAATGTCAAAATCCAAATAGTCATTTTTGAAATTTGGCAAGCAAGATGTAGGTAGTCAAAGTTGGCATGCTTCCTCCTCCCTTCATCCATGTCAAAAGCCACGTAGGATTTAGCCTAACAGAAGACATCTGGGTTGGTTTGTCAATTAGTGTCAAATATTACCGTTACAAGCTCCACATCAGATTTGACAACTCCCGTTGGAGATGCTCTTAGCCCCCACATGGTCACATTTGACATTGCACGCTCTCTCTCTCCAAATAAAGGTGGGCATGCATAGTTGAACACTCTCTCACTTTTACTATGGTCACTCCCATGCTGGCATTCGAAGGGGACTATTCCGCGGCTATCATCGTCATTTGCGGTGGGGTCCTATATGGCGCCTACCTTAGTCAAAATGCGGATAGTCCGGCCCTCGGGAGTTGCGGACGGATTGTGGCGACTTTACCTGATCCCGTTTGGGAGATGGAGGAAATGCCGTTTGTTCGGATCATGGGGGACATGGTGATGCTACCAATAGGAGATGTATTAATCATCAACGGAGCTCAAGCTAGGACGCATGCAAGGGTATAGATTGATGACAAACCCATGTTTGAACCTGGTTCTATACCAACCCGACCAACCTGAGGGATCCCGGTTTATGACGCTAAACCCCGGTTTAATCCCCAGATTGTACCACTCGACCGCGAATTTATTGCCTGACTACAGAGTTTTGCTCGCTAGAAGTAACACAAATTACTACTACACTTTTGACGGGGATTTCCCGATGGAGCTGGGAATCGAGGCATTTTCGCCGGAGTATATGGTGGCGGACCCTGCGATTTGAGACCGGTGGTGGTGGAGATGCCGGAAATGGTGCATTACGTGAAGGATTTTGAGATGTTTATACTAGTACTGTTGCCGGTGGTTGGGATAGTGGAGGTGAATCTGTTGGCGTGAATCGTGTAAATATTATTCTTTTCCTTACTTAGCTATTTGTACTACGCGTATTCCTTATTTAGCTTTGTGTACTACGTAACTAGTGTAGTGCAGTACATCTTGTAATCCTATATAATGCCTCTTCTAAGGTTTAGAAATATATAGAAAATTTAGCCTATTTGATTTATTGCTCTTATCTGAATCTAGCCAGCGCGCCTTTTACCACGCATTCAGTTTCTCAAGGGCGGAGATTGGTAAAGTTGGTTGTCACGAGTGCAACGCTAGACGTATAGTGGACGATACAGGATTGAGTGTACGATGCTACCCAATGGGATGGTGGCACCGCCGAGGTACTATATTATGTTTGCAGTTAACCAGGGCGTACCAAGTGTCGCTAGTTGGGTCAATTTAATCTCCTGATTTTTTCAGATATTAACTTATCGGTTATTACTACACTAGATTTTGGGAGGGTCCATTTCAATGATAGAGTCCTGATTAATTTTTTATGATGTAGATTATCTTGTAGGTTCCTCTTTTTATTCATTCCAAAAAGTGGCGGCAATAATGGCATTACTTTTCTCTCTCTTCATCCAAGTCATTTTTAATTTACGAGTCTGGTTGAGTTGTTGCCATCGAATTGTTCTGGCAACGAAGTGGGAACGTTACTAGATATCACCGAGTTCTTTTGATATATAGATAGATAAACTTTGAATTTTTTTGACAAAAAATGCATTAAATTAAGTTCTCATTTGCAAAGCGGACAGTCTTTTTATAGTGAAAGGAGTATATCATTCCGTTACATGACAACTGCATTTCAATGAGAGGTTAGGGCTTAAGACATCAAAACTACATCATCCTTTGAATAATTAATATCCAATCACTTAAAAAAAGCGTTCCTTTATAGTAATATATTTTTGTTGTTTCAAAAAAAAAAGCGTTCCTTCGAGAATGAAATGTTCGTGACAACTATACTTGTATGGGATTCCACGAAATCAATACTGTATAATTTTTTGGAAAATCAAAATACCACTATCAGTTAAAAAAAATGTTCCTTTTAGAAAGAATTAAACCATTAGGACATTTATTGACCAAATTGGTTGCTCTTTTAATTGTTCAGGTCTTTGAGCTTCAATCCTCAAGAATCAAGTTATAGATTGGATATTAAGACGTTAATTTCTTAGTCCATATACTTATCAAGTTCTGCCCTAAAATGTAAGGTCACAGATAGATATTCTTTTTTGAATCTACTTGCAATTCCCGAGAGATCAGAGGCGATTGTCCACTAAATCTCCCTCATAATCTCTCTACCAGTATTCTTAGCTTTTGATTAGACTATTGATTAATTACATTTTATATATGTATACTCTATATTTTTTAGTGAAAGATTTTATTATTAAAAAGTCTGATAAGAAAACGCGGTGGTTTAGGAAAATTTATTCTTTGATGCTGTTGTGGATATGACTCGGCTATTGAGGGTGATGTATTTGCTAACTGCTACCGTTGATAATGATACTATTGCGCAATGGTTTCAAAATTTGAAAAGTCGTTGAGGATAATGGTTTTCTGTTGCAGGAAGAATGGACTATCACCATCCTCGTACGTATGGCGGCAACGTCAAATATATAGACAAATAAGTAACCCGAATGGTTTTAGTTGTGCATGAGACATTCTTTCTTTCCAAAAAGTTTATTCCTCAAATAGTTGGAAGGTCGATTTCTACTAAGATAGTATAATATTTCCAAATCTTGAGCCACTTAAAATTTGCACAACCGACAGCTTCAAGTACTTAAAATTTGCACAACCGACACTTTTAACTGCTTGGAAGGTTGCCGGCCGAGAAGCAATCAATAAAACTTAGGTCCCGTTCCAAAACGGGTTTTAAGCCCTTATTTTTTAAGAAGACAATTTCAAGCTTAAAAATTATGGGTTTATTGAAATATAAAAATACGCATTATGGATCTTGTTTGAAAGATCTCGATGAGATCTTTTATACGATGCAAAAAAATTAAAAAATTATTTTTCATTTACATTATTTTTGAATTTAAAAATGTAAAATAAGTTGCTTATTTTTTAAGAAAATTTCTGGAACGGAGTCTTAGTACTCCACAAAGAAGGTCGTTACAGAGACAGTTACTGTAAGGATCTTTTATTGTCCGACTTTTAAGGTAGTTGTTTCCAAAGATTTCGTATTTTCACGGATGTTCTCAGCGGATGAGAACTGCATTCCACTAGAAATTAAGCGGGAAATTTAAAAAAAAAAATCAAACCGTTGGCGGGTGTGAGTCATCGGACCCACATCAGTGGACTCCGTCCACAACTAGGCTAGAGGAGTATATTGCAATGAGTTACATGAGTTCCGCTAAGGATTTTTTGGGATTTTAATTAATTAATTAATTATTATAAGTGTACTTATAAGTTAAGAGATTAAATTCTTTACACCGTCGGTGTAACTATTTGTTTTCTTCAAATTAATTATATTGTGCTACGTCGTCATGTTTTATGGATTGGGACCACTGTTTTGCAACGTGACGCAATATAATTGAATTGAAGGAAACAAATATTTACACTGGTAGTGTAAAGAATTTATTCTCATATGTTATTTAAATGTTGTTTGTCTTAGCTTCAGTGTCTATTCAGCCCACAACATCAAATACTCTGCCTTGTTCGGATGGGTATTTGGAAAAAAAAAATTCCAACTCAAAAAATATTAATTACCCTTATTTTCATTAATTACTCTCATTTCTTTCTCCACTCATTACCACTATCTCAAATCATTATTCTCATTTCTCTCTCTATCTCTTTCCACTTATTACTTATATCTCTAATTATTACTCTAATTTCTCTCTCCACTAATTATCCCAAAAACCAAACCCGAAAATTCTCAAAAACCCATCCGAACAAGGAGCATTCTTTGAGTTTGACTAGGAATACTGTAAATCCATTTTCATCCTTTCAAAAATTTCAGCTAGAGCAAAAAATTGCCTTTCCATTTACAGCGATAGACCCAAATAGAACCAAAAATTGAAAGTTCACTACAAATATATAAAAAATCGGAACAAATGGGCGTGTGAGAAACATTCATTCAGGTGAAAGGTAGAACAATCCAAGAAAGTATGTGAAGAACCAGATCTATCTGGAATCGCACTTACTTGAAAATCCTGGTCGTAGAATCGGCTGAGGGTTGAAAACGTACTAGGGGCAAAATGGACATTTTACTTTTTTTTTTTTGTTTTGGGCGCTCGATTGGGTTGTCTATAAGTTGTGGAGAAAACTTTTAAGAGGAACAATGTGGCTTTGGCTTTTTGTAAAGCCAAAAAGTCTAAGCGGAACTAAGCCTTATAACGGAAAAAATTTCAACCACAAAAAAAAAAAAAATTACCAATATTCTTGCATTCCGTAGTCAAACAAAAAGCACAACACATTTCTTAAGACAAATTATTCCACCGAAAAAGAACAAAAGAAATTTAACAATCTATGAAAGTGGAACCCGACGTTCTTTCAAATTTTGAAAATCATCCAAAATTGACTATGAACTAAATTTCATTGCAATTTTCCTTTCAATATATAACTATAAGTCTATAACTGATAGGGGCAAATGAATGTCGAGGACGGAGGTGCCAACTTTGTTGGAATGTCAGTTTCTCCTCGTAGTGATGTCATATATTTTGGATCATTTTAATCGTTTTAATGATTAATAAATTTCTTTTGCCAATAAAAAAAAATGTCTATTAACTGAAGAAACCACTATTGACCCCATCCCTAGCTTTCTTCCAATTTCGAATGGTTTCAAAAATTAAAACGGGTTCAATTTTCGGTTCCCAGAGAGATGTTGCGAGGAAGAAATACAGAGAAAACAAAACGTTGACATAAAGAGGGTTGTTTATTTTTATACTATCTGGAAAGAGTTTTAAAGTGACATCACGTAGCACACAAACTCAATAAAACCCATGTTTTGCCTTGGTCGGTGAGTGTATGAGAATCCTTAACACCTATCCCAGTTGGGATTACACAATTTCACATGCAGCACTTTCTCCCTCCTCCTATCTCTAATTCTCTATATATATCTCAGTTCAAATAACGGTAGTTACACATAGCTGAAGACTCTCTCTCTCTCTCTCTCTCTCTCTCTCTCTCTCTCTCTCTCTCCCTCCCTCCCTCCCTTTCACTATGGGCGCTCCCATCTTCTTGTGTCTACAATTCCTCTGCTTGGCCTTCACAATCATCCCAACAAGTGCCCAGGACCTGGGCACGTGGGCAACCCTGGTTCAAAACGCCGGCATTTCCTCCATGCACACCGTCGTCACCAGGTACAACAACGTCGTCCTCCTCGACCGGACCGACATCGGCGCGTCCCAGTTAATGCTCCCAAGCGGCACATGCCGCTACGACGCAAACGACCAGAGTTTACAGTACGATTGCTACGCCCACTCCGCTGTCCTCGACCTCTACAGCAACTCAATCCGCCCCCTCGAGATCCTAACTGACACGTGGTGCTCCTCGGGCCAATACCTCCCTGACGGCACCCTACTCCACACCGGCGGCTTCAACGACGGCACCCAGAAGTTCCGAATGTTCACCCCCTGCGATGCTGGTTCCTACTGCAATTGGGTAGAGCTTGAAAACATCCAGTTGTACGATGGGCGTTGGTACGCCACAAATCAGATACTCCCCGATGGTACTATCATAATAATCGGGGGCATCAGCGTCAACACCTTGGAGTTTTACCCACAGCGATCTGGCGGCGCGGTCTATTTCCCGTTCCTTGGCCAGGCGGCAGATGACCAGGGGGATAACTTGTATCCCTACGTTCACCTTCTCCCCAGCGGACATCTATTTATATTTGATGACACTCAAGCCGTGCTATACGATTACAATGCAAACGTGATTGTAACAACTTATCCTCCGCTGCAGGGGGGCCCACGTAACTACCCGTCTGCAGGATCCTCTGTTATGCTGGCATTGGAAGGGGACTATTCCACGGCGGAAATTGTCATTTGCGGTGGGTCTCAGTACAATGCCTACCTTAATCAGACTATATATGAACCTGCCCAAGCGACTTGTGGGCGGATTGTGGCGACTGATCCCAACCCCTTTTGGGAGATGGATACCATGCCGATTGTTCGGAACATGGGGGACATGGTGATGCTACCAACAGGAGAAGTAATAATCATCAACGGAGCTCAGGCGGGGTCACAAGGATTTGGATTGGCAACGAACCCGTGTTTGACCCCGGTTCTTTACCAACCCGACTTACCTCTGGGATCCCGATTTACCCCACTAACTCCTGGTACAATCCCCAGATTGTACCACTCGACCGCGAATTTATTACCCGACGGGAGAATTTTGCTCGCCGGAAGTAACACGCATTACTACTACACTTACGACGGGCAGTACCCGACGGAGCTGGCTATCGAGGCGTTTTCGCCGGGGTATTTGGCACCAGACAACGCAAATTATCAGCCGCAGGTGGTTACAGCACCAACAACGGTTGGGTACGGACAGTCTTTTGAGGTATTTATAACGGTGCCGAATTTGGTGGGTGGGACAGTGGCGGTGAATTTCGTAAGTGCGCCTTTCACTACACACTCATTTTCACAAGGGCAGAGATTGGTAAACTTGGCTATCACCGGTCCCCAGCCGAACGGTACTACGTACCAAATTGGGTGTACGTCACCTCCCAGCGGGAATGTGGCGCCGCCAAGTTACTATATGATGTTTGTGGTTAACAATGGAGTGCCAAGTGCTGCTAATTGGGTCCAGTTGATCGCCTAAACAACTGCTGGTGTATGCATCTGTAAATGTATTAATTCCAAGCGTCTTCAAATGTTGGCTTCCTTTTGTTTTTATTTGTTTATGTCGTCTCGACAATGTTTTCAAGAAGTTATTGCGAAAGTGTTGATAAAACACATTTGTTGTTAAGATTTGGTTTCACTCTTGTATCCTGCACGTAAAAATAAGAAAATGTGGTCTATATTTGTCCAATTCTTTTAGTTTCGTTGGTAGTTGATTGATTACTGTACAACGAACTTTTCTAAAAAATCTAACACCTGTTTATATATTCAAAAGAAATGTTATTAATAATAAAAGAACTGGCTTAAGAATTTGTAAGCATCTATAAAAAGTTAAGCACTAGTTTATATATATTTCCTTTTAACATGGATATATGAATGCAAGGTTATATGATCTTTTATTATATATACACGGCCATAATTTGGTAGTTGTATCAATCGATCGATCATGCATCTATGAAAATGTTCTGGTATTATTTTCATGATATCCACGAAAATGCGAGGAATTTATCACCATCCATCGTGGTTTATAGCGTATGTTATGAATACATCACAAAGCCGCAAATAAATGTAACAATTTACTGTAACACCTAAGGTGTTTAATTAAGGTAATTAATTATGGTTATCTAAGTATAAGTTAATCATAGATGTTAAATTATGCCGTATTAAATGCTTACGTGTCCTCTACGTGCTTTGTGACACACACAAGTTATGTCTGCATTATATGCCATGTATATAATTTATGTGTTATGTGATGAGAATTTTATATGGTAAAATAATTGTATTTAACCAAATTCATGTATCACCATATGAAACATTTTAGACCACACCAAATAGGATAATTTTTCTCCCTTGAGAGAAAAATATCAGCCATCTCCTCTCTCTCTCTCTCTCTCTCTCTCTCTCTCTCTCTCTCTCTCTCTCTCTCTCTCTCCCAAGAATTCAAGAAACCTCAGTGATCTTCTACTTCTAATGTTTCAATCTAGGACCAAATGAAGTTCCTAGAGCTAAATTAACCCTCAATTCCATCTCTTATCCAAGTATTTGGATCTCGCAATCCATGATCTAAACGTAGAAGTGATGAGTTTTCTTGTATAGCATGAATCTTTAAGTATGCATCTTAGAGAATATATAAGATAATTTGCTTGAAATTATGCAATGATATTGTTTAGATGATGTATTTCTATAGTTTGGTTTGGTAAAAGAAGAGAATAAGCCCTCGTTTTGAAAAAAAAAGGAGAGTTTGAAGAAATTCTGTCCAAAGATCTACTTAATTTTATACCCTAAAGTCATGAATTTTTGACATAGTAAAACATCTCATAATTTTACGAAATATTTATTGAATGTTCCTCTATGAGTCTTATATGTTGTGTAAAGATTTCAAGTTCAAATTTCTTAAAACGAAGTCTACAAAAATCACACACTAAGCTGCACTCTATTTTTGCTGTTACTACTAAATCTGTGTTTTGGTCTTTAATTTTGGGTGTGTTTGACCTAGTTCCTCACCTTATTATATTCTATAATTTTTATTTGAGGTGCCCATATGTGTCTAGTAGATTGTATCAAAAAATTAGAGTAAAATTCATGGGGAATAGTGTTAAACAATTCTTTTACTAAGCTGCGCGCGTTCTGTTACGGATTGTACTGAATTCTGCATAACTAGTCTTTATTCTTATAATTCATGAGCATAGGTCTTGACCTCGTTAATTGTTGAAATTTTTTGATAGCATATGATCAATATGAGTCATCTTTATGTGGTAAAATTCTTTAAGACATAACTCGTTATGGTTTGTTCACATAAATTCGTCAAGTGAGTGTTGGTTTTTTCATGAGCTCTGTGTGAATGATATGCGTGCATATATAATATGTAGGAATCGGTGAACAAGAGAAGGATTTAAAGGAGTCAACTTGACATTTTTTGACGCACAAATTAAGGAGTGTCAGTCACCTCATACTTTGAAATGGAAAATTTTATGAACTGTCTTTTCTATAAAATGTGATTTGGTTTTTCTATGTTATGAAGTGAGATGTTTGTGTGTTGAGCGATACGTTATAATGAAAATGTTTCGTAATGTGTTTTTCCAAGATGTTAATTTGAAGTCTATTTATGTTATAAATTTTATTTTCTAAAATGTTCGAAGTCTATGTATGTTACACACATAATAAAGGCACAACTCTAAGTAGTGTTCGGTTTTGGGCTATGTAAATAATGTTGTAGCAGGATGATGGAATAAATGTGAGTTTATTTATTTATTTCCATTCGAAGTTCCGCTGCTATTTGTAAGTTAATTATCCCTTTTTAGGTTAATTAATATGATGGTTTAGAATTGGGGGAAACCTTCTCGATCGTTCTCACTTTGAGAGACGTTTTTTTATTTATCTCTTTATGAATTTTGTTCATTCTTTCCACGGTTTAAACCCCTTTAGTATCTAATCCCAGTGGAACTCAACTCAAAAGATGTTTGGGGTCCACTTAAAATTCGGCTCAAAGTTACCAAAAACTCTTAAACAAAATGCCTATTTCAACCACCATTTGGACGATCGATACCATGTGGTTCAAATATTTTAGGTCAATTTGGCGTCTAACTGAAATGCAGAACCGTTCAATTTTTAGATTCCGTGAATCATAAAGTTCATGTGAAAATTAGTTTGATTAATTAGATATATGAATCGGTGATCAGCTAGATACATCAGTGTTACAAAAAAAATAAATAGTCACGAGGGATCGATGCGAAAGAAAACAAAGAAATGTGAGCAGGATGGGGGAGGATAAAGATGAGGAAGATACAAAGAGAGACGATCAAAATGGGCAGGATGGGGACGATGATGGTAATGATGAGGAAGATATAAGAAAGATAGAGAGGATGGGAGGATAAGGATCGAAGAGT
This sequence comes from Rhododendron vialii, assembly GCF_030253575.1. Taxonomy (NCBI): domain Eukaryota; kingdom Viridiplantae; phylum Streptophyta; class Magnoliopsida; order Ericales; family Ericaceae; genus Rhododendron; species Rhododendron vialii. The sequence goes on along the minus strand of NC_080561.1, from coordinate 38,547,987 downwards.
ACACAAAAAATACTGGGAAGAGGCCAATTGAACAAGTTCAACAGAAATGTGTTAAGCTTTGTATCTCATTTATGCCGATGAAGCTAAGTTTTGGACTCCAAAACCCCAAAAGGTTGGCCAAGTGGTCAAGATCTCGGACTTAAGGGTTTGCTTTTTCATAAAGTCTTTTGTTTGAAATCTCTCAGGAACTATAAGTTATGTGGGGATGAGCTCAGCGTAGTCCATACAGAGTCTTGCTTTGATTCAAATTGGGACCCCTCGCAAAAGGAGCGACGGGTGAATTTCCCGAAATTAGTCAAATTGTGCATAAGTTGGACCCGAACACTTTGAGATTTACCGGCCGGTCTTAAGGAGTTGTGTAAAATTCCCATTAAGTATTAATCATGTTTTAATTTATATCTAAGTCTAGTTGCCTCCGCAACGGGCCGTCCTTGTTGGTTCTTTTTAAAATTAGGCTGGAGTGCGTGGGAAGTCCACCAAAAAAAGGGAGACCGGCCCATAATTTTTTTCGTTATCCCAACAAAAAAGTAAATTGATTCCAAGCACTGGAGGTGAGTATTGGGCAGGCCCAAAACACCTGAACTACAAAGTGCAGTCCAGTTGAGACTCCAAGCATGTGAGCAAAAGCCTTTGACTATGCAGGGTTGGCCTATTCATAGCTCACCACGTTCTAACTGGAGTATTTAGCTGTGCTATTAACAAAGAGAGAATCCATGTCGAGTTTAGTTCTTCGTACCCATTTGCCACTTCTAGTATTTACTATTTAGTGACCTCAAAGTCTAGTTATGGGTTCAGATTACTTATTTGGTCTCTCTCTTTTTTTCTTTTTTTTAACTCAACGATGCATTTTTTTATTGGCAAAAAAAAAAATTATTAAGAAAAAAACTCGATAGGGTACGTCGAGAAGGAGTAAACAAGAATCAATGAGAGGGAGAACCCAATCGAATTATGTGCTGAGAGAACTTCCCCAAAAAGAAGTCATCCAATAGAGAGGTGAATGACAAGAGAACAAAAGTTAAGGAAAAAGATAAGCAACTCAACGATGCATTATAAACTTAAATTAAGAGTTTACAAATCGGGGGTATACAATCCTAATTAAATCTACATAAAGTAAATTAGCAATACAAATTAGAATGTAAGGGTAGATATGAAAATCTCCCACCGATATCGGTGCGTCAATTTGTCAATGCATCCGCACAATGATTTGATTCACGGTAGATATGCTTAATGGACACCGCTTTAAATTCCTCTATTAGAGACCTGCAATCAAGTAAAATGTTAAAAAGTGAATGGTTTGCCGTATGATGATCATTAATGAGTTGTAGCACACCCAAAGCATCAATTTTAATTTCCATACTACTTATAAGTTTTACACCCCTGTTTACAACCATTAGTATCCAGAGAAATATTGAAATTATCATCTCTCTCCATATCTTCCTCATCATCGCTGTCAGAAAAAAGCACCCTCCTTTCCAATCTAAGGAAACATAGGAAGAATTGGAGACACATGCACTTCGTTCTTTTTTTGACAGCGATGATAAGGATGATACTGAATAAACTAGAGTAATAGTGAAATTATCAAGTAATTTCGGAATTTTTTCCTTTCACCAACATCGCAAAAGAATTAAAAACCATATTCACTCTTCCTGTCATTATCAAAGAATTAAAGTTTTTCATTGGGAAAGTACTAAATAACTGAGGGGTGTTTCCGGTTGTGAAAAATTTATAGATTTTTATTTGTGGTTGAGAAGTTGTTAGGTATTTTCAGTAGTAAATAAGTTGATGAGTTTGTGAGTAAAGTAATTGAAGCAAAAAAAAAATTTTGTTGACAAATTTTTTGTTAGTGAAAACGATATGGTAAAATGATGAAACTTTTTTTATTAGTGAAAACGAAATGGTAAAATACGTTAAAATTTTTGTGATTTTTGTTAGTGGAAACACCCCGTAATCACTTGCGCCACATACAGCCAAAAAAAAAAACGCAAAAGGAAGTAGTTTATGAAAGTCAAACTTTCATCTTTAGGACCACCGACTAGTCGACTACGCCATGCCAACCACAAACAATAAGAAAATACCAACACCAAAATATAAGTCAATCATCCGTAGTTGAAAAAACTATATTGCGTAAATTAATGACTAAAATATGTTAAAGAGGAGGTAGCAAAATCAAAAGAAAACATATTTGAAGTGTCATATATATAGCAAAAGACATTTCAAGGGAGGCAGTGACGGATTCAGGAATTTCTTATAGAGGGGTCCCTTTTTTAGAACTGGCCCTATATGTTTGAAAGCGTAGGCGAACTCACATCAATTTTTATTATTCAATTTGAAAATGAATATATATATATATATGTATATCATATTTTAGTCATTTACGCAACATAGTTTTTTCAACTACGAATGACTGACTTATATTTTGATGTTGGTATTTTCTTCTTGTTTGTGGAGGTAGCAAAATCAAAAGAATAACATATTTGAAACGTCATATAGCAAAAGACATTACAAAACATTTTTGAAGTGTCTACGCCATTTAGTGTAGTTCTCTAACTCTTCAAGTTTGAAAAGTGACAAATGATTTTTCAAATTGTCCCATATATGATTGGTGAGTTAATATAATTCTTGACAAAGTAAATGGTTCAGGGAAGCGTATGACAACAAAAACTATTTGCACAAAGTAATCATGAACAAATTTGGACAAGAGATATTACTCACTACTCTACGAACAAACTATAATGAGAAAACTCTCAATTTTTCTTTAATTGAATAACAGCCACCTTGTCCTAAGGCTTACAACTCAATTTATAATATCCTAGAAATACTAAAATGAAAATTAAAATAATGAAAAACTAAATCTATGTCTTGGAGAACAAGAAACAATAAAAAGGGTTATATAATAAACCTAATTAAGAAAACCTAATATTATAGGCAATTTATGCTAAAATGGAAAGATTCTTAATAATATATTAATTTTAAAATAATAAACTAAAATTTCTATATTTCTAGAACAATTAAAATATCAACATGCATCATTTTTCCGTGCTTGAAAAAACTCGTCCTCGAGTTTCATCGTCCTGAACCACAACATACGTTCTCAACAATGTTGGCTTCAAAGATTTCAAACTCTTAATTTGTGTACTCATCAAATTTTGGAGGAAAATCCCAATCAACTTGTGATTCAAATGAAAAAGTATTTCTGTCCAAAAATATTTCATCGGACTCTTCTTTCAATGTTTTTCCTATCCACCAATAACAGTACTATTTCCTATTTCTGCCTTAAAAGTTAATTCCTTAGATGCATGATTTTTGCGGATCAAAGTCGAAAATATTTTTCTTGAAAAATTGGCGGACATGTAAGATTGATCTATATATAGTGGCAAATAGATTGAGAATTCAACTGATCACCTTTATGAGATTGCTTAGTCCAATATTTTTTCTGTTTCGTGAACCAAGTATAAATATGGGGTAAAAAGAAAGAACGCATATGTTTCTTTAGGTTTTTTTTTTCGGATCTTTTTGCTTTCCTTGCCGAAATACAAGTTTGTTTGAGTTGTTGCCACCGAATTGCATGTTCTAGCAACGAAGTGGGAACATTACTAGCTAGCTAGATATCACCGAGTTCTATATGTAATATAAGTTTGAATTTCTTTGACAAAATGCATTAAATTAAGTTCTCGTTTGTGAAGCGGAAAATCTTTTTATAGTGATGAAAGGATCAAAGGAGTGTATCGTTCATTTTCATGACAACTGCATTTCAATGGGAGGTTAGGACGTAGGACATCAAAACTACATCATCCCTTGAATAAATAACTAATATCCAATCATCACTTAAAAAGGGAAATGTTCGTGACAACTATACTTGAATGGGATTCCACGAAATCAATCTGGAGTATATCATTTTTGGAAAATCAAAATACTACTCAGTTAAAAATTAATGTTCCTTTTAGAAAGAATCGAACAATTAATTAGAACATTTATTGGCTTAATTGATTGGTTGGTTGCTCTTCTAATTGTTCAGGTCTTTGAGCTCCAATCTTCACGAATCAAGTCATAGATTGGATATTATATAGGGGGTTTACACTTATCAAGTTTCGCCCTAAATTGTAAGATCACTCATAGATTCTTTTTTTAATCTACTTGTAATTCTCGAGAGGCTGGAGGCGATTGTCCTAAGTCTCCCCTAATCTCGCTATCAATCACTGCTTAAAGCAGTTGGTCAGTCATTGCCTCCCATTTGTGGAAGGTCTTGGGTTCGAGCCCCACAGAGGGCAGGGCCTTTAGGGGACCAGGGCTATGGATAGCTTCTGGTCTCCCCGTGCTAACTCTAACACCCCTACTAACCCCCACTGATGTATATCGCTGTGGCAAAAAAAAAAAAAAGAAAAAAAAAGAAGGAGACTAGTGATTAATTATTTTTTATACATATTTATACTATATATTTCTTATTCTTCTAAATGACCATCATATATCCGCCTGTCTTATCTTTTTTTTTTAATTAGAAATTTTTTTTTAATAAATCTTTGAAAAGGATAACAAAGATATAACGGATCAAGGACACATCAACGAAACGCCACCCGAGAACCAAACTCAAAGGAAGGTAAGGAACCAACAAAAAAACCGCAACAAAACAAATCCGAAACAACCGCTGAAAAAATCGAAACAGCCAGAACACTTAAGACCAAAAAAAAAAAACCCGAAACACAAGGGAATAAACCGAAACTAAGACTACAACCCAAAACCACCAAACCTAGATATTAAAAAGGGAAGTGCTACAATACACACCCCTTATTTGGGTGTGTATTATATGCACCCTTATTAAAATACACCAAAATGTTATGAATTCCAAAATATTACGAATCTATTGCTTAAAAGTTACGAATCATATTGTTGAAAAGTTACGAATTTTTAATATAAAAGTTACGATACGAAATAAAATGTTATAAATGACCGGTCCTACAAGTAATTTTTTATGAGGTGGCACAATATGAACCACACAATAGGTGCATATGGTACACACTTTAAAAGAGTGTGTATTAAAGACTTTCCCAATTAAAAAACCATGTCTCTTAATCGGGGCAAATGCACTATCATGCTTTTATTGATCATTCCCTTTGGGCACGGTGCCCCACGTCCTTATTCAATCACACATTAAGGTGGGACATATCTTGAGCTCAACACTTATTTATGATTGGAAATAAAAAACCAAAAGCACAACTTGACGGTATTGCAGTGACACCATGTAACACATGAAGTTACAAGAGTTTGATTAAAAAATACAGAGTGGAGACCCTTTAACCTGTTTGGAAGGTTGCCTGCACAAAAACGATATAAGCGGCCGGCATACTCCGAGACTCCGTTCTGTTTATCTTTTTACACTTTTTTTTTTTAAGGTTTTGTCCTTATTAAAAAAACCTCTTTGTTAGTTTTGTGCCAAAATTTTGTGGATTATTGATTTGTCTCGACGAGAGGAATCGGAAAAGTAATTTTTTTTTACTTTTAAGTTTTACCCAAATTTGTTTAGCTGAAAAGTAGTTATTTACCAAAATATTTGAGTAAAAGCCATAATTTTTACTTGATTCGTCTCGTCAGATGAATCGAAAAACCAAAAACGTAAGACGCAAAACTAAGAAACGCAAAAAGAATTTGAATAAGGACAAAAACGCGAAAAAGTCCAAAAAATTCTTAATGGAGGAACACCACCGCAATAAAACTTACAAAGACAGTGACTAAGAATCTTTTTTGGTAAATACGACTTTTTAAGGTGGTTGTTTCCAAAAAAAAAAATCTTATTTTCACGGATGTTCTCAGCGGATGTTCTCAGCATTCCACTAGAAGTTATGCGGGGAAATTTTTTTTAAAAAAACAATCAAACAGTTGACGATTTTTGATTTATCACTTTATGAATTTTGTTCATTTTTTCTGTGGTTTAAACCCCTTTAGAGCATCCGTAATGGGAATAATCAAAATCAATAACCAAAATGTGTCACGTCAGCATTTGATTACCCATTTAGTTTATAATCAAATTTAACAACATTTACCTCCACATTGGTTATTTTTGCATCCCTATAAAAAAAAACCCCATAGTACGCAATGCACCTATGTCCAATTTCAAACGAGTTTCAATCACATACCCGACCACACCAAATTATTCGTCACGATGAGACGATTCTAATGTGGGGTATTTTTTAGTTATTGAGTTTTGAATTTGGTTATTGGGTTTGGTTATTGAGTTTTGGTTATTGGTAAAAATTGTTAAGTTTGGTTATGGAATGAGTGGAATTAGGTTATTTTCTAAAAGACTTGTAACTTTGCTTATTACAATGTGAGGTATTTTTTTAGCATTGTTGTTAAGTTTGCTTATCCATACCAATTTGATTATTACAATAGGGATGCTCTTAGTCGCATCCCTCATGACTATTAAGTTAAATACAGAGGGTTGTTTCTACGAGGGTTTATTTTTTATTTTTTTCTACGAGTTTAACAACAAATCAGGCTTTGGAGGCATTTTAGAGATCAATGGTAGTTGGACCCTTGGGTTCCATGGAATAAATTAATTGTACCAGTAGCCTTGAAGTGGAGATCTGAGCGTTATAGCGAGGTCTCACTATTATTCTGGAAAAATGGATGTCTAAAGTCACAATTGAATCTGATTCAAGTCGTCAAGCTTTGTAACGAAGGCCCCCCTTGCGAATCATGCCCATCACCACATTGTTGAGGAGGCGAGAACTGCATGAAGGACCAACTCCACCATATCCCATATCTTTCGTCAAGCAAATCAAACCGCAGACTATTTGGCCCGGTTTGGTTCACAGCAAGAGGAGGAGCTAATAGTCCATTTTTTACTGCTGGGGAATTTGTTATAGCTGATGCTATAGGTGCATGGGGGGCACATTAGGACCTAGTTGTGGAACCTGTTTCCCTTGATCTATTTGTCTGTAATATACTACTTAGTATTTTTGACTCTTTCTTTGTAGTTTAATCCAAACATTTCAGTTTGACCCCAAAAAAAACCCCTTTAGTATCAAAACCCAATTGAACTCAACTCAAAAGATGTTTGGGTCCCACTTAATTTTCGGCTCAAAGTTTTTTTTTTTTTATCAGCAATTTTTTTTACTATTAATCTTCAAATTCGAAAATTACAAAGATTAAAAGGACAAAGGCATAAGAAAATTAATATTACTTAATCTCCATAGGTACTCGAGACCCAGACGTTGGTCAAAGACCAACAAAAACCTAAAACACCCCCAAACCAGAAAAACCAAACCCTAACAGCCACGTATCGCCCGAACTGCCCCCTGACTGAATACGAAACGTAGCTGTCGCCGCCGCGGGGATCGGCTCAAAGTTACCAAAAACTGTTAAACAAAATGTCTATTTTCAACCACCTTTTGGACGATACCATGTGGTTCAAATATTTTGGGTCTAACTCAAATGCTGATCGAAATTCCTATTTCAATATCCAGCTAATCGCCAAGCAACTAATAGAAAATTAAAAGTAGCGATGAATACCAGATATACATGCAGAAAACCTCGAAAATAGTAAAAATCACGGGAATGAATCAAAATACTATAATTAAAAGTGTAGTTACAAGCAATCTTACTCTACGATTTGAATCGCTCACAACCACCCTAAGATGTACTTGCCGAATCCTCGTACATCACACCCAGTGCGTGACCAACTTTGCCTTGAATCGCATAAGCTTTTCGCTATGCTTTCAGAAATCTACTTAAAGATGACTCAAATAGGTTGGTTCAACAGTTGTACTAACCTCTTGGAGATAGATACGCTCAATGATCCATGGATCGTACATACTCCAAGATACAAAGTGATCAGAAACCTCAAGGGTGTTTTTCTCCTCTCAAACGAATGTCCGGCTGCTATGATATATGTACGTTGTAACCCTTTCGGACCTAACAGTTCGATATATAAAGTCGCTCAAGCCAAAGAAAAGCCGCTCGAGGTAGCGAAATGTTCTAGTAAGCCTCTCCCGAGATTTTGCCTGATAGTCACTCGAGCCTATTCTGCAACTTCCGAACAAAGCTCGGCTTATATTCTATCGCACTCGCACTCATTACAAGACATGATGATTCAATTCCACGATCTCAAACAAACGCTCTAAATAATATAAAAAAGTACAACTCGATAATAATAGGAATACAAATAAATGTGTGTTTTGACATGGAATTGAATTGCCAACCACGACGGAGCTTGGCTTATGGAGCTTAAAATCTCCCCCACAGAACACACTAACACTGAAACAACTTATCCCCTACTGTTAGCACCTTGATTTCCAAGGCTTGCTAAGTTTGGCTAGCGATGACACCTTGCACCCCAGCCAACCGGTGGAAACTAAGGCATGAGGCAGGCATGTCTTTACAAGGTGACCCGACGGTGTCAGTTGGTATCGGCACTGGTCCCTAAGGCAAGTGGCAGTCGTGATGCACGTGATGGCCTGATGATATCGAGGCAGGGATGCTAAATGGGAAGCAGGCTTGTGGGACAAGGCAATCGAGAAAAACAGCTAAGTATTCGGAGCTGGGGGTTGGATCACGAAATTGGCCAGGCAGCCTTGAGTTGGCTCAGGCAAAACGGAGGCAGACTTGAGTTGGCTCAGGCAAAACGGTTATTGACGGTTAACAGCATTCTGCACATGTTGCTGGGAGCATGGGACAGATGTCCAAGGCAGAAACGGGCTGCATGTATTGCTGGCAGCATGGGACAGGTGTCCAAGGCAGAAACAGGCAGTTATCGACAGTTATCTCTAGGTAGTTTCACAGTTCAGTGTGCTGGCAGATTTTGGCAGTGCCAGCACAGCCCTAGGGCAGTTGAGGGTGTCAACTGCAAGATCATGGGTTGGCCCCATGATCTCATGTACTTAGTGGCCACGTTTTTATGATTGCAAGCCTATTTAGGCAAGCGTTTTCGTAGCCTAAGGTAGAGGGATGTTCTGTCTAGGTTATTGAGTGTATTCCTTTGTAAGTTGGTGCTTAATAAAGGTTGAGACCGTTCCCGTAACTCTTGAGTGCGTTTCTAGACATTCAAACATATCGGGTGTGTGAGTAAACACTAGTTGGTTGAGACCAAGTTGTTGGCAAACTTGGTGCCATCACGGGCAGATTTCTAGGCCAAAAACAGCCCCGTGACAGTTGGTATCAAAGCCAGGTTGTGAGCAAAAGTTGCAGAACTTCGGGTTGAAGGTATGGCTGCAAATGCTGCACTCGAGGCAGTACGGGTCAGAGTTACACAGTTGGAAAAGCTCATTGGTGATGATGATTCTGATGAGGGTGTTACCTTGGTTGAATGCCTGGACGTCGTGTTGGCTTCGGTCGAGTCACAGAAAAAGGCTCACAAAACACACGTCGGTTAGACTGAAACCAAGTTTACAGAGATGCTGGCGGACTTGAACAAACTCTCAGATGTCATGAAGGAGCGGGTTTCTAACTTGGAGTCAGAATTGCTGGTTGTGAAGAGGGCCTTCCTTGGTCGCTCAGACGGATTCGAGACTCGTGTAAAAGTCCCTGAACCGAAGGCTTTCGGTGGTGCCCAAAATGCCAAGGAGTTGGAGAACTTTCTGTGGGATATGGAGCAGTACTTCTCTGCTGCGCGTGTTCCAGAGGCAGATCGTGTGACAATCACCACGATGTTTCTCATGGGCATGCGAAACTCTGGTGGAGAACTCGATGTGAGGACAGCGGGCATCCAAAGATCGAGCAGTGGGAAACGCTGAAGAAGGAATTGAAGGATCAATTCCTGCCTTGCAATTCTTCGTGGCTTGCAAGGGAGTCACTGAAACAATTGAAGCACACGGATTCAGTGCGAGATTATGTGAAGAAATTCAATTCTTTGATGCTGGATATCAAGAACATGTCGGAGGAGGACAAGGTTTTCAATTTTATGTCGGGTTTGCAGAATTGGGCACAGTTGGAATTACGAAGGCTGGGAATCAAGGACTTGCCGTCGGCTGTTGCTGCTACCGACGGGTTGGTAGATTTCAAACTGACGGGCGAATCCAATTCTTTTGAATCCAGCACGTCAAAATCTAGTTCAAAGAAATGGGATAAGAGTCAGAAAGACAAGGGTCAGAAATCGAAATCGGTTGCGGAGGACAAACGGCAAGGCAAAGGGAATTTCAACAAGGGTTGTTTCATTTGCGATGGGCCTCATCGGGCAAAGGATTGCCCAAAGCGTGAAAAGCTGAATGCTATTTGCGTGGATGAAGGGAAAGATGGTGATTCAGACTCGGAAGTGCATGTTCGGGTCAACCCTATGCAATTGCTCAACGCGATTCATGCAAACAAGGCAGTAACCTCGCAGAGATCGGGTTTGATGTATGTCAAAGTGTTGCTTTGTGGAATGGAAGTGTTGACTATGATGGACACATGAGCCACACACAACTTTGTTTTAGAACGGGTGGTGCAGTTGTTTGGATTGAAAGTCGTTGAAAGTTTCAGTCGGATCAAGACAATAAATTCCAATGCACAGGTGGGGCATGGAATGACGGGCAGTGTCGCTTTGGGGATCGGGGACTGGAACGGGCAAGTGGATTTGGTGGTGTATCCGCTTGATGACTTCGAACTTATACTGGGTAATGAGTTCTTTGTGGCTGCAAAAGTGGCTGTGATGCCACATCTCGGTGGGATTTTGATTGCTGATGAGAAATGGCCCTACTTTGTATCGCGTTGTTCCAAGGCAGAGAAGGAAAAGCGGGGAAGGGAAGGAACGGGTGGCTGGCTATCGGCAATTCAATTGCAGAATTTTCCAGACTTGGTAGTTGCTGGAAGAAAATAAGCTCAACGGGCTTCTCTCGCAGTTTAGATGCATGGGATTTTGGATGATAAGGCGAAAGGGCAGAGCGAGGCAAATGGGAGAACCTCCTGTTTGGCGAAGTGTGAAAATAGGCAAGACTCGGAGGCTACATGGGAAGCGGATGGGACTTTGTGGCAGTCTGAGAAGCAAGTACTGGAGTACTTACGGGCCTTACCGACGAGGACGTCGGCTTCCTCTGGTGGGGGTGGTTTGTTAGCACCTTGATTTCCAAGGCTTGCTAAGCTTGACTAGCGGTGGCACCTTGCACCCTAGCCAACCGGTGGAAACTAAGGCATGAGGCAGGCATGTCTTTACAAGGTGACCCGACGGTGTCGGTTGGTGTCGGCACTAGTCCCTAAGGCAAGTGGCAGTTGTGATGCACGTGATGGCCTGATGATATCGAGGCAGGGATGCTAAACGGGAAGCAGGCTTGTGGGACAAGGCAATCGAGAAAAACAGCTAAGTATTCGGAGCTGGGCGTTGGATCATGAAATTGGCCAAGCAGCCTTGAGTTGGCTCGGGCAAAACGGAGGCAGACTTGAGTTGGCTCAGGCAAAACGGTTATTGACGGTTAACAGCATTCTGCACTTGTTGCTGGGAGCATGGGACAGGTGTCCAAGGTAGAAACGGGCTGCATGTGTTGCTGGCAGCAAGGAACAGGTGTCCAAGGCAGAAACAGGTAGTTATCGGCAGTCATCTCCAGGCAGCTTCACAGTTCAGTGTGCTGGCAGATTCTGGCAGTGCCAGCATAGCCCTAGGGCAGTTGGGGGTGTCAATTGCAAGATCATGGGTTGGCCTCATGATCTCATGTACTTAGTGGCCACGTTTTTATGATTGCAAGCCTATTTAGGCAAGCACTTTCGTAGCCTAAGGCAGAAGGATGTTACTGTCTAGGTTCTTGAGTGTATTCCTTTGTAAGTTGGTGTTTAATAAAGGTTGGACGGTTCCCGTAACTCTTAAGTGTGTTTCTAGACATTCAAACATATCGGGTGTGTGAGTAAACATTAGTTGATTGAGACCAAGTTGTTGGCAAACTTGGTGCCATCACGGGCAGATTTATAGGCCAAAAACAGCCCCGTGACACCTACCATAATGTGCGAAAATCCTATTGGTACCGATGGTACCGTAGGAAAAATGCACCGACAGCCACCGGATAACCGATTCGAGCCGTCCGAAAATTTTAAAAAATAAAACCGAGTGGGCCTACGTGGGAATCAATGGCATCCGAGGTGTGTAGGGTACTTGATCCGAGCACCCCTTTTTCATGTATATACACGTATATACATATATAGACGAAAAATGGGTGCTTGGATCAAGTACCCTACACACCTCGGATGCCATTAATTCTCGCGTGGGCCCACTCGGTTTTGTTTTTTAAAATTTTTGGACGGCTCGTATCGGCTGTTCGGTGGCTGGAGACGGCCGTCCGGTGGCCGTCGGTGCATTTTCTCTATTGTACCATCGGTACCAATAGCAGTACTCCATAATGTGGCCACCTGTAAAGCTACAACACAACACTCAAATACACATTCTGTTAGAATTAACACTACTATCCTCTTTTTGTCACAGAATAACAAAGGTAGAAGTAGGAAAATGGAATACGAACTAACATGCACACGAACCAAGCAATATCTAGCAAGCCAAAAAATTAATGTATAACTCGAATAAGGAATATCCATTAATGCTATATAATTAATTCATAAACTCTGAACCATACTCCCAATAATCCCATAGGCGAAAATATACTAACAATTAAAAGAAACTAACTAGCTAGGCTAAAATATACTCACTCACACCAATTGAGGAACTAGTTCTCGGTTATGAGATCACACGCGAGTCTATGACATGGTGAATGTGTGCAACACGTCATAAATTATTAAGAAAATAGCTGCAAGGAGCTAGGATTCTCAAGTAACCTTGGGCTGTCAAAATGTCTCCCCTGGTTGGCCCTCACAAAATCAAACCTTGCAATCAAGGATACTAGTTTCATGCCAAAAAATAATAATAAATGACTCCCCCTCAACCAATTTATTCCTCCTCTATTTATAATTTTTATGAACACTATAGAGTTTTGCTTTGACTTTAGTCGAAGTGTGCATAAGGACTCATTTCGAAATCCCTCAGGTACTATCAATTACATGAAGATCAGTCCATATAGAATTTTGCTCTGACTTTAGTCGAAGTGTGCATAAGTTGGACCCAGACAATTGAGTTATCAAAAATGTATACTGATTCCAAGCTAGCATTGGAGGTGAGTCTTAGCTAGGGAGGCCCAAAACACCTGAATTAAAGTGTGCAGTCCAGTTGAGAACTTAGAGAAGTCTTACTGGTTGAGTATGCCTTTGTAGGGTCAGATATATGTATCACGATATGGAATCAGAAAATATGCTAAAGTAAGAGCAAACCAATCTTTTCAAACTTAGGCTCCACATTTTAAATTACTTCTCTCCTTCTTTCCTATCTCTATATATAGATCTCAGTTCAAATGACGGTAGTCACACATAGCTGAAGACTCTCTCTCCCTTTCACTATGGGCGCTCGCATTTTCTTTTGTCTAATATTCCTCTGCTTGGCCTTCACAATCATCCGAACAAGTTCCCAGGACCCGAGCACGGGGGAACTCCTGGTTGAAGACGCCGACATTGCCTCCATGCACACCGTAGTCACCCTGTACAACATCGCAATCCTCATCGACCGGACTGACATTGGCGCGTCCAATTTAACGCTCCCAGGCGGCAGATGCCGCTACGACCCAAACGATGAGAGTTTACAGTACGATTGCACCGTCCACTCCGCTGTCCTCGACCTCTATGCCAACACAATCCGTGGCCTCGAGATCCTCACTGACACGTGGTGCTCCTCGGGCCAATTCCTCCCCAATGGCACCCTACTCCACACCGGCAGCTTCAACGACGGTGCCCAGAAGTTCCGAATGTTCACCCCCTGTGAAGACGATTCCTGGTGCAATTGGGAAGAACTTGAAAACATTGAGTTGTACAATGGGCGTTGGTACGCCACAAATAATATACTCCCCGATGGTTCTATCATAATAATCGGGGGCATCAGCGTCAACACCTTAGAGTTTTACCCACAGAAACCTAAAGGCGCAGTCAATTTCCTGTTCCTCGGCCAGGCGGCAGACGACCAGGGGGATAACTTGTATCCGTACGTTCACCTTCTCCCTCAAGGAAATCTGTTTATATTTGATGACACTCAAGCCGTGCCATATGATTAAAATGCAAACTTGATTGTAACAACTTATCCTCAGCTGCAGGGGGCCCACGTAACTACCCGTCTGCAGGATCCTCTGTTATGCTGACATTGGAAGGGGACTATTCCACGGCCAAAATTGTCATTTGCGGTGGGTCCCAGTACAATGCCTACCTTAATCAGACTATATATGAACCTGCCCATGGGACTTGCGGGCGGATTGTGGCGACTGATCCCAACCTTTTTGGGGAGATGGATACCATGCCGCTTGTTCGGAACATTGGGGACATGGTGATGCTACCAACAAGAGACGTAATAATCATAAACAGAGCTCAGGCGGGGTCGCAAGGGTTCGGATTGGCAACGAACCTGTGTTTGACCCTGGTTCTATACCAACCCGACTTACCTCTGGGATCTTGATTTACCACACTAACTCCTGGTACAATCCCCAGACTATACCACTCGACCGCGAATTTATTGCCCGATGGGAATAATTTGCTCGCCGGAAGTAATACACATTACTACTACACTTTCACTGGGTAGTACCTGACGGAGTTGAGAATCGAGGAGTTCTCGCCAGTGCATTTGGCAGCTGCCAATGCGAATTTTCAGCCAGTGATGGTGAACGCGCCAAAAATGGTGGGGTATGGAGAGTTTTTTGAGGTATATATAACGGTGCTGACCTTGGTGGGTGGGATAGTGGAGGTGAATTTTGCAAGTGCGCCTTTTACCACGCATTCATTTTCACAAGGGCAGAGATTGGTAAAGTTGGCTATCACCGGTCCTGAGCCGGACGGTACTATGTACAAAATTGGGTGTACATTGCCTCCTAGTGGGATGGTGGCGCCGCCAAATTACTATATGATGTTTATGGTTAACAATGGAGTGCCAAGTTTCGCTCATTGGGTCCATTTGATTGCCTAACCATACCGCCCAAACAACTGCTTATGTGTCTGTAAATGTATGCCAAGCATCTTTGAATGTTGGTTTTATTATTATTATTATTATTATTATTATTATTATTATTATTATTATTATTATTATTATTATTATTTATATTTATGTCGTCTCGACTCAATTTTCAAGAACTTATTGTGAAAGTGTTGAGACAACACATTTGTAGTTAAGATTTGGTTTCACTCATGTATATCCTATAAAAATAGGAAAAAGTGGTCTATACTTGTCCAATTCTTTTACGGCCCGTTTGGATGCATGGATGATTTGTTTTGAGTGGATATAGAATGAGGATAGATTTGGAGGTCGATTGTAATGAGGGGTGATATGTTAAGAATGATGGATTTGTAATGAGGTGTTTAGATGATTTTTTGAGAAGGATGATATAGATGGTGGATATGATGGGATTAGGTGTTGAATGACTAAATTGCTCCCACTTAGATTTTTAAATGATCAAAATTCGTTTACTTAATTATAATTAAAGTAAATACATATTTATCATTAATTATGGGATAAAATAAATTCATTTTATTTTACAAATGTTTAAACCATATTATTTATTAGAAAAAGTATTATTTTCTGAATTTTTTTAAAAAATGTAATTGAAAAGTGAATTTTTTTTTATAAAAAAAATTACAATTCACATACACAGTTAAGAGCCTTATGGCTAAAAATACAATTCACATATACCCCATGAGCCCATCATATATATGTGAGATATACACAATCCTTATTTTTTTATCGTTTCTTCCAAAAAAAGAAACTATTCCAGAGGTACAACTCTTTTTTCGACGCCGACTGAGCAACGACAATCCTGTTCTTCTCCGACGCCGACTAGCTTTGTGAGGTACCTCTCTCTCTCTCTCTCTCTCTCCTTCTTCTTCTTCTTCTTTGTAAAATATTGTGTGGGGGTGATGGTGAATTTGGAGGGGTAAAAAAGTCCCAAATCCCCCGGATTTGCTAACGACAGGGGTGAGGCTCTGCTTGGCAAATCCACCCAAAACACTGTTGGAAGTGGATTTGTAGTCCCAACAGTGTTTTAATTCACCCTCCCAAAAATGCAACAAAAAAAGGATATGAGTGGGACCAGGAGATGAAATCCGGGCGGCAACATATTCGGCCTCCAAATCCGGCATCCAAACAGGGCGTTAGTTTCGTTGGTAGTTGATTGATTACTGTACAACGAGATTTTCTAGAAAATCTAACACCTGTGTATTCAAAAGAAATGCTAATAGAAGAACTGGCGTAGGATCTTGTAAGCGTCTATAAGATTTTTAATATATATAAGTTATGAATTTCTTTGGCAAAATGCATTAAATTAATTCTCGTTTGCGAAACGGACAATATTCTTTTTATAGTGAAAAGGAGTATATCATTCCTTTTCTTGATAACTGCATTTCGATGGGAAGTTAGGACCGGACATCAAAACTACATCATCCACCGAATAATTAATATACAATCACTTAAAAAAAAAAAAGCGTTCCTTTTAGAATGAAATGTTCATGACAACTATACTTGAATGGGATTCCACGAAATCAATACTATATCATTTTTTTGAAAAATCAAAATACTACTATCAGTTAAAAAAAATGTTCCTTTTAGAAAGAATTAAACAACTAATTACGACATTTATTGGCTTAATTGGCATGCTTCAAGAATCAAGTTATAGATTGGATATTATGGCGTTTCTTAGTCTGTACACTTATCAAAGTTTTACCCTAAAATGTAAGATCACATATAGATTCTTTTTTTTAATCTACTTGCAGTTCCTGAGAGGCCAGATGCGATTGTCCACTTATAGTCTCCCTCATAATCTTTCCATATCTGTATTCTTAACTTTTGATTAGACTATCGATTAATCATTATATATATACTCTATATTTTTTGGTGGAAGATTTATTATTAAAAAGTCTTATATGAAAGCACGGTGGTTTAGAAAAATTTATTCTTTTACGCAATGGTTTCAAAAAGGAAAAGTCGTTGAGGATAATGGTTTTCTGTCATAGGAAGAATGGACTATCACCATCCACACGGCAACACAAGATATATAGACACAAGTGATTAACCCGAATAATTTTATTTGTGCACGAGACATTCAACCAAAAAGTTTATTCCTCAAAAAGTTGAAAGGTGGAATTTGACGAAAACCAATTATATTTTCAAATCTCGGGCCACATTAAATTTGCACAACCAACGCCTTGTAAGTTCTTAAAATTAAGCGAGGCGTGCAAATTGTTCGGAGCAAATGCACCCTCATGTCTTATTGAACATTGCCTTTGGGCACAGTAAAAGAATTCGATTAAAAAATGAAAAGTTGAGACGCTTTTAACTGTTTGGAAGGTTACCCGGCCCAGAAGCTAGGATACCCAGTAAAACTTACAAAGATGGGCGTTAAGAAGACATCGACTAGCAACTTTGTTTTGGTATATACGACTTTAAGGTGGTTGTTTTTTTCCGAAAAAAAAAATCATATTTTCAAGGATGTTCCCAGCCGAAGAGATCGAACAGCAATATTCCATAGAAATTAAGCGGGGGGCAAAAAAAAAAATTAAAAAAACAAGCAAACAGTTGGCGGGTGTGAGTCATGGGACCCACACCAACTTAGGCCCCACATTCTATACTTCTCTCTTCCTCTTCCTATCTCTATTTATATCTCAGTTCAAATAACGGCAGATGACACACATAGCTGAATACTCTCTCTCTCTCTCTCTCCCTTTCACCATGGGCGCACACATTTTCTTGTGTCTACAATTCCTCTGCTTGGCCTTCACAATTAGCCGAACAAGTGCCCAGGACCTGGGCACGTGGGCAACCCTGGTTGAAAACGCCGGCATTTCCTCCATGCACACCGCCGTCACCCCGTACAACACCGTCATCCTCCTCGACCGGACTGACATCGGCGCGTCCGAGTTATCACTCCCAGACGGCAGATGCCGCTACGACGCAAACGACCAGAGTTTACAGTACGATTGCTCCGCCCACTCGGCGGTCCTCGACCTAAACAGCAACACAATCCGTCCCCTCGAGATCCTAACTGACACGTGGTGCTCCTCGGGCCAGTTCCTCCCTAACGGCACCCTTCTCCACACCGGCGGCTTCAACGACGGCGCCCAGAAGTTCCGAATGTTCACCCCCTGCGAAGCCGGTTCCTGGTGCAATTGGGTAGAACTTGAAAACGTCGAGTTGTACAATGGGCGTTGGTACGCCACAAATCAGATACTTCCCGACGGTACTATCATAATAATCGGGGGCATCAGCATCAACACATTGGAGTTTTACCCACAGAAACCTGGCGGCGCGATCAATTTCCCGTTCCTCGGCCAGGCGGCAGATGACCAGGGGGATAACCTTTATCCATACGTTCACCTTCTCCCTCAAGGAAATCTGTTTATATTTGATGACACTCAAGCTGTGCTGTACGATTACAATGCAAACGTGATTGTAACAACTTATCCTCAGCTGCCGGGAGGCCCACGTAACTACCCGTCTGCAGGATCCTCTGTCATGCTGGCATTGGAAGGAGACTATTCTACGGCCACAATAGTAGTTTGTGGTGGGTCTCAGTACAATGCCTACCTTAATCAGACTATATACGAACCGGCCCAAGAGACTTGCGGGCGGATCGTGGCGACTGATCCCAATCCCTTTTGGGAGATGGATACCATGCCGCTTGTTAGGAACATGGGGGACATGGTGATGCTACCAACAGGAAACGTAATAATCATCAACGGGGCTCAGGCGGGGTCACAAGGGTTCGGATTGGCAACAAACCCGTGTTTGACCCCAGTTCTATACCAACCCGGCTTACCTCTAGGATCCCGATTTACTGAGCTAACCCCCGGTACAATCCCTAGACTATACCACTCGACAGCAAATTTATTACCTGACGGGAGAATTTTGCTCGCCGGAAGTAACACACATTACTACTACACTTACACCGGGGAGTACCCAACAGAGCTGGCAATTGAGGCATTTTCGCCAGGGTATTTGGCAGCAGACAATGCAAATTTTCAGCCGGAGGTGGTGAAGGCCCCAAAAACGGTGGGGTATGGAGAGTTTTTTGAGGTAGTTATAACAGTGCAAACTTTGGTGGGTGGGGCCGTGGATGTAAATTTTGTAAGTGCGCCTTTCACTACGCATTCATTTTCACAGGGCCAAAGATTGGTAAATTTGGCTATCACCGGTCCCGAGCCGGACGGTACCACGTACAAAATTGGGTGTAAATCGCCTCCCAATGGGATGGTGGCACCGCCAAGTTACTATATGATGTTTGTGGTCAATAATGGAGTGCCAAGTGTCGCTCATTGGATCCATTTGGTCGGCTAACCATCTCTCCTAAACTACCTTTGGTGTATGTATCTGCAAATGCATGCCAAGCATCCTCAAATGCTGTTTTTCTTTTCTTATTTATTTATGTCGTCTCGACAAGGTTTTCGAAAACTTATTGTGTAAGTGTTGAGAAAACACATTTGTTGTTAAGACAAGGAAAAGTGGTACTCGTCCAATTCTTTTAGTTTCGTTTGTAGTTGATTGATTACTGTAGAATGAACTTTTCTACGAAATCTAACACCTATGTACTCAAAAGAAATGTTAATAATTCAAGAACTGCGTAAGATTTTGTAAGCATCTATAACAAGTTTATCACTAGTTTATATATTTTTACTTTTAACATGGATATGAATGCAAGATTATATGATCTTTTATTATATATATATATATATATACGGCCAATATTGGGAATTGTATCAATTGATCATGCATCTATGATAATATTCTGGTATTATTTTTATAATATCCACTGAAATGCGAGAAATTTGTCACCATCGATCGTGACTTATAACGTATGTTATGAATTTATCATAAAGCCGGAAACAAATGTAACAAACTTATCATGTATAATAAAATTTATCATGTGTATGTGTACATGTAAATATATAACAAATTTACCATAAAATAAGATAAATATATCATATACAGTGAATGAAAACTTTAGTATTCTAACCAACTATGGTGAAGACTTCTATATGATTTTCATCGTACTATACTACCGATAGAGTCCTTATTAAGGGAACTAGTTTTATGATGTCAATTACCATGCATGTAAGTTCCCGTTTTTATTTTCCACCCATCCTAGTATTGGGCTTGTGAAGGCCTGTTTCGATTAGGTTCACGTTTCGTTGAGGGTTTGGGGTTCAAATTGAACAGAGTTGTTACGTACAGTATAACTGATGATGTAAACCATAGGATATACAATACTTGCTATATACTCAATAGCCGATAAAAGTACACACTTTTTTCATTCGATTTATACATAATGAAACTAGCGTGTGCCGTTGATGTACTCAACATTTTGTTGGGGAATCACGTAAAATCTCTATGTTCGCGTTCTCGTTTTTGTTCTCGATTATTCTTTGCGCATTGTGTATTTGTTGAGTTGGCAATTGCTTTTACGATTGTATAATTAATTAGTATTTAATTGGAGCAAAGGATATGAAAGGTAGTACGTGACACTTCATGGTTTTTTTGTTTTCTTTTTCCCCTAGTTCCAAAATGACACTTCACTTTGAAGTGGTAAAAACAACAGTACTACCGTAAATGAATGTCCACTCATTAAAAAAAGAACATTGAATGATTGTTTTCGCTTTAAAAAAAAGATTGGTTTAAAGCATCTCCAGCAGAAGTAATTAACATACTCCAAATTTGATACTTCTGACAGATTTTAGGTGCATCTTATGAAGAAAAAGTAAATCTCAAACTTGAAGAGGGAAAGTTTGTTAGAAAAAGCTTTAAAAAGCCTCTTTAAAATAGTTTGTTGTGTTAATTAGATTTACTAATTGAACTGTGAGTTATGGGGAATAAACATTTTTAACTCCCTTTCATCATATTGTGCATTTAAGTTCCTATTATATGAATGAGTAATTTGGCACATTTATGGTTGACTTGACTATATAAAGGTGGTTGGTACATGATCATTGTGTGATTTTACCTCAATTCGGTGTATTCTGTGCCTCGCTCTCAACTCTCCAGTCTTGATCGATCCGAATCTACGCCTCTCATCCATGGAGGTCTCATATTTCATCCTCCTTTTCATCTCTGTGTATGTGAGGGAGACGAAGGCACCATGGCGGCTGCTGCTTCTTTAATTTCCTCCCACGACGGCTGATTTTGGGTGCGAGGGAGATACAACCACGCAGGTTTTCTACAGAAATGATACGACCACCGCATAGGCCACCGCACGCCATGTGGGGCCTAGAGTGGACCCACAAAATATAAAAAATACTCATAAATTTTAAAATAATTATTTATGAGGTCTTATAAAAAATCAGCTCAAACAAAAATCGATACGTATGTTTTCTAAATTCACAGGGACAGAACTGCGAAATTTTATATCAGTAAGAAAACCGGTACCAAAACCAATACGGTATTCAAAACCGTGGTTCGGAAGGTTGCCGTCCCATAAGCGATACAAACAGCCGGCGTAATCAATAAAACTTACAAAGACCGGTTCCAAGGTCAGCGACTGAAGAATCATTTTTTGGTAAATACTGTACGACTTAAGGTGACGGTCTCATCCGTATTTACCAAAAAAAAAGTCATACTACGTATTTGCACGGACGAAGACAGCAATATTCCACTAGAAATTAAGCGGGGAAAAAAAAAAAAAAAACTAAAATACGATCAAACAGTTGGAGGGTGTGAGTCGTGGGACCCACATCAGTGGAGCCCTTTATCAGCGTTGATCGTCAGCCAAAAGTCCACATCAACTTAATTAGGCCCCACATTTCACGTTACTTCTCTCGATCTCCCTCTTCTCCTATCTCTATATATACAAGTACGTATTTCAGTTCCAATAAAGGTAGCAATATCAGCTGAAAACTCTCTCTCTCCCTTTCACCATGGGCGCTCGCATTTTCTTGTGTCTACAATTCCTCTGCTTGGCCTTCACAATCATCCCAACAAGTGCCCAGGACCTGGGCACGTGGGAACTCCTGGTTGAAAACGCCGGCATTGCCTCCATGCACACCGCCGTCACCCGGTACAACACCGTCCTCCTCCTCGACCGGACCGACATCGGCATGACCGAATTAATGCTCCCAAACGGCAAATGCCGCTACGACGCAAACGACCAGAGTCTACAGTATGATTGCTACGCCCACTCCGCTGTCCTCGACCTCTACACCAACAAAATCCGTCCCCTCAAGATCCTCACCGACACGTGGTGCTCCTCCGGCCAATTCCTACCTGACGGCACCCTACTCCACACCGGCGGCTTCAACGATGGCGCCCAGAAGTTCCGAAGGTTCAAGCCCTGCTTACCCGGTTCCTGGTGCAATTGGGTAGAGCTTGAAAACGTCGAGTTGTACAATGGGCGTTGGTACGCCACGAATCAAATACTCCCCGATGGTTCTATCATAATAATCGGGGGCATCAGCGTCAACACCTTGGAGTTTTACCCACAGCGACCTGGCGGCGCGGTCGATTTCCCATTCCTTGGCCAGGCTGCAGACGACCAGGGGGATAACCTGTATCCATACGTTCACCTTCTCCCTCAAGGAAATCTATTTATATTTGATGACACTCAAGCCGTGCTATACGATTACAATGCAAACGTGATTGTAAAAACTTATCCTCAGCTGCAAGGGGGCCCACGTAACTACCCGTCTGCAGGATCCTCTGTCATGCTGGCATTGGAAGGAGACTATTCTACGGCCACAATAGTAGTTTGTGGTGGGTCTCAGTACAATGCCTACCTTAATCAGACTATATACGAACCGGCCCAAAAGACTTGCGGGCGGATCGTGGCGACTGATCCCAATCCCTTTTGGGAGATGGATACCATGCCGCTTGTTCGGAACATGGGAGACATGGTGATGCTACCAACCGGAGATGTAATAATCATCAATGGGGCTCAGGCGGGGTCACAAGGGTTCGGATTGGCAACGAACCCGTGTTTGACCCCGGTTCTATACCAACCCAACCTACCTCTGGGATCCCGATTTACCATGTTAAACCCTGGTACAGTCCCGAGATTGTACCACTCGACCGCGAATTTATTGCCCGACGGGAGAATTTTGGTCGCCGGAAGTAACTCGCATTACTACTACGCATTCAACGGGGAGTATCCAACGGAACTGAGAATTGAGGCATTTTCACCGGGGTATTTAGCGGCAGACAAAGCAAATTTTCAGCCGGTAGTGGTGAAGGCGCCAAAAATGGTGGGGTACGGGAAGTTTTTCAAGGTATATATAAAGGTGCCGATTTTGGTGGGTGGGACAGTGGAGGTGAATTTTGTAAGTGCGCCTTTCACAACACATTCATTTTCACAGGGGCAGAGATTGATAAAGTTGGCTATCACCGGTGCCAAGCGGGATGGTACTATATACAAAATTGGATGTACATCGCCTCCCAATGGGATGGTGGCGCCACCAAGTTATTATATGATGTTTGTGGTTAACGATGGAGTGCCAAGTGCTGCTCATTGGGTCCATTTGATCGCCTAACCATATCGCCTAAACAACCGCTGATGTATGCATATGTAAATGTATGCCAAACATCTTCAAATGTTGGTTTTCTTTTGTTTTTATTTATTTGTTCATGTCGTCTCGACAAGGTTTTCAAGAATTTATTGTAAAAGTGTTGAAAAAACATATTTATTGTTAAGATTTGGTTTCACTATGTATCTTCTAAAAGATAAGGAAAAGTGGTATTTGTCCAATTCTTTTAGTTTCATTGGTAGTTAATTGATTGATTATTGTACAATAAACTTTTCTGAAACAATCTAAGGCTCTGTTTGGAACCTATGAAAAAGAAGGGAAAATAATTTTCCCTTATATGGTTTGAGTGGAAACAGAAAGGAAAATAACAAAGTAAAGAACATTAAATGTTTTGTTTCTCTTTAAAAAAAAGATTGACTTAGAGCATCTCCAGCAGAAGTAATTAGCAAGAGATAAA
The DNA here is from genome assembly GCF_030253575.1 of Rhododendron vialii. Taxonomy (NCBI): domain Eukaryota; kingdom Viridiplantae; phylum Streptophyta; class Magnoliopsida; order Ericales; family Ericaceae; genus Rhododendron; species Rhododendron vialii. The sequence goes on along the minus strand of NC_080561.1, from coordinate 38,524,067 downwards.
TTCTTTCTATCTTAGGTTGAATACCCACGATTTCCACCACCTATTGTGGGGCCATCGGATGTTCATTATAAATATCTGAACCGTTCATCTTATACGACCCGCAGTGTAGTATATCTACGCAAAAATCAACTTGATTGAAAATCGATATGTGTACCAAAAATTACATTTTGGTTTATAAAATAGACGGTCATGGACAATTTGACTTTAAAGAATCATATCGTCCATTTTACAAATCAAAATTTAATTTTGATATACCTATCGATGTCTGATAAAGATAATTTTTTGTATGGATATACTATTTTGCGAGTCCTACAAGATGAACGGTTCAGATTAATATAACAAATTCATGATGGAACCCACAAATTGCAAACTTGGGGTGTTCTACCTAAGGTGAAAAGAATTTAATCTCAATTAACAAACTCAAAATTGTTACTTCAGGTTTTAGGTGCATCTTAAAAAGAAAAAAAGTAAATCTCAAACACGAAGAGGGAAAATATGTTAGATAAAAGCTTTTAAAAACCTCTTTAAAACTGTGTAGTATGTTAATTAGATTTACTAATGGAATTGAGTTATGGCGAAAAAACATTTTTAACTCCCAGTTATTATATTGTGCGTTTCAATTCCTATTATATGAATGAGGAATTGCCTTAATTTGTGGTTGGTCTACTATATAAAGGTGGTTGGTACACGATGATTGGTGTGATTTTCGTTAGAGAATTTGATCAAATATACATACGGTATATAAACACATTTTCAGCATACTGGTGGTTCTTGGTTTACTGGGAAATCCTTAGCTGAGCGTGCACACATAGCTTCCTAGATGATCGATCGTTGTATCTTGGGAGTTGAAAACAGCCAGTGCAAGAGGACATGTATTCTTTCTAAAGAGAGCACTATATCCGTGACTCAATCAATTAATTTTCTCTATTCTCCTATATATTTCTATCTACTTCAAATATTAATTATTTCAACATCTTATTGTTGTCATCTCTGATTATTATAGTCTACAGAAATTTTCGAGAATATTTCCAACAAAAAGTCAAATACTCCAACCACTAAATTACATATTAGTATTAAACTGCACGGAACAAACGAATCATCAACTCATAAAAGAATGGGTACCGTTGATCAGTACGTTGCTGTACAAATTAACTTAGGCCTCATTTGGCTTTAAAAGTAGGAACAATAATTTTTTTTCGTTTTATTCAAAAAAAATTTGTATTTGTTAGTTTTGTGCATAACTTTTGTGACTTATTAATTCATCTTGGCGAGAGGAATCGGAAAAGTAAAAAATTTTAATCGAAACTAGTAATTTTTTTCAAAAAAAACAAGAATAAGTAAAAAAAAGTTGATTTATTGACTTATTTTTGTCTTTATTCAAAAAATTATGAATTTCGATCACAATTTTTTCTTTTTTGATACCTCTCGTCGAGACAAATCAATAAGTCCCAAAAGTTTAACGCAAAATAATTAAATGCAAAAAAAATTCAAATAAAGACAAAAAAATAAGTTACTAATCTACATCATCCAAACCCACCCTTAGTTGTCCTCGTGTCTTCACAACTTACTAAAATACAAATTATTCAGTACTACTACCTTGGATGTTGAGAAGATGCGATTGACCTTTGTGGCTTGCTAGGCTTTTTCAGGTGTCCATCGGTGGGTTCTTGTGGTTTGGGATTCCTTCCTTAATTTGATCCTAGATGTTTTGGTTGGCATCCGCCTTCTAGATTTTATTGTCTGTAGGGTGGCGCTTTGCCATTGTGCCATTAGTCCATTTAACCTTTTGTAATTTCCGTTCAGTCTTTGTCGCACCAAATGAAAGGCGACTTTTGTGAATAATTACATTACTTATTTACTCCATATAAGAGGTGATTGGCTTGTTAATATGCACATAATCTTGCAAGTCTACTCCATATAGCCAGTTGTTTTGCTTTTGTTAGAACGTCTCCAAACCTTTACTTAAAATTGAGAGGTTTCAAAAAATTTTTTAAGACCGGTGCGGCGTTTTGACACCGTCAAATTTGACATCAACAAACACTCCTCTCCAATCATAGAGTCAAATCGTATAGTGCTAAACCATTTTTGACTTCTACTTGTTTCTGAACTCTTATAATTGTACTTGGCATGAGGCATAAAAATTGAAGCAAATGGGAAGGCTGCCAAATCCCCGTCGGATTTGGCATCGCAATTGGCATGTGGTTGGATTACAAGAGCAGGCAAAAACTGCCACAATCTTTTGTTAAAATTTAAGTCCACCGATTGTCATTTTTATTGATGCCAATAAGTGGCACCGATGATGATTGCCCTTTCTCTTACTTCATTCACGCCAATAGATATGTATTGAAAAATAACACGAGTTTAATTAAATTAATGGTCCAAATTTGAGAATTGCCAAACTGAAACGTATGAAACTGGTACATCATTTCTTTTTCTTTCTCTTTTTCTGGCAAGTCTGGCACATGATCATTTCAATGATATAGCATTCATAAAAATAACTTTGACAATGACATTTTAGTGCCGATAAGTGGACTTGCTCTACGAGAATGGGTACCCCGACTGCTTATTGTTCATTGTTTTTGTTGGACACCTCTCATATGTGAAGTAAACTTTTTAACAACTTGAGGAATTAAGGACCATATCGATCGAGGATTCTTTAGCAGTGCGCAGCAAGAATTATTTGGCCCCACTGCGCAGAGATAAACTAAACTTTCGCTGTTAGAGACGCAGACATATAGGTGAGAGAGACAACATTTTTTTTGGATAAGTAAGACAATATTGTATTCAAACGAAAAAGGATTGCAGATAAAGCCATGGGACAGCATAATTGGTCGGACTTCATTGGAAGAGTGGAATCAACCGGGGAATCTTGCAGTGCAGGTTGCATTGCAGAGCTGAAGGCGGCTGATCCGGTTGTCTATTTCGGCGATGGAGTAGGTGTCAAAATGGATAGCAGGATCGGCTGTTCTACAGCTCCTGCAGTGCAATTGCACTGCAGGATTTCCCATTCCGGAATCAACGTGAGAATGAGAAAGAAAGTAGAGATAAATTACATATTCAGTTTAATTACCCAAAAAAAAAAAAAGAATACATTTGTAGCTCAAGCTTCAGAAATTACATATATACGATCTAATAAGAAAGAATTAAGCTTTATGAATTAAGAGCCATAGATGGGTGGTTTCTGCTAGAATCATGTCCTTCATTATGTGTTGTTGTGATTACATCTGTGCTTGTTGTCTAATGGTTTGTGCTGTGGATTCTTATGTCGACACTTGTGTCGGCTGTTTATGCAGGGTGTCCTTGAGTCTATAGCCTGGTGTGCTTTGTGCAGTAACTTGTGTCTCAGATTAGGTGGTTTGGTGCTTTCCTGTATATTGCGATGTAATCTTTGCCTTCGGGTATGTTTGAATGAATTGACTGATTTCAAAAAAAATGTCCTTCATTATGATTGGATTTGAGACAGAGTGCGTACAGGGTGGGCGCTCCATTGAATAACACTTCATACTACGTAAAAGAGTGTATTTGTGAGTGTGCACTTGTGTATGTTGCTTACATTTTTTTTTTCTTGACCTTGTACGTTGTTTCTTCGCGCACATTTGTTGGTCAGAATGGATAAGTAAAATTTTGACCTGTTTTATTAATTTCAAAAAATATATATAATAAAAACAGATACACACTTTAGAAACTGAAACTAGAGAATATATCAAATCAGGAATTGGAAATTGAAGGTAAACATAAACAGAATATAGAAATGATTGTGCAAATCAAGGCTCGTTTCACCCATTGTCCTTATTCCGAATACGCTACCTCACCGAATTTGCTCAAGTGATTCGTCCTGCATCGCTATTTCCTGGATACTAGATATATCGTGGCTTCAAATGGTCGTAGTCACTGCACACTCAACAGCTCTTGCAAACAGCAATATGGTGCGAATTTTCGGTGTCTCATTATAACTTGAAGCAGAGAAGCCAATTTTATGCACACAAAGAACTAATGTGTTAGCTTAGGATCTAGCTCATTAATGCCGATCAAGATAAGCTTTTGTACATATGTTCTACTTCACGTACGAAGGAACCTAGTTAATCGACTCCGAGCAAATCAGTTGGAGGTGAGACCTAACTAGACCCAGTCACCCAAATCACTTGAACTACAAAGGACAGTCCAGCTGAGATAACAGAGAAGTCTTATTCACTGAGTAGGCCTTGTAGGTCCATGTGTATCACAAGATATATTTACATTTATATTTTCACTCGATAGATGTCTAGCCTACTCCCAAGGGAATGGGGATGGGATACTGCTAAGCGACATACGGGTGAGGCAAGTCCAAAGGGCACTAACCATCACACCAAACACTTGTGATTTTGGTGCGAATCAAACCCTCACCTTTCATGAGAAAGAGGTAAGAAAGTGCCGGTTACAGCCTTACATGCCTGTTGGCTGTATCAGGATATGGAATTAATTCAGAAAATATGCTACAGAAAAAAGGAAACCAACATTTTCAAGTTCGGCCCAAAGCCCAAAGACTATATATGCAGGCTTGGCCTTTTCATAAAGGCCCTAGTAACAAACCACCCATTAAAAATGTTCCCCCAGCTCATCAGGGGCTAAATATGTAGCTGTCCAATTAACGAAGGGAAACTCTTGTCTGCTCCAGTTCTTCGTACTTGTTACCTGTCTAATGTTAGTATTTAGTTAATTCAAAGTCTAGTTATGGGTTCAGATTACTTATTTGCTCTTAATTTGTTAGCTAGTATAGTTTCTCTACACCATGTTTATTAACTAGGGGTGACCGACTGAATAAAAAGAAGATACTGATCGACGATATTGACAAAAAAAGGGATTTCAAATTTGTTATAAATGGATTCTATCGCAATTTCTATGTACAACAAACCTTGAGTTTGGTTACGTAATAAATTTAAAATATCTGAAATTCTCCCACTCTACCACCAGCATATATATATCATCACCACCACCATCATCACTTCAACACCACCCCACCCTCCGTCCCGCAAAGATAGTTCACTACGAAAGACATACAATTTTATAGTTACTTGAAGTGATTCATGTTTATTTACGTTAATAAACAATAGATTGGCTGTACCTGTATACAAACCACCTAAAGTGAAAGAGGAACAAGAGCAATAATCCATACCATATTGGGAAGTTCATCACTTCAATATTTGTAGTACTCGGAGTATTATTTTTGTGAACATTCATTACTTCAATTAGTCCGCATGTTACTTGAACAGATCTCTTAGCTGTCCGAGTAGTTGAGGAGGACAGGAGGTTGTCCAAAAAGGGCACATTCAGCGTACCATGTAAAACTTTCAAAGATATCATACCGACTCGTTTGTCAATGAGATATAGGAGCAGATATGTTATCACCCCGAATATTATATTCGAAGGTCTTATATACGGTGTTTACCACCCGGATATAGACAACGGATATAATATTCCCCCTTTATATATATCCTTCTTTTTTTAAAATATCATTTCACATGCTATATCTACCCAAAGTTAATCTGATCGGCAAATGACCCGTAAGGTGGTGATTTTCGGTAGGAGTACTAATTATAATTTCAGGAGAACTACCTCTACACTTCGCGCGCAGCTTCCGCGACAGCGCAGTGGCCTTGACAAAAATTGAACTACTCAAGGCTGGGCTTTGACTTCACCGACAATCATCAACTGGAAATTCGTATCTTCTCTGAACTTCTTAGCGGATGACAACAGTATTATTCCCGAGAATCATTCACTAGAAACAAAGCAGAGGACAGTCAGTCAACAAGTTGGTAGGTGGGCAAAGAGCCGTGGGAATCTATCATTTCACCATCATCGATCCCAGTTAAGTTCAGCTAGAAACCCAAACTCTTCTCCCTCTAACGTAAGAAATCAATCTCTCTCTCTCTCTCTCTCTCTCTCTCTCTCAGGTAGACACACACACAACCGAGCAGTGAACACTCTCGCTTACACTATGGCCGCACCCATTTTCTTCGGTTTACAATTCCTCTGCTTCGCCTTCGCGATCATCCAAACCAGTGCCGACCTCCCGGGCACGTGGGAGCTCCTGGTCCCCAACGCCGGCATTGCCTCCATGCACACCGCCGTGACCCCGTTCAACACCGTCGTCCTCCTGGACCGTGCTAACATCGGCCTGTCCAATCTGTCGCTCCCGAATGGTGAATGCCGCGACGACCCATTCGAAGAGGACTTAAAGCACGATTGCTCTGCCCACTCCGCCGTCCTCGACCTCAACACCAACGGAATCCGTCCCCTTGAGATCCTCACCGACACGTGGTGCTCATCGGGCCAATTCCTCCCTAATGGCACCCTCCTCCAATCGGGCGGCAATGACGACGGCAACAGGAAGTTCCGAATGTTCACCCCCTGCGAAGCCGCTTCCTTCTGCGATTGGGTTGAGCTTCAAAATGTCGAGTTGTCCCAAGGTCGTTGGTACGCCACTAATCAGATACTCCCCGATGGTTCTATCATAATAATCGGGGGAATCAGCGTTAGCAGCGTGGAGTATTTCCCGCCGAGATCTAGCGGCGCAGTCGATTTCCAGTTCCTCGTCGAGTCAAGAGACAACCAGACGGATAACCTTTATCCATATGTTCACCTTCTGCCTCAAGGAAATCTTTTTATATTTGCTAACAATCAATCTGTGCTATATGATTACGATAATAACGTGATTGTAAAAAAATTTCCTATACTAGAGGGGGGTCCACGTAACTATCCATCTGCAGGATCCTCTGCCATGCTGGCATTGGAAAGTAATTATTCCACGGCCACGATTGTCATTTGCGGTGGGGCTCAATACGGCGCCTACAATAATCAAAGTGTAAATACTCCGGCTCAGGGGAGTTGCGGGCGGATCGTGGCGACTGATCCCAACCCCATTTGGGAGATGGAGGAAATGCCATTTGTTCGAATCATGGGAGACATGGTGATGCTACCAACAGGTGACGTATTAATCATCAACGGGGCTCAAGCGGGGTCGCAAGGGTATGGATTGGCGACGAACCCGTGTTTGAACCCGGTTCTATACCAACATGACCAACCTGAGGGATCCCGGTTTATGACATTAACCCCCAGTTCAATCCCCAGGTTGTACCATTCGACTGCGAATTTATTGCCCGACGGGAGAGTTTTGCTTGCTGGAAGTAACACACATTACTACTACACATTCGGCGTGGATTTCCCAACGGAGCTGAGAATCGAGGCGTTTTCGCCTGAGTATTTGACAGCAAACAATGCAAATTTGAGGCCGGCAGTAGTGAACACGCCAACGACGGTAAAGTACGGACAACTTTACAATGTATCTGTAACGGTGCCGACACCGTTGACGGGGATAGTCGAGGTGAATTTTGCAAGTGCGCCTTACAATACGCATTCATTTTCGCAGGGGCAGAGGTTGGTGAAGCTGGTTGTCACCAGTGTCGTGCCGAACGTTAATGGACAGTACATGATTGCGTGTACGGCGCCACCCAACGGAATAGTGGCGCCACCAGGGTATTATATGATGTTTGTGGTTAACCAGGGAGTGCCGAGTGTTGCTAGTTGGGTCCAATTGACCTCCTAATTTTCAAATGTTGGTTTTCATTTATTTTCGTAGTGACTTATATATACGGTCTGGCACGCATATGCATCCGAGAGTACTTTTATACCAAAACTACCCTGGGCAATTTTCCCTCCACTGCTCAGACTCCCTTCTCCTTTTCTATCAAGTCCACTCCACCCCGATCACCGCCTGTGCCCAACTCCGCCACACCACTGCCGGTAGCCAGCTTAACACTTACTCCATCAAGCAGATTAATTTGTGAATTTTAGCCTGTTAAGTATTTTACTTACTTGAAATTGGAGTTCCTAGGCAGCGGCCTCTTGGGCCTTGCCCTAGGACCGGGCCTGGTTGCGGTCGGTTTGGAATGCGATAATCACGGGTTGTGCTGAAAATAGGTATTCAGATATTGCTTTCGATAGGTTTCGGAGAATGCACTTGTGCACATCGGATTATGAGGTATTTGAAGAGACAGAAGCCATATATATACATGATCAAATTACTGATAGTGCGACGATGAGTGGTATTCAATAGTAAGTCATCGGAGGGAGAGAGTATACACCGGCCGGGAGTACTGAATAACCCATTGAGCTGACTTTCGTGAATGTACTGAAGTGTTTGTTCATGTGGAAGAATCGGCCATCAAGTACTATTCTGGTTTCTTATATATCATTTTGGAACATTTGTTTGGTTCTCATTTGATTTTTTTCGCATGTGGTAGTTTTCTGTCAATTTTTTGTAAATCAGCCCAGAAATATGAAACTCACTAGGTGGTTTAATTTGTTGTGTTTTGAAATTCAAAAAAATTCATGACCTCAAAGCAAATGAAATTCAGTAGGTTGTTCTTATGGAGTTCTACAATAGCTAGTTGTGTTTTGAAACCCGGTGAAATTCAAGTCGAAACTAATGAAATTCACTAGCTTGTTGTTGCATGTGTTTTGAAATCGAGTAATATTCACGAGCTCGAAGCTAATAAAATTTACGATGTGGTTCTTACATTTTTTTTTTTTTTTACTCAGCAAAAGAAGAATTTTATTAATCTCAAAACCATAGTTACAAAGTTCTTACATATTTTTCAAAGAACAAGTGTGTTTAGCAGGGAAAGAAGGCATCACAACGAGTGAATGAAATCCCAACTATATTGACACCCCATACGCTCGACAATCATATGCTAACTCGACTCCCATGAGGTACCACCGTTGGCAAGTTTTCAACCATACAATTCAAACACAAAACAGCAAAAGCCAACACCCACAAAAACAGCCAAATTTGGTCCTATTCTGAAGAGGGACAACCCACCTCAGAAAAGACTACCTGGTGTGCTCAACAACCCCAAAACAAAAAAGCCCACCTGGTGTACTCCCCAAGCCTAAAACCAAAAAACTAAAACCAACTTTCCTAGGAAAGAGACCCAACCTGATGGGAAAAACTTATTTACAGAACCTCCGTAAATAAAATTTATGGCACCCAATCTCCCGTGTTTAAAACTGTTTTGGATGGTCCGTGTTAAAAACACACTATTACCGGTTAGAAATATTTATTACCGGTCAAAGTTTAAATCCGTATCTCAACCATTTATTACCGAAACAGATGTCTGTGATTGTGCCGAGCCGTGAATAAGTTTCTTTCCAACTTAATACTCCCCCACCAAATATACAATTTCACAAGACAAGCAAAAAACTACTAACTACCAAAAAGAAAGAGACGCACCCAGACACAAGAGAAGAAAGAATAAAAAAACATAAGACTATGCCAACGCCATGATGAGCACATAACCAAAGACACATGAGAAGCACACCCACAAAACAGGAACACAGTTCAACACTAACAGATTGCAGCATCAATGAAGCTTTTTTAACCTGAAAATAAAGTCATCCACAGTGTAATCTTTGTCCCAAGTTATAGTTTTGACCCAGAGAGCCGCCCTTATCTTGATAGTTTCTTCCACTCTACCCCAATTAAAGTACTTGTGATCAAACACAGTTTCATTTCTTGTTAGCCAGATGATTCATATGACTGCAAACAATCATCTTTTTCGGCTTTAAAGTTCCAGTCATCCCACCATTTGAATAATTCCTCCAGTGATTGAGGTAAGGCTCATTGAGGGTGTGTTCTAGATTTCCCCCTTAAAAAATAAGTACTTATTTGTAATTTTCAAGCTTAAAAATAATATGCTTACTGAAATAAAAAAAAATGCAATATGAATCTTATTTGATAGATTTCGATGAGATCTATCAAATCCTAAAAAACAAATTAAAAAATTATTTCGTAAGCACATTATTTTTAAGGGAAAAAAATCGAAATGGTCCTTGTAGTTTAGTGTTTGTGTCAACTTGGTCCCTGCAGTTTGAATTGACTCAATTTACACTTTGTAGTTCTTATTTTGTTCCAACTTGGTCCAATTACTAACTGCCGTTAGACTTCGTTAACCCCAGACACGAATGAGCCCTTTTTCTAGGGTTAAAATCGTAATTTGTCATTTTCCTCTTACCCTAATATACCTCTAAACCAAAACACAGAGTCTCATTGTTCCATTCTCCATTTTTTTCACGGCTTCCATTCTCTATTTGTCGCGCCCGAAATTTTACCTTCAACCGAAACGAGTCTCGTTCACCTTCGGGGGGAAGGAGTGAGAGGGATTATGGCCAAAATAAATTATCCGATTCTTATGGATTGCAACGTGGTTCTTGAAAAAAAAAAAGAAAAAATGAGGAGTTTTATATTCTATAAAAGGGGTTCGGATATTTTGAAAAATGTTTGGATTTTAGAAAATGAAGTGAGTTTTATTTTAAAAAGAACCGAGCTTTCATCAAGCTACCTACATATCTCCGGGTAAAGGAGAATCAAGTCCGGCCATAGTTTGGGCCATAAAAGGGGTTTAGAAAAAAACTTAGTGTCTCCACCGGGTATAGAGTTTAGGTGTGCCTTGTAACCTTTTGAATATCGGAAGAATAATTCAAGTATTTTAGAAAAAAAAACACGGGCCAGAGAACCCGATTTTTAGAAAAAATTGACTCGATTTTGCTTCTTAGGAAAAGGTTTTAAGTCTGCGAGGTTAGAGAAGAAAGCGTTTGGTAATTTTCACTAGAAAAGGGACCCATTTGTGTCGGGAGTTAACGGAGGCTAACGACAGTTAGTAATTGGACCAAGTTGAAACGAAATGGAAACTACAGAGTGTAAATCGAGTCAATTCAAACTGCAGGGACCATGTTGACACAAACACTAAACTACAAGGATCATTTCGGTTTTTTTCCCTATTTTTAAACTTGAAAATAGATTTTTATTTTGTAAATATTTATCTGAGAAAGCAGAACAGGGCCTGAGCACCCCACCTTGACAGAATATTGCACCAAGTGTCCCACACATGTTCACAATGAAGCAACATATATATGATTTGCTGATTCCATTGATGCAGAGCAGAATTTGCACAATACTTCTTCTTCATTGTTAATGATCCCAATCTGAAAAGATATTCTGAAGTCACGGGCGGTGTGACAAGTGCCACCCTTCAAGAATTCCAAAAAAAAAAATTTACACGAAAACTGTTAAATAACATTCATGCATGTAAAATGAACACCAAAGGTACTTTGCTCGAGTGGCTAAGTTGTATGCCAATGAAATGTGATAGCTCCCCCTATTGGTGCTACTTGTTAATTGGGAGAATTTTTCATAAGTCCACTATAGCATATTTCAAACCCACTAAATCCACTTCTAAATTTCAAAACCCACTAAGTCCACTAATCTATTATTAATGATATAATAACACTGCTTAGTCTAAAATACCCCTGTTCTTTAAAAGTTGATTGCCCCGTTTTTCCATCAATTTCAAAAATATTTATTTGAAATTTTCGAACCCCGAAAATCTCTCACATTTCAGTACAAATGGAATCCCCACTCCCCCCCTTCCCCCCCTTTCCCCCCCTTCCCCCCCTCATTTCTCAGAACGAACCCCAGTTCGTGAAAAACGAGAAAAGCCCTAGACGGTTCGTGAGAAGAAATTGATCGCCTGACATTTTGTCGTCGGCCTCCTTCGTCGTCGGCGTTCTTCGTTCACCAACGGTCTCGCCTTCTCCATAATTTCAGACGGCCGTTCTTCTCCGTTCGTCGCCGTCCTACGACGCGTTTCAGTCGCCCATTCTGGTAGGGTGGTAGACGCCATACTTCGCCCATTGTATTCGGGTGGTAGTAGCTGTTCTACGCCGTTGTTCTCCTTCGTTCCAGTCGGACGCCGTCCCGCTCTTCGCAGTTGTTCGCTTTCGTTTATCAAAAACCGTCAAATCCTACATCGAAATCGATTACCAGGTATGTTTGTCTTTGAATATATGGTTATATGAATGGGTGGTTGTTTGAATATTGGTTTACAGGTATGTTTATTCCTGTATATATGGTTATATGAATCCTTTAGGGTTCTGAACGGTAAAGTGATGGTTAAGTTAAGATAGGGTTTTGATTGAAAGTAAATGTGGTTATATCAATATTTGATCCGTTAGGGTATGATTGAATTAAGTTATGTATTTCATATATGGTATATATGGCATATATGGTTATATAAGTGTTTGTTGTTTGATTGTTGGTTTACAAGTATGTTTATTCTTGATTAAATGGTTACATGAATCATTGGCTCAGTTATGGTTCTGATCAGTAAAGTGTTGGTTAAGTTCAATTAGGGTTTTGATTGAAAGTAAATGTGGTTATATCATTTTTTGATCAGTAAGGGTGTTGTTGATTTAAGTTAGGGATATCATTGATGGAATATATGGTTATATAAACTGTGTGTGAATAGATGTTCTGTGTGGCATAATTTTGAAATATGGTTATATAGTGATATGCTAATGCTTATGGTTATATCTGGTTAGGTTATCAGTCCAGTTTTTTTCCTTGACTGACGGATATATAAATTTGAACTTGACTGACTATCAGTTTTTGTTTTTTACGTCTATGATTTACATTTGATTTTCACCGGTCCATGTTAGAACATAATTTGTAATATCAGGGTCTGATGTATGTTCCCATGGATTTAATTTACTTATTGTATGTGCAGCAATGACTAAACCAAAAAGAACAGGTAAAGAGTTGGTACCTGCGGCGTACGCTACAGAAGCCCGTCCGTTAGCAATGATTGACCCCCCAAAAGAGATCAGGCAGAAGAAAACACCAAGGAAACGGACATCAGACCCTGCTGTCATAACTATAGAAAAAAGTAAACAAAAATCCGAGGTTGTCAAGTCTTCCTCCCCCTCCCCCTCCCCCCGGAAAAAGGTGTCCGCAAGGAAACGGACAGCAGACCCTGCTGTCATAAATATTGAAGACAGTGCACGTAAGTCTGAGGTAGTAAAGTCTTCCTCCCCCTCCCACCGGAAGAATGTGTCCGCAAGGAAACAGACCATAATTAATGAAGACATTGCACATAAGACTGAGGTAGTAAAGTCTTCCTCCCCATCCCACCGGAAGATTGTGTCCCCAAGGAAACGAAAAAGAACAAAAGAAGATGCCGTAGAAGCAACTGTCCAAAGTTCCTCCCCAACCCCAATTCATATCAATAGGAAACACCATGGAAAGAAGCCAGACACTAAAATGGTTTATGAGAGAAAGAGGAAAAGGCCAAATAGTGGAGACGTAGAAGTTATAGATCTGAACACCCCAACAAAGAGAGTCACACGGTCTGCTGAAGCATTGAAGAAAATGAAAAGGAGTAAGGACAAAGAAGAAAGGGAGGACAAAGGGTTTAGACGAAAACCAAAGTATCAAGTCTCCGAGAGTGGAAGTTTAAATAGAAAACCAAATGTTAACAAAAAGGGAAAGGGGGGTCAAGAAGAAGAGGAATGGGATGAAGACAAGGAAGATGAAGAAGAAATTGAAAAGGAAAAAAAGGTGCAGAAGAGAAAAGGAATGAAGAGCACGTCAAGCCGTCCAAAGCAGGAAAAAGTGGAACACAAGAGGGCCATTCAGTACAGGTAAAATTACATGATAATATGGATATGAAAGTAATGATATAACGTCATATATTTTATACGGTGAATGTGCAAGGATTTATATGTTTAAAACCTGTAATATATATGGTTATATATGATTTTATGTTTCATTTTAATCATATTGCACCATCATATGATTGTTGAATGTTGCATATTAAAAATGATATAATGTTATATATGATGTACATAATATTGGAAGGTTATATGTATTGTTGTAACCTGCCATATATATGGTTATATATGTTAATCTGTATCAATTTCATTGTATTTGCAACACCATACAATTGTTATTTGTTGCATATTAACTTTGATATAATGTTATATTTAATCTAACTTGAAATATATGATGTCATAATTTGAATTATATATGGTTGCATGTGATATTCTGTAACAATTTCTGTATTTTATGTAGGTCAACTTTAAACACTGTGGTAAAACTTATAAGGAGTATTCCTACTGGGCAATTCACACAACTTCAAGTTCAGGAGATCAAGAAGACACCATTTGCTGAACTTCTGTTGGGTATTATCGAAGCAAATCTGGATGAGGCCTACGTACGGAAGAGTGATACCGACGTTTTAAAGTTGGTAAAGCAGTATGAGGGGACGAGTGGGAGGTTTAAATTGGGTGGCAAGTCTGTGAGAATAACGTCGAAAGAGGTAACACTCATATTTGGAATACAATCCGGTCCTACAAGGATTGTACTAAATCCAACTCCAAGGGTACCGAAATCAGACTTTGCTGATCGACTTTGCCCAGGTCCCAAAGGCCAAAGGATATTAACAATTCCGGTACTAAGGGAATTCTTTACCAAGGCTGTTAAAGGCAACACTTTGCAGGATGCGAAGGACTTGGCACGTGTCCTATGCCTTTTGTTAATAGGGACATTATTTTTTGCAAACACACAAGCGAGAGTTAGTTGGGGTTACTTGGAGTTTGTGGAATATTTGGATAATAGCACCACATACGATTGGGCAACATTCATCACCGAAGATGTCATCCAAGAACTAAACAAAAGGGCTTCTTCCTTACCAACAAAAGTAGGAGGATGCGTAATGGGGCTTATGGTAACAATAACATCCCACTTTTTAACTTCCATAGTCTTTCCATTTTGTTGTTAAGTTTTAAACTAATTTGTGCTTTATTTTGAAAACAGTATTGGCTATGTGAGCATGTGTCTATAATTAAACAAGGAGATTCACAAATCATACCAAGGTTCATAAAGTGGAGGCTTGGTGACCTAACCAAGGAATTACGTACAAACAACTTGGACTCTCTTGATCCGCAATTGGTAAAAACTAGATAGAGTTATGTGTTTTGTTAAGGAACATAGATGATCAATTATAAAACAGTTTTGTTGCTGCATGTGATTTATAAACATCATTGTTTATGGTATTTTTTTGAAGGTATTATCCTCAGAGTTGCAGCCATACGACAAGGAGGAAGAGTTGTATCGGTTTTCCCAATTACCCGAACACGATGCTGATGTGAAGGCCAGTAAGTTGAAGACAGCAGTTAACAAGTCGGAGGACGAGGTCGTGGAGGATACAAGTGATGAGGATACGGATGATGAGCAGGATGAAGTGGTAAACCTCCGAGCTATAATCAGAAAGTTGACAGAAGAAAATCTGGAAAAGGATCGGATAATTTCTGTTCTTCAGAAGGAAAATGAGGACAAAAATTCCACAATTTCTGAACTCAGGAGAAGGATTGCGAATCATCCACAAAACACAACAGCTGGTTTAGGATTCGAAGGCATTTCCGCACAGTTTGACAAAGACCACCTTGAACACGTAAACATTACTTTACAGACAGAAATTGGTGGCATGATCATAGATAAAGACATTGTTGAAGAAAAACTGGAAGTCGCCGGAGATATCATTGATGATTTTGTGACACACAATGTTACACAAATGTACCAGGTACCTCATAGATATTAGGTTATATATGTATGGTTATATATGTAGGCAGTAATTTAACAATTATAAGTGATGACTGTTTTTTGAAAACAGACTACAAAAGTGGAAGAAGAAGACGAAGAAGAAGAAGAAGAAGAAGAAGAAGAAGAAGAAGATGAAGACGAAGAAGAAGAAGAAGAAGAAGAAGAAGAAGAAGAGGGGGGGTTTGATATTGTCCAGGATGAGGGTGGACCAGAGAAAATAATGGTGCCAGATGCAAAAGTGGACAGTACAACAGTAGAGGCATACACAAGTATACTAGAATGCAACACACCTAAAGGAAAAAGGGGAAGAAACAAAATAAAAGTGAAATCATCATCTTTGACCAGAGGAGTCAAAAAAACTTTAACCAGAGTGGAGAAGCGATCAGATGATTATGTATACGTTGAATTGAAAAAGGGGACAAAGAATATACCGAAACAAAAGTGGAATCCACGTGAAGCACCATTGATGCACTTGCTCCCGAATACCGATGCGAACCTATTGTAACAAATTGTTGATTGTTCTGACGCTGATATGACGTAAGTAAAAATACTAAACTAATCTAACCTCATATGTAAAGCTTGCATAACATGATATTTGCTGCTGTTTTCAACATGATCTATGAGACGAATCTTTTTTGGTACAAATTTTTTTGCGCATCACATGATCTCAAGTACATTTTTTCTTACAGTTTTTTGGTACACATGTTTGATAACAGTTGTACTGTCTGGACCAATGATGTGATGAGAGAAGTTGTACCTCTGGAAGACATAATGAAACTCTTGCAAGGAGGGGACGTCTCAAACTGGGTATGGAAATCATATCTTATATCATACTGCAAATACATATCAAAACTGCGTATTGGTCGATTCTGTTCTTAAATATGCAAACAAATGCAGATGATCGACGGTCTCGCGCGTATGTTAACAATCCAACTGGATAAAGATAACCTTAACATTGGTAACGTTGCATATTTCCCATGTACAATCTGGGTAAGCAACATATACTTTACTTCGTAAATGCCTGCTTATTTAAGGTTATATATGATTATCTGTCTAATATATTTGTCTGTAATTCTGCTGCTGCTGTAGTTCTGTTAGTCCAATTCTGTTATTCCAGTTGTAGCAGAAATTTTGGTACCAAAATCTAATTGAGAAGGGTTGCAACTGCTACTGATCCTGTTTATTTCTGTATTGGCTACAGTTTATAAGTACAAATGGTGTCTTATACGACTGGAATCTGATATTTCGTACAGCTATGTACCAGAATGTCTCCTGATTTCATTCGTATATATGGTTATATAAACGTTGCTGGAATTAAGATGCTTCTGCTGTTCTGTTGTGTGCATCAGATGTAATGTTATGTTTTCATTTGCACACAGCTGTTCTGATGTTTTATACATCTTAACTCAGTTGAACTTCATAATCTTACTTAATCATAAAGTACATTAACGTTAGAAAAACAACTGAGTTAAGATCCATAACTTTTAATTTACGAAGCATATCTTTAAACTTGGGTTATGAATGTAATATTATATAACGTTTTATAACGTTATATAATACAACCTCACATGGTACTATTGAATTACATGATATTTGCATTGTTTATCATATTAACTCAAGTAAGTCATTGCTATATGTTTTTTTTGCAATTACATGCATGATTATCTACATACTATCCTTATAAGATTTTCCAATGCATCAGACTATACTGCACAACGACAAAAGTGACATGAGAACAGTTCTGCTAGACGTAAAGCTTCATCGTGTGTTTGAGAACGTCCAGCAACATGGGTCTAAATACTATCGGTACTTGGTATTCCTTATGAATGGCAGCGGGAACAAACCGCTAAGATTTACACCGTACCATTGGACCATCCTGTTATTTGATGTTAGGAAAAAGAACTGGATGCACTACAATTCGTTGAAGAAGAGAGACGGCAGTGATCCAATTCTGAAAGACGCTACCGTTGTGGTACACTTACCAATACCATATACACAAATACTCATACTATAAATCACGAACAATATCAACACCACTAATGTTGTGCTTTCCAAATGTAGAAAAAATACGTGGAGAATTACATGAATGCCAGGCATGCTGAGCTGAAAAACCAAAGTACCGATACAGAAGTTCTATTTGAAGACCAGAAGTTCGATGCTCCAATATGCTCACCAAAAAATGCTCCACAACAACTAAATACATCGTAAGCTTCAAAAATCCTACATACAGCAGTTTGTCAAGAACTGAAAATAAACTTATCATATTTATTTGCCTCGAAACTATGCAGGGTTGATTGTGGGGTTATCGTATGCATGCTCATGGAACTAGTGGCGCACCTTGAGCCAATCCCAAAAACATTGCCGAAGTCTGAAATTGATCAGTTCAGAGCTAGTTTAGTCTCTCGATTTTTGAACGATGAAGGTAGAAGCTGGACAATAAAGAAATGGGAAGCCAGACGGATGGGGAAGGGATCGCAATGACCAATGAAGAGATGGACAGTGAGATGATGATGGTGTGCTCAGGACAATTGTGGTTTTAAGTTTTGTGTAAAGATATAAGAAAGATTGGACTTACATGGTACTAAACTCTTGAATGGTTCATTCCAAACGAAGTTTGACTTGACCACTGACTTGTAAACAAAATCCTATCTTATATAGGTCATTCCAAACAATCTTTTTTGGGCTGTAATAATGCTGCTGCTGTAGTTATGTTAGTACAGTTATGTTTGTACAGCTGTTCATGATGTTTTGGTACAGTTTAATATAATTGAGAAGGGTTACAGCTGCTAATGCCCCTGTTTATTACTAATCTGTTAATGCTCCTGTTTATTACTAGTATTATGTCTTGGATACTTTGTTAAAATAAAGATGGTGTCTTATCTCATCTGCTGCAGTTTGTTTGTATTCTGAAACTAGGTTCATGCTGTTTTTCTGCCTGTTATGCATCTGTTTTGATTCTGTTATGCTGTCCAATTTAAACACATCTGAAGTTCCAAAGGCTTTTGTAACAGAATGTATAAAACGGAATGTGTAAAGTTCTGCTGTTATGCTGTCCAAATCATGCTGTAATGCTATTAACAGAATGTGTAATCTCATTTTGCAAGCTGGTTTTTCCAAAAAAAGGATATATCTCCATACAACTGACAAAGACCAACCACAAGTTTTGCAATGAAAAATCAGGAACATAACTTTTCATGTGCAAAACATCCCTTTAAACCTTGGTAATGATTTAGTTATCAAAAAACTGGACAACATTACGAACATATATGGTCATATAATTGAGTATGACATACGTAACTTTAAAAAGCAGACATATATAATGTTATATAACGTTATATAACTATAATAACGTTATATACAGTGTACCTGAACATGGGAACAATCTGTGCAAAACTCATGTATACAAAATATTAAACTATTTATTTATCCATAATCCAAACGAAACAACTTCAATATTTAAACATGAATAAGGAAAAAAAAAAAAACTAAAACCCTCCAACTTTATTCCAGTCTTCATCATAATCTCTCCTTTATTCTCATATTTGAATCCTTGCCTCATATATCGCTTGGCTCTTTGCATGTTCTTCGGTTGTGCTTTGAAGCCTTGTGACACCTCCCACATTTATTTGGCCTAGTATATGAATCTTCACCCCTTGAACGAATGCGTTTTACTTTGGGCCTACCTGCTGGCCTCCTGTTCCGTGGAGGGTTTATAACTCGCTCACCTCCATTTGTAAAATCAGGAATGTCACTCTCTACAACTGAATATATGGGTTCTTCATATGAACGACGATACGCATCAACAAGGTATAACGGATCCATGTGGTCCACCAAAGTTCCTTCCCCTCCGCAAGCTTTTATAATAACCGTTGCAGCATGCCTACAAATGAAACCGGTAGACTGCCATTTACCACAAGAGCACGTCCTTTCCTCAACAGACACTACCTTAGGGGGAAGACAACGCACCTCGTACAAACCACCCTTTGACATAATAATCCTCCACGACCTTCCTTTCTTGATAAATCGAGCTAACTTCTTATCCATATTCGGACAAATAACTGAATTCCATTTCATCGACTTTACTCTCCTATCTGCCATTTGCTTCATAATTTTGCGACGAAGTTCATCAACTAAATAAAAAACAGGCATTTCACGAGCTTTAAGAATCCAATTGTTAAACGACTCCACAGCACTAGAGCTCATCTCACCGTACCGTTGACCTTTAAAATACGCGTTACTCCAATGCTCTTTAGGGACACTCGCAATAAAGGTCCTAGCTTTATCCCCACCAAATTGGTAAAAATCTTCCTCCGCAGCTTTGTAAACCGACACCGATGAAGCATATGCACATTTGTTGAACAATTCTACGAGCCTGTTCCGAAAACCTTTTCTAAACCGACCAGGAAAGTGATCCTTCAAGTTAAACTGTAGGTGATAAAGACAGTATGCATGATGACAACCGGGAAACATAACAGGAATGTTGTTGACAAGACCTGCGTTACGATCAGTAATAAAGGTAACAGGACGAGTGGACAATGTACTCCTCAAAAGGCCAAGAAACCAAGTCCAATTAAGATCATTTTCAGCGTCACAAATTGCATAAGCTATAGGGAATAAACCTGCACATGAATGATAAACGTATAACGTTATATGCGAACCTCTTTCACATAATAGAACATATAATGTTATATATTAAAAAATCTACAAATGAAATATAATATATAAGGACATAACATAAACAACGACAACAAACTTACATTGATTTGCATCTTTCCCTGTTGCAGCAAGGAGTGTTCCTTTGAATCTACCTTTCAAATGGGTGGCATCAAGACACAGAAAAGGCCGACAGTAATTGAAACCCCTGATACAAGCATCAAACGACACAAATAGCCGTGAAAACTCTTTGGTTACAGGATCAGATTCTAGCCTCAATACGCTACCCGGATTCGTAGCCCTTGCAGCTTCAACGTACCACCGAAGCCTATCGAATGAACCTTCATAATCTCCAACACATACTTACAAATAAACATGACTGTTGAATCCATAACAACTGCACACGTAACAATACACAACAAAAAGAAAAACCGATAAATAATGTTATCTATCAAAAAGAGAACAAAGTTTCAAACATATATGGTCATATATTTCCGTATGTCATATGTAATTCGTAACTCTATGTACAATGTGATATAACGTTATATAATACCAATAACGTTATATAAGTTGCAAAAACGTTTTCCGTATGTCATATGTAATTCGTAACTCTATATACAATGTGATATAACGTTATATAATACCAATAACGTTATATCAGTTTCAAAAACGTTATATAAGAACACTAACGTTATATGCATAATATCTGGAAAGGATAATATAGAAAGTTATATAACGTTATATAAGTAAAACTTTGTTATACTTACATATAATTATATAACGTTGTATATAGATACAGAGACTGAGAGAGAGACGACAGATAGAGACGAGAGAAATAGAGAGAGACAGAGACCACATAGAGAATGACAAAGATACCCAAGAGAGAGATAGTGCCTACAACATAAACAGAGAGATACGATAGAGATAGAGAGAGAGAGTGAGAGAGATACCCGATATGGAGGGAGGCGATACTGCTTGGATCAATACAGGGAGACGACAGACGATCACCGGAGAAAGATTATGCGAGATCAATCAATTTTCACGAGACTCCTCTTTCTCCCTGTCGCTCTATTCAGCGTAACCGTTATTCCCCGAGATCTTTGCGTGAGTGATTTCAAACATAAGGTAAGATAATGGGGTAAACAGAAAAGATTTCAATTGGAGGGTAAATTTGTAAGTCATTATTTCCCTTTTAAAATGTAATGGACTTTATGCCTTATCAAATATATATTAGTGGACTTAGTGGGTTACAAATTTGATCAGTGGACCTAATGGGTTAGAAGTAGGCTATAGTGGACCCTAGGCCAATTTTTTATTGTTAATTTTATTTTATGACAATATTCACCAAGAGTAAATTCATGTCGCCGGAGAAGGGATAAAGCGGGATATAGCGGTTTCCATGAATTCAATTGGTGCCACCTCTGTATGCAAATCCTAGCTCCGCTCCTGTTTGAAGTCTTAACCCTGCCAAGATAGACCAACCAACCAAAGCATTGGACTCTATAAGGTGCTGCATTTCTCCAGATAAGATCAAAGGTTTTGTCAGGAGTGGAGGAGTAAGCTCTGAATAAGTTGTAAAAAGATTTGACTGAGAAAACATTAATTTGAGTTGCAACCAACCCAAGATAAATCTATCCGACCTATATATCCTCACTTGCAACCACCCCAGAAGCATTAAGAAAATTAGATAGTGAGAATCCTTTTCCCAATCATACACAGGTTTCTTCTAAAGAGAAAGTTCCATTCACTAAGTGCAGCTTTCCCTGCCAGAACATCACCCAAACTTTCCTCGATCTTTGTAACAGATGACTCTGAAAAGATTAAGGATGCTGCAAACACAGGCTTGTATTAATTACCACCCATATTGTCATTTGAACGACACGACAAAATGCAATAATTTGTAATTCAAATTTTTTTTAGAGAAAACGCCCACTTAGTGATATAATTGAAAGAACAGGAGAAATTACGCGGAAGCCGCGACAGCGCAGTGCCTTGACGAATTGAACCACTCAAGGCTGGGTTTTGACTTCACCGACAATCATCAACTAGAAATTCGTGTCTCCACTGGATCTTCTTACCGGATGACAACAGTATTATTCCCAATTTCCCAGGGCTGACCGATAAACATTCACTAGAATCTAAGCGGAAAAAAAAAAAAAATTAAAGAACTCACCGGGGTGGTGTGAAGGCTCTGGGCTCGTGTGGAAACTCGTTTACTATTTCAAACGGAATTAAACCTATTGCAGAAGAAGACCCAGAAGCCATTGGGGCTCAGGCCGCCATTGAAACTGTTCTGGGTATTTCTCACATGGAGGACAGGTTGGCAGCCCTAGCTTGGGTTTTCTTTCAGTTGACCTTGCATCAATGCGACAACTGTTTTTGGACAACTTGATCATTTTCCCCAACTCAACCATCATCTCTCTCTCTCTCTCTCTCTCTCTCTCTCTGGACATATATATCTCAGTTCAAATAACGGCAGACACACAAAACTGAACAGTGAACACTCACTCGCTTTTCACTATGGCCGCTCCCATTTTCTTCTGTCTACAATTGCTCTGCTTCGCCTTCACAGTCATCCGAACGCGTGCCCAGCCCCCGGGCACGTGGGAACTCCTGGTGCAGAACGCCGGCATTGCCTCTATGCACACCGCGGTCACCCGGTGGAACACCGTGGTCCTTATCGACCGGACTGACATCGGCGCGTCCAATTTATCCCTCCCAAACGGCGTATGCCGCATCGACCCAAACGACCTGGCTTTAACGACCGATTGCTATGCCCACTCCGCTCTCCTCGACCTCGAAACCAACACAATCCGTCCCCTCATGATCCTCACCGACACTTGGTGCTCCTCGGGCCATTTCCTCCCTGACGGCACCCTACTCCATTCCGGCGGCTGGAACGACGGCAACACCAAGTTCCGAACATTCACCCCCTGCATAAACACTTCCGCTTGCGATTGGGAAGAGCTTCCGAACACCACGTCGCTGTACCAAGGGCGATGGTACGCTACCAACCAGATACTTCCCGACGGTTCTATCATAATAGTCGGGGGCATTGGCATCAGCAGCGTGGAGTATTACCCCCCGAAACCTGGCGGCGCAATCAATTTTCCATTCCTTGCCAATGCAGGAGACAACGAGGGGGATAATATGTATCCATACGTTCACCTTCTCCCTCAAGGAAATCTGTTTATATTTGCTAACAATCAATCTGTGTTATACGATTATGTTAATAATACTATTGTACTAGATTTTCCTCAGTTGGAGGGGGGGCCACGTAGTTATCCGTCTGCAGGATCCTCAGCTATGCTAGCATTGGAAGGGAATTATTCCACGGCCACGATCATCATTTGTGGTGGGGCCCAGTACGACGCCTTTAATAATCAGAGTGTGAATAGTACAGCCAAGGGGAGTTGCGGGCGGATTGTGGCGACGGATCCCAACCCAGTTTGGGAGATGGAGGAAATGCCGTTAGTTCGGATAATGGGGGACATGGTAATGCTACCAACAGGAGACGTATTTGTTGAAATCAGCACATGGGCTGCTGAAGTGTGGCTCCAATTCTCTCATTGGTCAAAGATGGCAGCCTTGGCAGCCTTTGTAGACTTCAAAAGATTTGCCTAAATCTTGAAAATCCCAGGCATGGGATTGCAGTAAATGAGCCTCTCGTGGCTCATGAATAGGGCTCCAGGTTTTGGCTATAAATTGGAGTCCTCTGCTTGGGGTTTGTATCTCTCTTGAGTGAGAGACCAGAGAGGAGAGTGAGGTAGTGTAGAGAGAGTAGAGCAGCGTGAGGGCTCCTCCTTCGGGAGGGAGCCGAGCTCATCCTAGGAGGCTCTGTCAAAAAGAGAATGATAGAGCATCTGAAAATCAGAGAGAGTTTGAGAGCAGCATATGTATGCATTTGTATCAGTCTCTGAGTGAGTGTGAGTTTGAGTGATTTTGTAATCCTCCTCTTCCTCTATAAATAGAAATTTGTCGGCCCTCTCCCGTGGACGTACCCGATTTTGAGGAACCACGTAAATCTTTGTCTCTGTGTTTGTATATGTGTTTGTGTTCTGGTTTGGTCCTTTGTTTCCGCAACAATTGGTATCAGAGCATTTGGTTACCAAGAACACAAACTCTGTTTCGGCTCTGTTTTCCGTTTCTGTCCAGAAAATTACAGTCACGGAATTCTGATCAAAAACTCAGTTTGATCACTGAGTCTCGTGCGTCTCTCCGAGACGATTCCAACGCACCAAGGCCCGTCGCGAACCGAGCACCACAGAAGCAGAACGCTCCGTTCGACGGCGGCGTTCACCGCTAGTTCTGTCCAGATAGAACCCAGTTCCGAAAAGTGATCGGAAATTTTTTTTTGATCAAAGACCCAAATTCGGATTGTTGAGACGATCACAACGGTGGTCGGAACGTCGTCGGAGGTGGCCGGAGGAGCGAGCACGCGCCGGTCAAAGGTGGGGCGTGCGGAGCGCGTCAGATCTGCGCGCGCGCGTGGATAGCGCACGCTGGCACGCGGAGAGCACACGCTGGCGTGTGGAGAGCGTGTGCCGGTCAACGCCACATGGGCGGTCAACGCTGACTAGGCGATGAGTCAGCGGCCCAGTCAGCAGCCACGTCAGCGACCACGTGGCGGTGCCACGTCAGCAGGAATGTCCCATTTTGGTGACACGTCAGAGGTCAACTGTCCACGTCAGCAGGTCAACGCTGACATGGCAGTCCAGTCAGCGGTACAGTGGCTGGTCAATGGTCAAACTGCCAGTTTTGGTTTTTTGCGATTTCGGGGCCATTCGGACTCCGTTTTTCGCGTATGATTAGTCGATTTTGACTATCTCGACGTTCCGGACGCAACCGCGGGCTCCATTTTCGGATTGGGGGCTCCTAGGCCGGTGCGAGCGCTTAGCGGAGCAGACTTGCAGAGATCGGAGGTTGATCGAGGCAAACATGCGCGGAGCTAGTGAGCAAGGATACACTCGGGTTGGTAGTGACACAGGCGCTCACTAGTGCATTGGTTTGCGGAGATGATTGACAGTGATCGGAAGCAGTCTGGTTCAATCGGATTTTGTGCTCTGTGATTGGGCACGGTGCGTTCGGGGTTCAGTCGCGGAAGATCTGGTCTTGCAAGGAGACACTCGGTCAGTTGGTAGATACACTTCCGGTGTGGGGGTGGTGAAACTTCTGATGGCTAGCAGTGACACAGGCGCTTGACTAGAGGGGCAGAACGGGATTGACGAACGCGGAAGGGGGTGATTGTTGGGGTACACCCTTAGTGGGTGGGTGTGACCACAGGGGATCACTTCCCCTTGTTGTATGAAAAGTGCAGTGTGTGCACTGTGTGTGTGTGAGTAAAGCTGAAGGTGGAGCTGCCACCGTTATTGGGGAATTTGATTTTGAATCTACTGCAGATCTGTCCGCTGAAGTTATTGGGAGTGAGTTTGATGGTGGTTCAAGCTCAGTCCACCTGATTCAATGTTAAGCACCTTCGGGGTGCATGCGCCTCTGGGGCGCCTGGCTCAATCGAGGTTGAGCATTTGGCTTGATGTGGGTCAAGCATCTGAATTTGTATATGAATCTGTTGCCGGGACTTTTGAGTTGTCGCGCGACTTGTCCGAATCTGTTCTGAAGTTTACTCGAAGACTTCGGAAATCTGGCTCTTCTGTTGGTTTGTTCCGGTATTTTGAATTTGTTAAGAGCATCTGTTATCTGCAGTCAGTCTGTTTGTTTGTTCTGTTTTGAGAGCACTGTTGTTTGCTTCTATAGTTTGCTCTCTTGTCTCTCTTTGTTTGTTCGAGTTTGTAGAGAGTCTGTTTGTTCTGTTTTTGGATTGTATTTGGGGGCAGCATCGGACTTTTTGGAGAATTGTCGTCAAGGTGGAGATTGTTGAAATCAGCACATGGGCTGCTGAAGTGTGGCTCCAATTCTCTCATTGGTCAAAGATGGCAGCCTTGGCAGCCTTTGTAGACTTCAAAAGATTTGCCTAAATCTTGAAAATCCCAGGCATGGGATTGCAGTAAATGAGCCTCTCGTGGCTCATGAATAGGGCTCCAGGTTTTGGCTATAAATTGGAGTCCTCTGCTTGGGGTTTGTATCTCTCTTGAGTGAGAGACCAGAGAGGAGAGTGAGGTAGTGTAGAGAGAGTAGAGCAGCGTGAGGGCTCCTCCTTCGGGAGGGAGCCGAGCTCATCCTAGGAGGCTCTGTCAAAAAGAGAATGATAGAGCATCTGAAAATCAGAGAGAGTTTGAGAGCAGCATATGTATGCATTTGTATCAGTCTCTGAGTGAGTGTGAGTTTGAGTGATTTTGTAATCCTCCTCTTCCTCTATAAATAGAAATTTGTCGGCCCTCTCCCGTGGACGTACCCGATTTTGAGGAACCACGTAAATCTTTGTCTCTGTGTTTGTATATGTGTTTGTGTTCTGGTTTGGTCCTTTGTTTCCGCAACAGTATTAATCATCAACGGGGCTCAAGCGGGGTCGCAAGGGTACGGATTGGCAACAAACCCATGTTTGAACCCGGTTCTATACCAACCTGACCAACCTGAGGGATCCCGGTTTATGACGCTAAACCCCGGTTCAATCCCTAGATTATACCACTCGACCGCGAATTTATTGCCCGATGGGAGAGTTTTGCTTGCCGGAAGTAACACGCATTACTACTACACTTTTGACTGGGATTTTCCGACGGAGCTTAGAATCGAGGCGTTTTCGCCGGAGTATTTGGCGGCAGACAACGTGAATTTGAGGCCGGTGGTGACAAAGACGCCAAAGACGGTGCAGTACGGGAATCTTTACAATGTGTATGTAACGGTGTTGTCGCCAATATTAGAAGACTGTGAGGTGGAGGTGAATTTTGCAAGTGCGCCTTTCGCTACCCATTCGTTTTCGCAAGGGCAGAGATTGGTAAAGTTGGGTGTCACTCGTGTCGTGTCGCAAGTTAATGGAGACTACAGGATCGTGTTTCAGGCGCCGCCCAATGGGATGGTGGCACCGCCAGGATATTATATGATGTTTGTTGTTAACCAGGGAGTGCCGAGTGTTGCTCGTTGGGTCCAATTGACCTCCTAATTTTCAAATGTTGGTTTTTCATTTTTTAATTCATTTATACCTTCTGTTCCATCTATGATGTTTTCAAAAACAAATTTTGAGAGAGTGATAAAACGCATTTGCTTTTAAGATTTGGTTTCCCTCATGCATTTGCAGAAAGATAGAAATGGGGTACTTGTCCAATGCTTTTAGTTCCATTGCTAGTTGATTGATTCCTGTACCATGGACTTTTCCAAAAAAAAAAAATCTAACACCTATCTAATCGAAAGACATGTTAATAATTCAAGAATGGGTGCCCTTCCAAGATTGTATTCGGGTGGAAATTTGTTACTGTATAATATAGCTTGATCTATATTCCGGTGATAATATGTAGATGCCGTATGGATTTTATAAATGGATATGCTTCTTCCGTTGATGAGAGAGAGAGAGAGAGAGAGAGAGAGAGAGAGAGAGAGAGAGAGAGAGAGATTTTGTGTGCATCTATGATATCAATGGTAGAAGTTAATTTACGTCGCCTTTCAGTTGGGAAAAAAAATTCCAATTTTCGCCTTTCAGGCTCTGAACCAAGGGGGAATTTCTTTTTCTGACTCTATCATTTCTGATTGTTTATAACTTGTTACGTTATTCTCCTCTCGTATTTTTTGTCAAGTTAACGTCCTGTAAATAGGGTAGCTCATATTAGGTGTCCGATTGGAAGATTTGGGGGTCCTGTCTCCCAAAAATTTCTTAATTTGGCCCTTGCTGATATGAGGTCTTCGGACCGCGCCTCTACTCAAATAAAATTTCGCTCCTTTCGTGTTAAAAGAAAAAACTGTGAAACCCTGAGTCCGTCACTATTTTGGTAGGTTCTGATTTTATGATTTAGTAGTTTAATGGGGTCACTTAAATATTAGTCCTTCACATGCAGGCATTTATGTTTCATCCCGATCACTATGGAAGTTACGTTTTTATCTCAAAATTTGAATAAGCCTGAAATTGCCCTTGTTTCATTAGATACCCTATTTTTAACTCATGTGTCAGGTCAGTTTATGTGCACCTCACCTAATCATGGTGGACCAATCCCACGGCCTACTTGTTAGGGTTTCAATTAAAACCAGAGCAAAACTCTATGTGTACTGGCCTCAAATGAGTTGATAACACATTTGGTTTCGAACCTAAAATCTTAGAAAATAGCAAACCCTAAGTCTCAAGTCTTGACCACTAAACGAACCCCATGGGGTTTACAAATGTTCATGTAACAAAAGAATTTTACACATGAAAATCAAATTTTTGGTGTTCATTTGTCAAGAAAAGAAAAACAATGAGAAGGTTCTTTATTTTGATTCAATGACTAGCTAACTATGGGTAATGTGTTTTTTAGTGCTCTGGACTATGAATGAAGAAAGCATGATAATATGCATATATAGTTGATTTTGGTCTTTAGGCATATCCTCTTTGATGCCTTTCGGCTTTGATTTGTAGGCTATGGTTCTACAGCAAAATGCCCCTCCTGAACCTCGGTTCTTGGAGGTATAGGGGTCCACTGTCAATAGTAATCTGAGAGCAATCACTTTATGCATATATATATATATATATATATATATATATATATATATATATATATATATATATATATATAAAGTTAGGTTCCGGTGAGGGATCCCTCATTTTATTAAAATGTGGGACTCCCCTTCCCGATTGAATTTCAATGATCCGAGCTGCTCAAAGTGATCAGAACGTGATTTTAAGGGTCCCCACAAGAAATCAGCAAAAAAAATGACCGGGAAGGGCTTCATCCGAGCAGTTTTCATTGAACTGTTCAAAAAAAACTGCTCGGATGACGCCCTTCCCGGTCATTTTTTTTGCTGATTTCTTGCGAGGACCCTTAAAATTACGTTCTGCACACATTGAACGGTTCGGATTTTCAGAATTTGATCGGGAAATGAAAGTCCCTCATTTTAACAAAATGAGGGATCCCTCACTTGAAAATTCCTCTATATATAATGTTAGGTTTGTCTCAAATCTCTCCTCCCCATACCCCAATAATTGAGGACTAGATGATCAAGTTCTGTTCTTATTGATGTTGTTGTAATGACTAACTATGGATAAATTTATATAGCAAAAAATAAAAAAACTATGGATAAAATTAAATCTGGGAGCTAAGTAATAGACCACCAAATTCTTCAAGATAAAGGTACTACCATAACATACACACTAAGAGCAAGTCTAATGGTTGGGCCCATTTTGGCTCTATCTAGGCATTTTCTTAAAATGGCCATGAATAGTGTCATTTGGCCAAGAAATGACAATGATAGGACCAATGGTGCATTTCCATTTGTAAGGCCATTTTTTCAACAATTCTCCTTGTATCCTTTTCCTAACTAACTTTCACCGACTATCACACTACCCACATGTAGTGAATCGGGTGCAATTTATTTCAATTAAGAGGGCAATATTCTTGAGCAAATGTGCAAGAATATTATCCTCATGGAACAATGTTTTCATTTTCTCAAGCGCGCGCACACACCACATGTACACAGCCACAGTTTTGTCGGGAAGAAGACTCGAGTGAAGGATCGTTGGTTGGTTTTTGATGATGTGGCAAAAATGGCCGAGCCATTTTAGGTGCCATTTCTTTTTGTTGAAAATGGCTGAAAAATTGGCCCAACAAATAGCCTCCCATTGGGGTAAGGTTTTATGTCAATTGTGCCATTCTTTGGGAATGGCTTGAGCCATTTCTGCACCACTGGACTTGCTCTAAAAGAGGAATAGTGTATACGCAATACGCTTTGAATTGAGGGCAATCCAATGGGTCCATAACGTACCTATTAATACATCATTAGGGAATTCATCATTTTTTTGTTATTTTGAAAATTCATCTTTCATTAGCGAATTCATTATTTTTGGGTTGTCACATATTTATACAAGCATGACCCTAATTTGCAAGGCCGTTTGGGACCAGATATTTATTCTTATAAAATTGGTTGATAATGAGTAACTCATTTAGAGACCGCAATTATTAATAGTTAAAAGAGGGTTTTAGCAACAAAATGGAGCATTGGGGTGCAAGGCCTTTAGGGACCAAATTGGTTGCAAAAAGTGATTTCAAACCTTATCATATGAAATATTGTCTCAAATCTCATTGGCAACCAAAATTTTGGCTTTCCCAACCAATGTATGTCTCGCCCTAAAACCATTATTTGTTGTAGTGATGTACCAAAAAAAAAAAAAATTATTTGTTGCAGTGGGCTTCTCGTTTGAAATTTTTTAAACAATATATGGAGTGCATATTTTTATGTTTACCAACTACTTCCATTTTCATTAACCCAAAAAGTTTGGCCAAGTAGATACGAGAAAGCAAATAAGTGCTTGTCTTATATGAGTTCGCATATTCAATTCTCAAGGAGGCCAAACATTCCATATCTTGAGGCCGCTAGAGAGTTTGTCTGTTCCTAAACTTCAGAGCCCTGATATTAGTCGCGGTGTAGCTAGTCCGGACATCCGATTTTGTAAAGAAAAAACCAACTACTTCTTGTACATTTCTTATAGGAAAGAAATCATTAACTTGTATATAGTTGGTGAATTGAATAATATTGGAGACATCGTGGATCATTCAATCCATTCATCCAAATCCATTCATCCAATCTGTTCCAAAAATATAATAGTTGATTGGTGAATGACAATGATAAGATCGTGGAAGCGACGTGCTATTTTCAAGTAAACAAGTCTCAGTTCCAAAAACATTCCCTATGAGTCCTGCAAGAAATCCAACTCTCTTCTCTGTATCCTAAAACATTATGGGTATTTCAGTTGACATTCCCCTCTCTCTCTCTCTCCACCAACCACCAACTACAGGGTTGGCGGTCGTTGGGTTTTATTACCTATATATATCAGTTCAAAAAGCGGTAGACACACACATCTGAACACTCTCTCGCTTAATTTCAGCACTATGGCCGCTCCGATTTCCTTGTGTCTACAATTCCTCTGCTTCACCCTCGCAATCATCGGAACACATGCCAAGGGGGGCTCCTGGCAAGTCATTGTGCCAAACGCTGGCATTGCCGCCATGCACGCCGCCGTCACCCGGTACAACACCGTCGTCCTGCTCGACCGGACTGACATCGGCCCGTCCAATATAACGCTCCCAAACGGCAAATACCGCAACGACACAAATGACCTGGGTCCACAGCCCGATTACACCGCCCATTCCGTTCTCCTCGACCTCAACACCAACACAGTCCGTCCCCTCATGATCCAAACCGACACGTGGTGCTCCTCGGGCCAATTCCTCCCTAATGGCACCCTCCTCCAATCCGGCGGCTGGAACGATGGCTCCAACAAGTTCCGAATGTTCACCCCCTGCGAACCCGGCTCCTTGTGCGATTGGTATGAGCTTCAAAACGTCAATTTGTTCGAGTGGCGTTGGTATGCCACGAATCAGATACTCCCCGACGGTTCTATCATAATAGTCGGGGGCGTCGGCGGCAGCACCTTAGAGTATTATCCACAGAGACCTGGCGGCACAGTCAGTTTCCCGTTCCTCGCCAATGAGGGAGACAACCAAGGGGATAACCTGTATCCATATGTTCACCTTCTCCCTCAAGGAAATCTGTTTATATTTGCTAACAATCAATCCGTGCTATACGATTACAATAGTAACGTGATTTTAAAAACTTTTCCTCAGCTGGAGGGGGGCCCACGTAACTACCCGTCTGCCGGATCCTCTACCATGCTTGCATTGGAAGGAGACTATTCCACAGCTACAATTGTCATTTGCGGTGGGGCCCAATACGATGCCTACCTGAATAATAATGTGAATCTACCGGCCAAAGGGAGCTGCGGGCGGATCGTGGCGACTGATCCCAACCCTTATTGGGAGATGGATACCATGCCAATTGTTCGAATCATGGGGGAAATGGTGATGCTACCAACAGGAGACATATTAATCATCAGCGGGGCTCAAGCAGGGTCGCAAGGGTTCGGATTGGCAACTGACCCAGCTTTGAACCCGGTTCTATACCAACCTAATCAACTTTTGGGCTCCCGCTTTACGACCCTAAATCCCACTACAATCCCTAGATTGTACCACTCGACCGCAAATTTATTGCCCGACGGGAGAATTTTGCTCGCTGGAAGTAACACGCATTGGGCATACACGTGGGTTCAGCCTTTCCCCACAGAGCTGAGAATCGAGGCCTTTTCGCCGGAGTATTTGGACAAGGCGTATTTCAGGCCGATGGTGGTGGAGCCGCCAGAGACGGTGTGGTACGGGAAGAATTTCGAGTTGCTCGTAACGGTGCCATTATTGGGGAAGATAGTGGAGGTGAATATTGCAAGTGCGCCTTTCTCTACGCATTCGTTTTCGCAGGGGCAGAGATTGGTAAAGTTGGTCACCAATGTAATTTCGAAAGGTAATAAACAGCTCAGGATTGGGTGTATGGCGCCGCCCAATGGGATGGTGGCTCCACCAGGGTATTATATGATGTTTGTGGTTATCGAAGGCGTGCCGAGTGTCGCTAGCTGGGTCCAATTGATCTCCTAATTTTCAAATGTTGGTCTTCATTTATTTTTTTCTTATTTATATATCGTTCTTTCCATAATGTTGTAAATCAGTTATTCTGAAAGCATTAATAAAACTCCTTTTTTTTTTTTGTTAAGACTTGGTTTCACTCATGTATCCGAAAAAGATAAGGAAAAGTTGTACTTGTCCAATTCCTATGCTTCCATTGCTAGTTGATTTTACTGTACCACAAACTTTTCTAAAAACTCCAACACAAAGGGAGCAGAAGTGAACCGATTGGAGGCGCGAGGCGTGGTCTGATCAGAACAGAAGGAGATGTCAGTGCCTTCACAAAAATTGGGGCACGTTCCGGGCGATCCGTATATTGATCAAGCGAGGCGTAAGTGTAGAGTGAACAATAATAGTAGGTCAGTGGCTGTTATGGAAATTTAGTTTCACGTTGCTTCGGAGTAAAATGTGTGATAACTTAATATAATATTAGGACTACTCTGTTCGTTACCAATTGGTTTCAAGATGGATAAAAAGTTTTAAATGATATCAAAGCGGAGCCCATTCCGCCCCATGCACGTTTTAAAAATTCACCATCCATACCCCACAATGATAAACCCAAAAGATGTTACACATGACAGACAATAGATGTGATTGAATGTAAAGTATGATGTTAAAGAAATATAATCACACATTCTTTGAGTGTGGAATAAGTGATCACTTAACATAAACTTTGGACCTCTTCATTCATTATCAATTTGTTTGGAAATGAGAGAGGATGTTCAAAAATATCTATATAATAAAGAAAAATTCTAAAAGCAGCCAAATGGGCTGACAGTAGTAGGTGTGTGAATATATATTAAATGGTGTAAAAAATAAATATAAATACATACTTTTCTTGGCTTCTAATGTGCTTATCGTCAGCCCAATGGGCTGAAAATAGCAAGACCGTTTAATAAAACAAAGCTGCTTTTGAATCCTAAACATAATCAACGCTCTAGATTTATCCCCTCATTCTGCATAAATCTCCACCTTCCAATGTTTCTCTTTTATTTTACAAAATGGCATTCTGGTATATACTTTGTTTTTTTATGACAAAAAAAAAAGAAAGAAGAGAGCACATTTATGGTGGAACCGAAATCTCAGACTCTGTTTTTTAATTTTCATTATTTTCAAATGGGTAAGATTCGAAACTGAAATGGAACATTACTTTAACAAAACTTCATCTTCTTTGATTAAGGTAATGTTAGTCAATACATAAATCACATCCTTCCTAATCTAATGGAATTTTTAATATATTATCTCATTCAAATTCAAATTTTGTCACAAATTATGGAAAGCAAGGTAATTTTGTGATTGATCCCATAATCTCCATATGCATATAGGTATCTACTGATTAAAAAATTGTTTAACTGATAGGTTCGCTTATAAGAAACTTTAAAAAAACAGAAGATTTACAGCTAATCATTTCGTCCTTAATTTTATGGGATTTCTAATATCAATTTTCAAAATAAATGGAGAGAGAGAGAGAGAGAGAGAGAGAGAGGTGGTTAGTTTGTTCTTAGGGGCATTCAACGTGGAGATCATGTGCAACCAAAGTGAGTGTGATTTACATAATTTTTCTATGATTTTATTTTCTTACGTATTCAAAAGAAAATTCATGGATTCCTATGGTTTTAGACGTCGTTTACAGATTTCCTGAGGTTCTTTTGAGCAAACCAAACATCAACCAAGGTAATGACATGAATTTAATTTAGTGTAATGTTTGTTCACGCGATGTGTGATTTTTTCCGAATATTAATTTGATTTTTGCCTAATCTTAATTTGATACAATTAAGCTTTTGTTAATTGGAAATGGGCTTTTTCTATTATCTATTGACAGATATCAATGTTTGGATTGCCCTCTTCATAATTGCTTTCTAGGGACACATCGTAGGCAAGAAAAATGGTATACAACCATATATTTTGTCATTTTATTATTATTGATTTTTTTCCCTACCCAAAATTAATATTGTTAGTTATAGTTAATGAAGTTTAAAATCCTATCAAATGCATGGAGTGTATGGTGCCTACCAATGACTAACACTCCTCTTGCTATTATTGATCTTTTCCTTTTTTTTTTCTTTTATCTTTTTACAAATCTATGATTCAAAAAACTTCTTTAAGAATTTTTTTTCCTTTTTTGGTGAATGATTCAGCCTTTAATGCTCATTCACGCTTTTATTTTTGTTTAATCTTGAAAAATTCCAAAGAGATTTTTTCTTAACAACAAACATATATGTTTAATTTTTGTTTTTTTTGTTTTATAATCTTTGCATTACAATGTTTGGATGGGGTGCAATGTAAGGCGAATTTCTTCGAGGACACATAAAATGGTTGTATTTGTGGTTAAACCACGTAAAGTCGAAGGAGCAAATAGGTAAACTCTCAATTTTCTATAATTTAATTGTGAGATATTTTTTTGTTGTAATTTAAACGTTTAAGTTTGAAAATTAGGTTTATTTCATGTGACACTATAGAAACATTGAAACACCCTCATTATGTCTATTTAAGCACATGTGTATTGCCCACAAATATGTGTAATAAAGTTTCTCTTTTTGCTCACAATATTACTAAAAAAACCACCTCCTTATATTTTGCACAATTTGTTTAAAAAGTATCAGTACTATGATAGTCTTGCAATTTTATTCTTTGTATATTATGAATCTTGACAGTTGAAGGGAAAACGGTTAAAAGTTAAAACTCATACATTAGGTTTGTATGATCCATATGTAGTGTTTTACGAAGTATTTTTGTGAGCAGATACATGAGAGAGGTTGAGATCATTTTCATTTAGAAATTCAAAATGCATATGTATCTTTGGTGTTGAGATCCTTTTGTTGAACTCTCGTTCATAGCACGGGTTTGTTGCTAGAAACAAACCAAAAAGAAACAAAAACAAAAGAAAATCATTGGAATATGGCAGTGGAGGTGGGTGGGTGCATGAGTCTTACTATTCCTGGTTCCAGGCTAGAAGGTAGCGTCAATGGCACATGAGTTTTACTATTGCTACAGGCAGATGAGGATAGAAATTTGGCGATGGAAAGTACTGAATAGGGATTCGACAAACATCTAATATGGGTTAGAATCTTATGAAAAATCTTGATGTAGAATGGTTTCGGATTTTCTTGCAAATCCTGATTAGTACCCATAATGCAATATATATATATATATATATATATATATATATATATATATATCTTAAATATCTCTTTACAGGAGATACAAAGATACATATGTTTTTGTGTTTTTTATATATCTACTCGAGACACGCATTTCCAGTATTATGTATTATTTTTTGTTTGTATTGGTGTTTGGATGGCGTTTTTATTTTATCAAAGTTTTATGCATTTGAGTTTGTGCAAACAAAAGTTAGGAATTGAAAAATTATTTGCTTTTCACTTGCTAATTCAAGTTAAACAGGTCAATAAATTTGTTTGGGTTATTGTTTTCCGCAAAGTTGAATTCATTGGGTAGGGGTTGATATATTAGGTTGAATGTCCAGTATTTGTTTGCGCATGCTGATTGTTCAAGCCATGCCATGCATTAATAGTCTCATATTACTTGAAAGTGAAAAAAAGTGATCACTTAACATAATGTTTGGACTTCTCCATTCATTGACAAATTAGTTTGGAGACGGATGTAAAGTCTCCATAGGTGGAAAACGAAGGATTTGCGTGTTTGAGAGAGAATTTAGAGATGGATGTAAAGTTTCCATAGGTGGATAGGGGAGGATTTGCGTGTTTGAGAGTGAGAGAACTGCATCAGATGGTTTGAATTTTGAAATCCTTATCTCACATGACGGCTGGAAAAGTAACAGCAACCTAGGGTTTAGGCTTTTGACAATTAAATGATAGCCGACATGTTGAACCCTTGAATCTGTTCGTAGATGTAATCTCATCCCTCCAGTCTGCCGCATAGGATAATTGTGAGAGAAACATTTTGCAAAATTATTATGTGTGATGTAATACAAATGTTAATTACCTTTAATAATTGAATTGTCAATTATGAGGAATAAACATTTTTACCATATTATGCATTTAAGTTCCTATTCTATGCGATTAATTAATTGCATATGTGGTTTGTTTAAAAAAAATGTTGTTCGTACACAATGATTGTGCGATTTCGATGACACTTTGATCAAATATCATCTGGTATACCATACATACTTTGAGGAAAAGTTAATATTATTACAATTATAACGGAAATAGTCCACAACCAAAGATTGGGCTAGAGACAAAAAGTGTACATCCCAACCATATATGTTGGCACCTAAGCCCTCGACAATTATGTGTTGCCCAAAATCCCCGTGAAAAAGAAAACAAAGAGAAACATGGTTAGCAAGACGCCAACCTACTAGTAAAATGCTACATGTTACATCACCACCAAAAACTTAGTAGCCCTATGGATTGGGGATCCTGTAGTGCACGGTCAGTTTCCCGTTCCTTGCCAATGTGGGAGACAACCAAGGGGATAACCTGTATCCATACGTTCACCTTCTCCCTCAAGGAAATCTGTTTATATTTGCTAACAATCAATCCGTGCTATACGATAGTAACATGATTGTAAAATATTTTCCTCAACTAGCGGGGGGGGGGGGGGGGGGGGGGGGGGGGGGGGCTCAAGTAACTATCCCTCTGCAGGATCCTCTGCTATGCCTACTTTGGAAGGAGACTATTCCACAGCCACAATTGTCATTTGCGGCGGGGCCCAGTATGATGCCTACCTAAATAATAGTGTGAATCTACTGGCCAAAGGGAGTTGCAGGCAGATTGTGGCGACTGATCCCAACCTTGCTTGGGAGATGGAAAACATGCCGCTTGTTCGGATCATGGGGGAAATGGTGATGCTACCAACAGGAGATGTCTTAATCATTAGCGGGGCTCAAGGGGGGTCACAATGGGTTCGGATTGGCAACTGACCCGTGTTTGAACCCGGTTCTATAAAAACCCAAAAAACGTTTGGGCTCCCGCTTACGACCCTAAACCCCACTACAATCCCTAGATTGTACCACTCAACCGCAAATTTATTGTCCGACGGGAGAATTTTGCTCACTGGAAGTAACACGCATTGGGCATACACGTGGGTTTAGCCTTTCTCCACGAAGCTGAGAATCGAGGCCTTTTCGCCGAAGTATTTGAACATGGCGTATTTGAGGCTAGTGGTGGTGGAGTCACCAGAGACGGTGTGGTACGGGAAGAATTTCGAGTAGCTCGTAACAGTGCCATTATTGGGGAAGATAGTGGAGGTGAATATTGTGAGTGCGCCTTTCTCTACGCATTCGTTGTCGCAGGGGCAGAGATTGGTAAAGTTTGTCACCAATGTAATTTTGAAAGGTAATAAACAGCTCATTCGTTGTCGCAGGGGCAGAGATTGGTAAAGTTTGTCACCAATGTAATTTTGAAAGGTAATAAACAGCTCAGCATTGGGTGTATGGTGCTGCCCAATGGGATGGTGGCGCCACCAAGATATTATATGATGTTTCTGGTTATCAAAGGCTTGTCGAGTGTCACGCTAGTTGGGTCCAATTGATCTCCTAATTTTCAAATGTTTGTCTTCATTTGTTTTTTACTTATATTTATATATATCGTTCTTTCCATAATGTTTTCAAGCACTTATTTTGAAAGCGTTAATAAAACCCTTTTTTTATTATTATTAAGACTTGGTTTCACTCATGTATGCAAGCAAGATCTGCATAGAAGTATGCCACTGACATAAGTAAAACCAAAGCAACAGTAGTATTTATATCACTCGTAGATGCGGCTAACTCTCCATGAGGTAATTGTATGATTTCCAAGGTAAAAGTGCTCCTGACCAATTTGAAACAAAAATAAATAAAAATATAGTTCCAATAAAGAGAACCTAAGGACCATGCTCTTCCCCAATTTGAGTTGTCCATTTCTTCAATAAGATAAGGAAAAGTTGTACTTGTCCAATTCCTTTACTTCCATTGCTAGTTGATTTTACTGTACCACAAACTTCTCTAAAAACTCCAACACAAAGGGAGTAGAAGTGAACCGATTGGAGGAGCGAGGCGTGGTCTGGCCGGAACAGAAGGAGATGCCAATGGCTTCACAAACACACAAACACTTATACACACTCACAAAGGGGTGAATCCCACATATGCTGAACACATGCAGTGTATGTGGGGCCTACCCTCTTTGTGAGTATGTGTGCAAGTATTTGTGTGTTTGTGTATGGTTGTAGCATTGTTGAAAAAAAATTGGGCCACATTTCAGGCGATCTGTATATTGATCAAGCGAGGCGTAAATGTAGAGTGAACAATAGTAGATCAAGGTGTGTTATGAAAATGTAGTCCCACATTGCTTCAGAGTGAAAATGTGTGATAACTTAATATATAATATTAGGACCTCTCGGCTTGTTACCAATTGGTTTCAAGATAGAAATAAGTTTCAAATGATATCATAGCGGGCCCATTCCACCTTACATTTTAAAAAATCACCATCCACACCGCATGATTACAGACCAATAAAAATGCTGCACGATAATAAATCCAAAAAGATCTACACATGACAGACTACAAACGTGATTGAACCAGACGAATAGATTAAGGAAATATAGTCCCACGTTACTTTAAATTGGAATAAGCAAATCAACGTTTGGACCTCCATTCAAAGTTTCCATAGGTGGGTAGGGAATGATTTGTGTTTTTGAGAGAGAGAGAGACCTGTATTTAGAGCATCCGCATCTCACTCACTACTCCCTCTTCTACACTAAAGTAGCGACCCAAACCCTGAAAATCACCGTTTACCAGCCTCGTGGAAATAACCGGAGGAGTAGCTGGAGCTACAGTGCCTCGTTTCTTCTTGCGAGGCCCTGTTCATCAACC
Organism: Rhododendron vialii; assembly: GCF_030253575.1. NCBI lineage: Eukaryota > Viridiplantae > Streptophyta > Magnoliopsida > Ericales > Ericaceae > Rhododendron > Rhododendron vialii. Next base: position 38,484,529 of record NC_080561.1, on the reverse strand, counting down.
ATCCATTTTTTTACTATTAAATCTGTACCCCACTTGCCTTCACCGACAGCATGGCCTTCTCCAAGCAGCTCGAGCCCCGACTCCGTTACTTCACCAACCGCATGGCCTCGAGCGACGCCGGCAATGGGCCTTCTTTGATCGACTGGTTGGAACAAAAATTGGGGTTTTGATCGAACCCCTGTAATCGACGCCTTCGAGAGGGTGAGTTCAGAATAGAAATTGAGGTTTGATCAACTGGTCGGAACAAAAAGAGGGTTTTGTTTGGGTTGGGTTGAAAAACAGAGAGTAAAGTGAGAGATTGAGAGAGAGGGATAGCCTGGGTCGGAACAAAATTGGGTTTCCTTTTGTTGGGGTTGGGTCGGAACAAAATTTGTGGTTTTGATTGAGAGATTTTTTTAAAGATTAATAAAAAATAAATAATATTTTTAATAGGATAATTTTAATATAGAGAGCTTGATGCAGTAGACATTTTAAAAGTGAATAACTAAAATAATAAAGTAACTTTTTAAGGTGTAATTTAGTCCAAAATATAAAAAGTCTAATGTGGATGTCTTTAGATGGTTTGAATTTTGAAAGGAGAGAGAGAGAGAGAGAGAGAGAGAGAGAGAGAGAGAGATCTGTATTACGTAGATAGTTTGAATTTTGAAATCCTTATCTCACATCACGGCTGGGATTGTAACAGCAACCTAGGGTTTTATGCTTTTGACAATTAGCTTTAGCAGTGCAGCAAAATTCTTTGGCCCCACAATGGAAAGATAAAAAAAACTTTTGCTTTTAGAGAAGCAGACATATAGGTGAAACTATGACAATTTTTAAAAACGCTACTTTTACATTGGGGAAAAAAAGTATCATAAAAAATAAAAATCTGGACAGCATAATTGGTTGGACTTCATTAGAAGAGTGGAATCAAAGTGAGAATTAGTAAGAAAGTATAGATAAATTACATAGCTAAAGCTTCAGAGATTACATACACTAATAAGAAAGAATTTAGCTTTACGAATTATGATGACTATCAAACAAATAATTAATTAAGAGACGTGGATGGTTTGTTTGCTGGAATCATGTCCTTTGGTATGATTAATTGGATTTGAGAATTTGAGTGCGTACAGGGTGGGCGCTCCGTTAAATAAGACTCCCATCAAGGTAAATGAGAATATGAAGTACTTTTATTTATGCTGTGTTTGGATGGATTTTAGAGAATTTTTTAGTTTAGTTTTTGGGGTAATAGTAGATAGAAAAATAAGGTAATGATTGAAGATGGAGTATTGAGTGGAGAGAGATATAAAAAGAAATGAGAATAATGATTAGAAAGTGGAGAGAGAAATGAGAGTAATGATTAGAAGTAGGGATAATGAGTGTTTTTTGAGTTTGAATTTTTTTTTCAAGTTCTCATCCAAACAAATTCATTTTATGGAAAGCCAGGAGGAAAATAGATGAACAACATTAGAAATTTAAATTACAGAGCATATCAAATCAGGAACTTGAAACTGAACATAAATAGAAACAGAAGTTGGAAATTATTATGCAAAACAGAAGTTGGAAATGATTATGCAAATCAAGGCCCGTGTCAAATCAGGAACTGGAAACCAAACATAAATAGAAGGGAAACAGAAGTTGGAAATGATTATGCAAATCGATGTCCTTAAAACGCTTTAAACAGATTCAACGCCTCACCGAATCACTCTGGGAACAACACTACGGTGCATGCCCTCTTCCTCACTAGAACTCGAAGAGCAAAGGTGGATCGAAAATCGATTTTGCAGAAGTTATGGAATTGTGAATTTTCGGTCTCAAAACTTAAAGTAAAGAGGCCCATTTTGTACCCGAATTGGGAGACCTTCAAGTTGCAGTAGACTGAATTGGGCCATAATTCAGGAAAACCTTTTAGCCAGCTCTTCGATTTCGTGCGTCATGGTGAATTTTAACCTGCATTAAGTGTTGCAACTAAAGATGGTTCAGTTGGAGAGTCTAACGGTCCACTTTTATTTTGGATCAAAGACAAAATGTGTATTTTCAAACACCATCTAGACTACACCGTGCGGTTAAGATATTTTGGGTCTATTTGGGGTTTGCGGTTTGCCTCAAATGCCGAACCGTACAATTTGTAGATACCCCGTCATTTCTGTCAAACAGTATTGTCCCGTCACACCATTCACTATTTGTATGGGACAGCACTGCACCTATGTCAAAACCGAAGCTAAGGTCACGTAACTTTAAACCAGTTCCATTAAGGATCTAGCTAGATGTAATTGGTCTATCATAAAATTACAAACAACAATCCCCTAGATAAATCAGGATTCCAAATTCATAGAGTTAATTAGCACATGCCTATAATGATCACATGCTTATGATGGCATATAGAAAATGACATTCTTACACTTTGTCTTGTGGAGAATAATTTCTTTTTTATTTTCATAAAATGGATATATATATATATATATATATATATATATATATATATATATGATACCATGTCATATCTTTTTTAGGAATGTTGTTCAAAAACAAAATATATGTTCGCCAAAAAATATTGATATGTTAAACCAACCAATGTCCATAGAAGAAAGCACCATACCGCACCTACGTTAGAACCAAAGCTAAGCTCTCACCAATTTTAGGAGGATGATCACTATACCGACTATCATCCACTGGAGCTTAGGAAGAAAAAATAAGCAAAAAAGGACATCACTAGTATTGAGTTCAGCTAGAGAATTGGTTCTCATCTCTGTAACGTATAATTTGATTTCATCATTTTGCCCCCCACATTTGACACTAATCTCTCTCTCTCTAAAAAAAAAAAAAGGCTCTTAGCTTTCAGCCTTTCACTATGTCCACTCCAATTTCCTTCTCCCTCCACTCACTCTGCTTCGCCTTCACAGTCATCACCGTCACCCAGAATTCCATCCCAACGCGTGTGGGAACTCCTTGTCTCCAACGCCGGCATTTTCTCCATGCACACCGCGTTCGCCCGGTGCAACACTGCCGTCCTCCTCGACCGGACCGACATCGGCCCGTCCCGTTTAAAGCTCCCAAAAACCACCACTGCCGCATCGACCCGGACGACGCCGTTTTAATTAAAACGCGATTGTCACGCCCAGTGTTTACAAATCACAGCACATTACCACGTCTCCTTTTCTCAAAGTGCAAAGAATAATGTCTCCTTATAATTTAGTGCCTCTCGGGCACAATGTTCCACGTTCCTAATTAATTTGTCCTGAGCTCCGTACTAATTTATGATGAAAAAAGATTATAGTAGTAATCCATATGTTAATTCGAATGGATCTCTTAGCTGTCTTAGCTGCTGACAAGGTTGTCCAAAAAATAATCCAGACCAGCATTGGGAAGCTCGTTATAGTAGTCCACATGTTAGCTGTCCTGGTTGTTGAGACATGGGAAGGTTGTCCAAAAACGTCATGTACAGCGTACCCAGTAAAACTTTCAAAGATACCGGATACAAAGATAAATCCGTTTCCGTTATTATATAATTTCAGGAAAGTCACCTCGGTCGTCTTCCCAGCTTCCGAATTGGGGGATGGTGTGCAGAGAGTTCACAGCATCAAGTTGTGCGCATTCGGATTGTTGATTTCGGTAATTAATGGTTCAGATTAAAAATAAACTTATACTGGTAAAACAACAACAACAACAGAACCCATATAGTGACTGCTCTCAGAAAATCACTGAAACAGTAGCCCTCAATACCCGTTTTGCTGCTGAATCATACCCTCAAATCAATGCCAAATGGCATCAGAATGAGCTGGCCAAGAGACCCAATTCAATTTATGTGCACATTATCATACTTTTTTCATTGATAGTCCAAAGCACCGGTTAAAGAAAGATATTTATTACCAGTCAAAGTTAAAAACATATCTCAACTATTGATTATCGATATCAACGGTTCGGATGTGCACAGCACGGCGCTGTACCCCGGGTTCGCAGCTTCCTCGACAGCGCATGCAGTGCCTTGACGAATTGAACTAGTTAGGCTGGGTTTTGGCTCAACCGACAATCATATTCAATTAGGAATTCGTATCTTCACTGATCTTCTCAGCGGATGACAACAGGATTAAAATTCCGTGGGCAAACTGAACAATCAATCAATTCGTTGACTATTTCAACAGTCCACATGCTCGACGACGAGTAGAAAAACCATGGCGAAATAAATATATACCTTCTGCTACTGGAAGGTGACGAAAGCAGAAGAAGACCCAGAGGCCATTGAACCTACCTTTCACATGGAGGACAGGTTGGCGGCCCTTCTTTCAGTTGACCTTGCTAAAACGCGCCAACTGTTTGTGGCCTCTGTCAAGCCTTTGGGCAACTACTTGATAATTTTTCCCGACTCTCCTCTCTCTGCAAATGTCAACATCAACTTAACCCCCTCATTTCTCTCTCTCTACACACACACAACAGAACAGCGAACACTCTCTCCCTTTCACTATGGCAGCTCTCATTTACTTGTGTCTACAATTCCTCTGCTTCGCCTTCGCAATCATCGGAACTCGTGCCCAGTGCCCGCCAGGCACGTGGGAACTCCTGGTTGAAAACGCAGGCATTGCCTCCATGCACACCGCGGTCACCCGGTGGAACACGGTCGTCCTCCTCGACCGGACTGGCATTGGCTTGTCCAATATATCGCTCCCAAACGGGGAATGCCGTGACGACCCGACGGACTTGGCTTTAACACACGATTGCTCTGCCCATTCCGTTCTCCTCAACCTCGACGACAACTCAATCCGTCCCCTCGAGATCCTCACCGACACTTGGTGCTCCTCGGGCCAATTCCTCCCCGACGGCACCCTACTCCAATCGGGCGGCAACGACGACGGCACCACAAAGTTCCGAACATTCACCCCCTGCGCATCCACTTGCTCCTGCGATTGGGTTGAGCTTCAAAACATCACATTGTCCCAAGGGCGTTGGTACGCCACGAATCAGATACTCCCGGACGGCTCTATCATAATAGTCGGGGGCATTGGCATCAGCAGCGTGGAGTACTTTCCACCAAGACCTGGCGGCGCCGTCAATTTCCCATTCCTCGCCGAGTCGGGAGACAACCAAACAGATAACTTGTATCCATACGTGCATCTTCTCCCCCAAGGAAATTTGTTTATATTTGCTAACAATCAATCTGTGCTATACGATTACAATGAAAACGTGATTGTAACATTTTTTCCTCAGTTGCCGGGGGGCCCACGTAACTATCCGTCAGCAGGATCCTCTGTCATGCTAGCATTGGAAGGGAACTATTCCACGGCCACTATTGTCATTTGCGGTGGGGCCCAGTACGGTGCCTACCTTAATCAGAGTCTCGGCATTGCTTCGAGTGTGAATAGTACAGCCAATGGGAGTTGCGGGCGGATTGTGGCGACTGATCCCAACCCCGCTTGGGAGATGGAGGACATGCCGCTTGTTCGGATCATGGGGGACATGGTGATGCTACCAACCGGAGACATATTAATAATCAACGGGGCTCAAGCGGGGTCGCAAGGGTTCGGATTTGCAACGAATGCGTGTTTGACGCCGGTTCTATACCAACCCGATCAACCTGAGGGATCCCGGTTCATGATGCTAAACCCTGGTTCAATCCCCAGAATGTACCACTCGACCGCAAATTTATTGCCCGACGGGAGAATTTTGATCACCGGAAGTAACACGAATTACTACTACACATTTACCGGGGATTTTCCGACGGAGCTGAGAGTCGAGGCGTTTTCGCCGGATTATTTGTCAGCAGACAACTCTAATTTGAGGCCGGTGCTGGTGAAGACGCCACAGATGGTGCAATACGGGAACCTTTACAATGTGTATCTAACGGTGCCGTCATCGTTGGCGGGGATACTGGAGGTGAATTTTGCAAGTGCGCCTTTCACTACGCATTCATTTTCACAGGGACAGAGATTGGTAAAGTTGAATATCACTCGTAATGTGTCGCAAGTTAATGGACAGTACAGGATTGTGTTTCAGGCACCACCCAATGGGATGGTGGCGCCACCAGGATATTATATGATGTTTGTCGTCAACCAGGGAGTGCCGAGTGTCGCTCATTGGGTCCAATTGACCTCCTAATTTTCAATTGTTGGTTTTCATTTATTTATTTTTTAAAAAATTTATTTATGTCTTCCACAATGCTTTCAAGAACTTACATGTTCTGAAAGTGTTGATATAACACTTTTTTTTTTTTTGTTAATATCTGGTTTCCCTCATGTATTTACAAAAAGATATTAAGGAAAAGTGGTACAGTATTTAGTCCAATACTTTAATTAGTTCCGTTGCTTGTTGGTTCATTACCATGCCACAGACTTTTCGTTTTAACATTGATATGAATGCAAGATTATATGATCTATTTTTACTTGTACGGCCATAATTTTCCTGACCCACAGTGAAACCCTGCGTCAGTCCCTTTTTTGGTTGGTTCAGATTTTATTGCAGTTTTGTAATTGAATCTAGTTCGATAATAGAGTATTAAATAGGCATCCTAAATTCATCCCCTTCTTATGTTATGATATGATAATAGAGTATTAAATGGAATGATACTCCGGCTGAAGATAATCATATGGCGGATGAGGGTCCTTGCTTTGGGATTGTGCAGGGGGATATGCTTAGGGAAGTTTCGAATCCTCTTGAGAGTCTTTCATTTATAAGTCCTATCTCTCGGACGCCGAAATCCAATCGAAAGGGCTCGAGGTCTTTGACTAAAGAGAAGAGTGAAGAGATTAATTAGCACTTATGGGGAGAGATCCACCCATGATGCTATTTTAAAAATGGAAAGGAGGTTGAATAGATCTAAAAGAAAGATAAATTAAAGAGAAGAAACTTATTTCTGAATTTGGGATCAAGGCGGCCAAAGTTTCAAAAAAATCTAAGATGGTTTCTTCCTCCTCTCTTTCAATCAGAAACATTCAAACTAGGAATTCTACTTTATTCAAGAATGCTAGTAAGGCTTTGGATTTTGGTGCTCGGTTGGGAATTAAAATCGTAGGACGGATAAACTATAATTTGAAGAAATTGATTGAAATGGAAGAGGATGAAATTGCAGAAAGGAAAAATGCTTTGAAGAAGCTCGCGGAGTTAAAAGAGGGAGTCACATCTGATTGGGAGAAAAATGCTTCTATCTCTTTAGAGTTTTCGAGGCATTTAGTGCATTTTCGTTAGGTTTTGGAGTCAGTCTTTCGGTTGGCTTCAGATTCTTACTTTGGTCTATTTTCGCTATTTGTGGAGTTTTGCTCTTTAGGGTTTGGTTTGGAGTTTTTTGTTAATTTAGGCTTTAGAGTTGCAGTTTGTTTTCGCTTTTGTGGAGTTTTTGGGTCTTGGGTTGGTTTTCGGGTGTCTTTAGTTTAGGCTTTCCTTAGGTTTTTATTGTTTTGGTTGGTGTCTTACCGGCCCTTTTTGGTGGTTTTTGGTGTCTTTTGCCCAAGGCCGGCTCAAGACTTTTGGGGCTTGAAGCGAATTCCTATAGTGGGCCCATATACATTTTGCACAAACAAAAGAAGAAGCAAACTAACAAATAATCCAAGACGCACGAAATCAGTAATACCTAATTGTTGTTTAATATAATCCCGAGCAAAGAAAAGGCTGAACTTGAAAGCATCCAACTGAAAAAATTATGATAATTTATTCCCATGCAGGAAGCATATTTAAAACAATGAGTCTTATTTCGACTCCCTTATGAAAAGCAAATAAGTAGTGAGTGATATGAGTATTTGTTTCCCATCCCACATCGCCTGTGTAGGAATGAAAACACTCCGAAAGAGGCTATAGCTTATAAATGCCCGAGTAGTTCAGAGTCTTTACATTTTTGGAAAGTTTAAACTAGAATTCTCTTCCTATTCGATGGCGGGCCTACAGCACCATGTAATTTATAGTAAATCTATATGGACGGAATACCAAAGTTCAGGGGCCCTAGTATGGATCACAAATTGGGGGCCTGGAAGCATCTTCTTCCTTTCCCTACCCCATGAGCCGGGCCTGCTTTTGTCGGTGTACCTTTGTTTCTTTTAATCTTTGTAATTGTTTATAAAAATTAATAAAATCTTTTTTCTTAGAAAAAAAAAAACCATTGTTATGCAAATCAGTATAAAGTCCATGATGAACAAATGTGACATAAAATAAGACACTCTCTGTTACCATAGGTCATGTTTGCGCTCGAGTCTTCCTGTTGTGAATTGCGCCTTCCTTTCCGTACCCCTTCCTATCAATGAGCGGATAAAACTGTAAAAACTTTATATCCATCTCAAAATTAATTGGCAATGAGTAGAGAGGTCTCATATATTATTAACTGATCACCCATTCTACTCCCAAGCAATATGAGATTCATTTCCTTAACATCCCCCTTCATATGCAGCCGCTAGGGGTGTTACCGGTCCGGTTTCGACCGGTTTGGATGTATTTTTCGGTCGAAACCGGTTATCCGGTTTGAGATTTTTAGAAACCGGAACTGGTTGAAATAAATCGGTCCGATTTATCCGATTTTCATTCATGGGCCATATTTTGGGCCCAACACATCAAAAAATTTACAATTCAACCCATAAAATATCAACCAAAAATCTATAATTCAACCTTTTGTTCTTTGCCCAACAAAAAATTATCAATTTTGAGCCCAATACATAAAAAAAAAAAACCCATAAAATATAATTAAGCTCATAAAAACAATTTTTATGTAATAAATATCTTTATTAGACTAATATACATCACAAAATATCAACTAAAAATCCATAATTCAACCCCTCCCCTATGTTTATATATATATGTGTGTGTGTGTGTGTTATACATATATATAACCGGTCCGGTTTCAACCGATTTTTAGAACACATAAATCAGATCGAAATTATTTTTTCGGTTTATAAAATTTTATAAACCGGAACCGGATTGAAATTATTCAACCTGTTTAAAAATTTCGGTCCAGTCCAGTTTTTCCGGTTTCGATCGATTTTCCGGTTTCGAGTAACAGCCCTAACAGCCGCATTTTGAGGTCTGTCACGTGTGGCCACTTTTTGGGTCCTATCATTGTGCAATTTTTTTGCTGGTCTGTCATTGTAGGGTGTGAATTGTGAATTTTTTTAAATATGAGGTGGAATGGGCTCCGCTGTAATACCATATAGAAACTTTATGTCCATCTAAAAATCAATTGGCAATGAATAAAAAGGTCACAGATGCTATTAAGTGATCACTCATTCCACAAGTCTTTAATTGATTCCTTTATTACAAGTGCCTTCCTTTTCGTATCCCCTTCAGTCCTGCTATCTGCAGAGACAATTTACAGAGAACCACGCAGAGACAAACGCGTTTGGCTCCATCTCGGGTTTCGAAAAAATCTAGAAAAATATTCATAAATTTTTGAATATTATTTTATGGGGCCCTGTAAAAAATCAGGTCCAGCGGATATCGGTAAATATTATTTTTGGATTCGTAGGGGCGAACTAAGCCGCTGGACCTGATTTTTTACAGGACCCCATAAAATAATATTCAAAAATTTATGAATATTTTTCTAGATTTTTTCGGAACCCGAAATGGGGCCAAACGCGTTTGTCTCTGCGTGGTTCTCTGAAAATTGTCTCTGCTCGTAGAATTTTTGTATCCCCTTCCTATTAATGAGCGGATAAAACTGTAGAAACTTTATATTCATTTCAAAACTAATTGGCAATGAGTAGAAATGTCTCAGATGTTATTAAGTAATCACTCATTCCACTCCCAAGCAATGTGGGATTCATTTTCTAACATCTTCCCTCATGTGCAGCCGCATTTTGAGGTCTGTTACGTGTGGCCATGCAATTTTTGGATCCTATCATTGTGCAGCCTTTTTGCTGGTCTGTCATCGTGAGATGTGGATTGTGAATTTTTTTAAATCTGGGGTGGAATGGGCCCCACTCTGATACCACGTAGAAACTTTATGTCCATCTTAAAACTAATTGACAATGAATAAAGAAGTTTCAGATGTTATTAAGTGATCACTCATTCCACAAGTCTTTAATTGATTCCATTATTACAAGTGCCTTCCTTTCCGTATCTCCTTCCTATCAATGAGCGGATAAAATTGTAAAAACTTTATATCCATCTCAAAATCAATTGGCAATGAGTAGAGATGTCTCAGATGTTATTAAATGATCACTCATCTCACTCCCAAGCAATGTGGGATTTTTTTCTTTAACATCTCCCCTCACATGCAGCCGCATTTTGAGGTCTGTCACGTGTGGCCATTTTTTGGGTCCTATCATTGTGCAGGCTTTTTGCTGGTCTATTATCGTGGGGTGTGAATTGCAAATTTTTTTAAATATGGGGTGGAATGGGCCCCCCTCTGATACCATGTAGAAACTTTATATCCATTTTAAAACAAATTGGCAATGAGTAGAGAGGTCCCAGATATTATTAAGTGATCACTCATTCCACTAGTCTTTAATTGATTCCATTATTACAAGTTTGGGATCACTACGCCAAAAATTGCCTTTGCCGGCAGTTTTTTTACCGGCGGTAATAAAACCGTCGGAAAAGAGTCCTATTACCGGCGGTAATGACAAGCCGCCGCAAAAGGTAATTATAAACGCCGTTTATTAACGGCATTAGTAAAACCGCCGGTAAAAGTAACTATTACCGGCGGTAATGTAAAACCGCCAATAAAAGTAACTATTAACGGCGGTAAGCAAAAACTGCCGGTAATAATACATTATAATATAAATATTATTATTTTTCTAATAAAACACATAATTTTATGTAGCTTAGTGGGTAAGTGCCCGGGTATTAATCGACGGGTCGCGGGTTCAAATATCGGCAATGTCATTTTTTTTCCGAAACTATTAGCGGCGGTACAAAAACCGCCGTTAATAGTCCGAAACCTTTACCGGCGGTAATTTACCGCCGTTTTTGTATTCCCGACAATTGTTTTGCCGACGAAACTTTTACCGGCGGTAATTTATTTTTACCGGCGGTAATGTACTTTTACCGGCGGTTTTCAGACTATTACCGGCAGTTTTTTAATGCCGCTAATGGAAAAAAATGGCGTAGTGGATCTAATTTTGCACTCAAGGATCTTGGTCAGTTACATTATTTTCTAGGCATAGAGGTCCTTCCAGTCTGATGGCTTCATCTTGTCCCAAGCCAAGTATGCACTGGATCTTCTCAAAAAGACAGGTATGACAGATTGTAGACCTTGTGCCTCTCCTTCCTCTCGCAAAGTCTACAAAGATGCTTCAGATTCTCCTTTTGCTAATCCAGAGTTTTATAGAACTCTAGTTGGGTCTATTCAAATATCTCACCCTTACTAGGCCTAAGATTTCTTATGTTGTTAACACTGTTTGCCAGCATATGCACAACCCATTGGAGAGTCATTTTACTTGTGTCAAGCGTATCCTGAGGTACATCAAAGGGACTTTGACTCATGGCCTGCTCTTTACTAAAGGTTCTCTGCAACTCTAAGCCTATTCTGATGCTGACTGGGCAGGCAATGCCATTGATCGTAGGTCTACCGGTGATTATTGCATATTTTTAGGGCCTAAACTTGTGTCTTGGTCAGCTAAGAAATAAGCTATTGTGGCACGTTCCTCCACAGAGGCAGAATACAAAGCTTTGGCCAACTCAATTGCTGAACTGGTGTGGCTCATGCAACTTCTTCAAGATCTTCATGCTCCACTACCTTCAGAACCTCCTATTCTCTGGTGTGATAGTAGTTCTGCTATTGCGCTTGCCTTCAATCGTGTTTCACGCCCACACCAAGCATGTAAAGGTTGATTTTTATTTTGTTCGAGAAAAAGTTCAGCTCAAACGGTTAGTGGTCAAGTACATTCCTTCGACATTACAAATTGCAGACATCCTTACCAAGCCTGAAACTATCTCACGGTTTCAATGGCTGTCTTCCAAACTAAGGCTTCTCATTCTTCCAGCCACAGTTTGCGGGGGTGTGTTAAGCACTCAAGGAGCCGAGCATGTAGCTGATTCTAGCCCAGCTCAGGAATGTAGCTCAGCTCAAGAATGAAGCTGCCGGCTCAGCTAATTAGTGGAGTTAGTTAGCGTGGTTATTAAGTAGTTTAGTAGTGCAGTTAGTTAGTAGTGGTGTTGTATAAAATCAGTGGTGTGCGTTGTATTCTGTAACAAACTCAAAGATTAGACATGATGATAATTCAAGATAAGTTTCTCTCTCTAAAAGTTTTCAAAAACAACATGATATATATCGGGAATGGGGAGGGGAAGAGTCTCCAATATGATGGAAGCAACAAATCTGCATTCAAAAATACCACAAATTACTCTGGACCCAAGATTGCTAACAGCCCAATTTGAGTTTCCATGGCTATTCTATTCACATCAAATGGATCTTTGTCTGTCAATATCCTGGGCCTCGGGAAATCAATGGAGCGTAGTTCCATTTGTTAAGGGATGCAGACAAGTGGAAAGGAAGTTATTAGTAAGACAATCACACCCTATCCCAAACCAACGAAAGTTGATACGCGCGGCTAAGAAACTTGGGAACAAAAGGAAAAAAGAAGTCTACTGAGGGTGATCTTGAGCATTCCAAAATCTGCAGATTGCAAGGAAATTTGGTGGAAGAAGGCATCAAAAGAGTACTGTTGTTGGTCAGAGGTCCGATATATGCAACTGCCGGCCTCTATTGCACTCCCTATTTGGTCGGAAGGAATTCACAACAGGAATAGGATTCTACTGAATGAATCCCAAGCCTTTTTCTTGGGCTGTTACACAAAATAATGGGCAATGGCTAACAATGGCCATTATACTTTTTAATTCTACCATTTAATCTTGACTTCTCCTTTCCTCCCACCGCATGGGCATAAGACAAGCCATTCTTCACCCAGTTGTCCTTACCACCACTTAATTTGCTTTCTTTCCTCTACTTGTTTGCTCGTTTCAGTAATACCTTTGTGTCTTTCTGACCTTATATGATAATAGGAAACTACAGTATTTCCTACATCGGTGGATGAAGAATCGCGAGCATAATAATTTCTGTTTGACCATGTTCCCAGATAAAAGATGCTTTTGAGAAACGACAACCCAAAACGAAATTTCAAAGAAATACCTTGAATGAAAACCTAAAACCGACGAAATAGCCCGAGAGAGAGAGAGAGAGAGAGAGAGAGAGAGAGAGAGAGAGAGAAGGCATGCAAAATTGAGCGTTGGATCAGGCAAATCCCAGCAGTTATGGTGGCCCGCGGCAGCTAGGGTTTCCTTCATTGTCCATGTCACCTTAATGGTTTTAGGGACCAAACATATTGGTTGCAAAAGCCAAAATTTTGGTTGTCAAAGAGAATTTGGGACATTAAGGTGACCAAACATATCGGTTGCAAAAACCAAAATTTTGGTTGCCAAAGAGATTTTGGGACAATATTCCATGGACGGAAGGTTTGTGCTTAAAATATAGTCTAGAAAAGTCAAAAATCACTTTTAGAGGCCAAATTATGAGTTTGTTGCTAATGGGGTGAGCATCAGGGACAGGGACCAAATGCACAACTTGTCCCTAACAACTCGCGGCAAAAAATTTGGTCCCTACAGGCCTTGCGGATTTGGTCTCCAAAGGTCCATTTTGTTGTTAAAAACTTCTTTCAGCGACTAATAAATGTGGTCTCTAAAAGAGTTACTCATTATCAACCAATTTCATAGAATGAAAAATTGGTAGCATAAACATTTTCCTAGCTAGCTAAAATATTTGATTGCTAATAGAAAAAACCATAGAAGCCTACAATCGTAAAAAGTTTCAAATAAATGAGCAAAAAGATGATCAAAACCCTCCAAAGGGTGATTTTCCAATCAGAGTTCATAATTCCATTATCCCCAAAACAATGTATACACCATACAGTTGTCATGGTTCCTCGAAAACAAAAGAAACCGAAACAACATGGGAAAAACCATAGCATTGCCATCCCAAAACACTTCAAGCTAATACATTTCAATAGTTAGTACCCAAAAGAAGGCACAGTACCCCAAGGCAGACCTTTTAACTAAGTGGCAGCAGCAACCGTGAGTTAACATAACAGAACAAGCTTGATCATCTAAAATACAGCAATCCATCTTGGCCTTTGCAAACCTTGTCAGAAAGGATACTCCACTATGCAACAAAAGTTGTAGCAATTATGTATCAAGAGCAACAACAATTTGCAGCCCCAGCAGAAAAGCATCCACTATGCAACAAAAGTGGTTGAGCATCTAAAATACAGCAATTAATCCATCTTAGCCTTTGCAAACCTTGGCAGAAAGGATACTCCACTATGCAACAAAAGTTGTAGCAATTATGTATCAAGAGCCACAACAATTTGCAGCCCCAGCAGAAAAGCATCCACTATGCAACAAAAGTTCTGCCACTTAGTTAAAAGGTCTGCCTTGGGGTACTGTGCCTTCTTTTGGGTACTAACTATTGAAATGTATAAGCTTGAAGTGTTTTGGGATGGCTATGCTATGGCTTTTCCATGTTGTTTCCGTATTTTCCCAAAAAAAAAAAAAAAAAAAATTGGAAATGACCAAATGGTTATTGAAGCTGAAACCTTTCCTTGTACACAATCAAATTCTTCCATGATAGCCTCCCAACAAACTCAAAGTACTCCCTTTGGTTTAAAAGGCATACAGAGAATGAGAACACAAGGGAAAGTCCGTTAAAGAATCATTTAAAAGCAACCAAAACGTAACTTCGAACTCTTGCGTTAGTTGGGATTGGTTTTTGTGAACTTTTCATTCATTTGGGATCAGTTTCATTTTGGACTAGTAATCAAAAGTACCCTCTCTCTCCTGTATTCTAACTTGCTTGTTGGAGGGGCGAGAGGCGGAGCAAAGGAGGGACAATCCGAAGAAGCTGTGAAGAGAAGCAGCAAAGGAGGGACAATCCGGAGGAGCTGTGAAGACAAGCCACCACCCACAAGGTCTGATACCACTTGTTGGGAGTTTGTCCGATGCATCGATCAACCATTGCATGCTCAAGGCCCAATTTGTATAGGAGTAACTGCAAAGAGTTCATCACATTATTTGGGCTCAATATACATTGAATGACCCATATCCACTTAAAAAGCTAAGCCTTGTAAGTGATGAGTCATCCAATTGTATATTAAGGTCCAACTTTTTTTCTGTTTATCCGATGTGGGACTCAATGTTCACACTTGTTCTAACAGTTGGGATGTAGGTCGTTGGATTTGATGCATTGTTTTCCCGTTTCCCTTTAATTTTTGTAACTTCAATTCGTTGATTAATAAAATTTTCTATGTTGATAAAAAAAATAAAAAAATAAAAAAGCAGAGCCTCAGACCAAACCAGACGGTGAGATGGAGTCAAGGCAGCACGTAGCTTTTAACCAGTTCCGTTAAGGATGTAACTATAATTATTGTCCTATCATAAAATTACAAATCCCCTAGCTAGATAAATCAGGATTCCAAATGCATAGAGTTAGCACATGCCTATAATGATCACATGCAATAACATTCTTTCACTTTGTCTAGTGGCGGAAATATATATTTTTTTATCTTGATAAAATGAAAGTACGTGTATGATATATACCACGTCATATCTATGCCAGGAATGTTGTTTAAAATTAAAATATATCTCGGCCAGGAATTATTGCTCGGCCAAATTAACCACTATTAGTAGGAAAAAGCACCGCAACGCTTCTACATTAAAACTGAAGCTAAGCTCTCATCGGTCTCGGGAGGATAATCACTCAACCGACAATCATCCACTAGAGGTATAAGAAGAATAAAAAAAGGGAGTACATCACTAGTGGGACCAACATCAATGGATAGTGTCCGTGCTCGGGGGCTCCCTAATAATTTCCGGTCATCTAGAATTGTTTCTCATCTCTGTGACGTATAATTATAAGACTTCATCATATCTCTCTCTCTCTCTCTCTCTCTCTCTCTCTCTAAATAGCAAAACAGGCTCTTAGCTTTCAGCGTTGTTCACAATGTCCACTCCAATTTCCTTCTCCCTTCACTCACTCTGCTTCGCCTTCGCAGTCATCACCGTCACCCAGAACTCCATCCCAGCACGTGCCGACCTCCCCGGCACGTGGGAACTCCTGGTCTCCAACGCCGGCATTTCCTCCATGCACACCGCCGTCACCAGGTTCAACACCGTCCTCCTCCTCGACCGGACCGACATCGGCCCGTCCCGTTTAAATCTCCCAAACCACCACTGCCGCATCGACCCGGACGACGCCGTTTTGAAACGCGATTGCCACGCTCACTCTGCTCTCCTCGACCTCCACACCAACAGAATCCGCCCCCTCAAGATCCTCACCGACACGTGGTGCTCCTCGGGCCAGTTTCTCCCCGACGGCACCCTCCTGCAGTCCGGCGGCGACCGCGACGGCGCCCGTAAGTTCCGGAAATTCGCCCCGTGCAATTCCACGTCCCTCTGCGATTGGGAAGAGCTTCGAAACATCAAATTATTTAAAGCGCGTTGGTACGCCACGGATCAAATACTCCCTGACGGTACTATCATAATCGTTGGGGGCCGCACCGCCAGCAGCGTGGAGTACTTCCCGCCGAGATCTGGCGGTGCGGTGAGTTTGCCATTCCTCGCCAAGGCGGGCGACGTAGACGACCAGATGGATAACCTGTATCCATACCTTCACCTTCTCCCTCAAGGACATCTGTTTATATTTGCTAACACTAAATCCGTGCTATACGATTACGATAAAAACCAGATTGTTAAAGTTTTCCCGCAGTTAGAGGGGGGGCCACGTAACTATCCATCCGCAGGATCCTCTGCAATGCTAGCATTGGAAGGGGACTATTCTACGGCCACGATTGTGATTTGCGGTGGGGCCAAGTACGGTGCATACATTAGGCGGGAAGTGGATAGTCCGGCCCACAAGAGCTGTGGACGGATTGTGGCGACTAAGCCTGACCCTATTTGGGAGATGGAGGAAATGCCGTTTGATCGGATCATGGGCGATATGGTAATGTTACCAACCGGAGATGTGATAATCATCAACGGGGCTAAAGAAGGGACTCAAGGGTATGAAATGGCAACGGATCCGTGCTTGAACCCACTTTTGTACCGACCCGACCAACCTGTGGGACTCCGATTCATGACACTGAAACCTAGTTTAATCCCCAGAATGTACCACTCGACGGCAAATTTATTGCCCGATGGGAGGATTTTGATCGCCGGTAGTAACCCACATTACATCTACACATACGACAGGGATTTCCCGACAGAGCTAAGGATTGAGGCTTTTTCACCAGAGTATTTGGCGACAGACAAGGAGAATTTGAGGCCGGTGGTGGTGGAGACACCAGAGACGTTGCGATACAGGGAGGATTTTGAGGTGCATGTAACAGTGCCACTACCGGTGGTGGGGATAGTGGAGCTGAATTTTGCGAGTGCGCCTTTTGCTACGCATTCGTTTTCGCAGGGGCAGAGATTGGTAAAATTGGTTGTCACCAGTGCGGTGCCAGATGGCAGCGGACGTTACAGGATTGGGTCTACGGCACCGCCGAACGGGAATGTGGCACCGCCGGGGTGGTACATGATGTTTGCGGTCAACCAGGGGGTGCCTAGTGTCGCTCGTTGGGTCCATCTGATCTCCTAATTTTAAATATTTCGCGCTTCTCTATATTTATTGTTTTCCTTCCCTTTTGCGTTCTTTTTATTTTTACTTTCCACAGGGTTTTAAGGAACTTGTTTTGAAAATGTTGATGAAACATTTTCACCCAAAAAAAAAAAAAAAGTTGATGAATAACACCTTAGTTTGTGAAATAATAAAGTTATGGGTACATATGAGCTTATAAATACTTTTGTGTGAAAATGTTGGTTCAATGTGTTTTTTTTTTTTTTAATCTCTGTCGGCTGAATGGACAATGATGTACTCCATCCGCTAGAAGTAAAGGAAAAGTGGTACTCGAGTAGTAATTGTCCCATTCCTTTTAGTTTCGTTGCAAATTAATGGACTTTTTTGACAAGGCCGACAATGGGTCGAATAAGTTTGGCCCCATTCCAACACAATTTGTAAGTTTGCCGCACAATATTTTTCAAGAAAATTCGACCATGTTTGTTTTGTTATTTGGATTTTGGATTTTGGATAATGCATGGAGAGAGATAAAAAGAGAAATTAGAGTAATGATTGAGAGAAAATTTATTGAGAATCGTGCGAAAAAAAATAATACAAAATCCAAAATCCCCAAATGAACATTCGGCCATTCCAAAAAAAAATGTACATTATGGTTAAAATTTTGCCTTTCAAAATCAATATGAATGCAAAGGATTTTGTGCATCTCCCTCTCTCTCTCTCTCTCTCTCTCTCTCTCTATATATATATATATATAGACACACACACACACACCATGTATTATCATGAAACCTTTTGAAACATAGTGGATCGACCATGTTTTTCATGAATTATTTTTTGCAAAATTACCTTAAAAAATATTTTAGAACATATACAATAATCAAACCGACCATATTTTTAATGGTTAGTTCTACAAATTCACCATAAAAAAATAATGAAAATTTTGTTTAACATGACATATTCCGGTACAATAAACCAACCATACACCATGATTTCAGAAATCGGCTTCAAATTCATGACATATATATTTTGACATGACATATTAAGAATCACTAATACAAAAATAGATAAAGACCTCGGTCATTTGGTGTGATCTTTCACTTTTAATCTCGCATTTAAAATCGTGGTCTATCAAGGTGTAACTAAAAGTCGATCTATCTTTTAACTCCAGGATAAAATCGTGATTAAAACTCATTAAAATCGTGACTAAAACTATAAAAACTGTGATTAAAAATGACAAAATCGCGACCTTTAATAGCTTAATTATAAAACCGTGGTTGTTTAGAGAGAAATAATCTCAGTTTTTGAAAAAACCAAGATTAAAAGTGGCGTTTTGCTAAGGGAAAAAATCCCACATTATTTTTCCTAGTGGGTTTTGAACCCAAGTTTCTTGAGTTTTGCATAGAAGCTTCAACCAACTGCACCACATACACTTTTCAATGTATAATTGAAATATTTAATATAAAACATATGCGTTTAACATTAAAATATATTTCGAACATCATTTTGAACCTTTAAATATTAAAATTAGCAATTTTGATAACACATGAAAGTTGTAGCCTTTTGTGTTATTGTTCAAACCCAATTTGAATTATCTCAATTAATAGAGTTCTGAACATAAAGTTATACTCGAAATACATTTGGCGACGAAAAGCAGCCTTCATAAATTTTGTCACTAAAGGTACTCATTTGGCGATAAAATATATTTTCATCGCCGAAAGTGCCTCATTTTGTGACGAAATATTTTTTGTAGAATGGTTGAGAGTGACATTTATTTAGGGGTATTGCACGAGGAGTCGATTAAGGGATAAGCGACTTTCAGCTTTTCCTATATAAGAGCTTTCATCTCAAGTCTAAAAAAAATGTTCTCTAACTTAGGACCTCAGTTTCTAATTGACTGAGATTAAATGTTCTTTTTATCTCAGTTTTTCCGAAATGAGATATATATTCTTTCATATACAATCTCATTTTTTGGAAAACAAGATCTATTCTTGAAGTTACAATCTCACTTTTAAATTACTAAGATTAAAAAATCTTTTCATCTCAGTTATTTTCAAAACGAGATATATTCTTTCATATATAATCTCAGTTTTTTGAGAATGAGATCTATTCTTCAAGTTACAATCTCACTTTTTAGATTACTGTGATTAAAAAATCTTTCTACCTCAGTTTTTTCGTATAACTAAGATTAAAACTATAGTCTATAACATTTTATTACGTTTTTATAAAAAGTGAGATCTTTTTAGTTTTTGGACCGTGATCTTTTTATCATTTTGTAGTAGCGAACGTGAAATCATGATTTTATGAAATTGACTTCAAATTCATGACATATTTTGAAACAAAAATACTTCATGTCATGGCAAATGAAGAAAATAATCTACCATGAAATTAAATAAAACTAAATAAACCAAAATCTTCATTCTCATATCATGGCAAATGAAACTGAAAATCAAATTCATGACATATTTTGAAACAAACATATTTCATGGCAAATGAAGCAAATGATTTACCAAGAAAAAAAATAAAACTAAACAAATCAAAATCATGATTTTTCAGCGAAACTTGAAAAATCATAACATTCGACAAGTGGCGGCGGCGAGGGTTTGCGGTGAACCAACGACGGTGGGGCGAATACGTCGGGCCATCCGGCGGCGGCGGCAGTGATCTTGAATTTTGATCCGAAAAGAGGAGAAGAGAGAGTGTGGGTTAGCAGTGAACCAGCGACGGTGGGGTGGATATGTTGGACTGCAGTGGTAGCGATCTTGAATCTTGATCTGAGGCGAGGGTTTGCGGTGAACCAACGACGGTGGGGCGAATACGTCGGGCCATCCGGCGGCGGCGGCAGTGATCTTGAATTTTGATCCGAAAAGAGGAGAAGAGAGAGTGTGGGTTAGCGGTGAACCAGCGACGGTGGGGCGGATATGTTGGACTGCAGTGGTAGCGATCTTGAATCTTGATCTGAAAAGAGGAGAAGTGAGAATGTGGATTTTGCTGTTTTCTGTTTTAGAACATCAAATACCTGAAAAATCATAATATTCCGGCGAGTGGTGGCGGCGAGTCGGCAAGGGTTTACGGTGAATCGGCGACGAGGACGGGCTTAATTGGTTTTGCCGATATAATAGGAATTTGTTAGGGATTATTAAATGGCTTTGCCGATATAATAGAAATTTGTTAGGGATTCTTATTCTGAAATCACGCTATAGGACCTTTAAGATTAGTTTTCAGTCCCGAAAATCCCTACCTATATTTAGATATGTTATAAATAAAAAATTATTCGTAACTGTTCAAAATATGTCATCGACTGGCGCTCGACATCCGCACTATTGAAAACGCAATCCAACGACTGGCTCTCGACTTCCGCAGATTGTATATATGCAAGCGCCCTTACCTGAAACAGATTGTATGTATATAATACTCAATGTATATGTATATAATAAATGACAATCCTGGAATTATTTAAAAGCGGGGATGAAAACATAACTATTGAAAATGACCGGGATGGATATTTGCGTGGGATGGAGTCTGAGGATAAATCTTTATAAACTCCTTTTCTCAAATCGTGTCGATCAATTGAAAATTTATAGGACAATACCTCTAGTATTATATGTAATGTAGCTTTATGTTTAAAATTTTGCATTTCAAAGTAGATACAAATCCTGGAGTGAGAGATCTAGGTTGGTAGATGAAGTCTGCTCCAGTATGACAAACTCCATTTGGTTTCATTACCGATTTTTCTCTTTTTTGGTTCTTTCTTTGGTGTCCACTGTGTAGGATTTCTATCACCCCTGTGTGGGTGTTTTTGGTTGTTTTCTTCAGTGCTCTAACTATTTGGAGTGATGGGTTTAGTTTTAGTTAGAGTTGAGTATAGTCTTTGGACTGAGTTCCCTCCTGTTTGGTTTCTTGATCCTTTGTTTACGGATGAAGTTTCCTCTTGATATACTGTTTCTTAGATCTATAATATCATCTGTTATCGTTTTAGCGGGGAAAAAAAAAGTAGATACGAATGCATGGGATTTTATGCGTCTCCGTGTATGTATGACTATTTTTCTCTAGCTAATTGGTTCGATCGATTGAAAATATCTAGGACAATACTTCTAGTGTATCATATAATATATTCTCAATTTGGGTCTTGAGCTTTCATGTGTCAACGAAAAAGTTTAATAGTTGTGTACCCATCGTTGAAATTCTGCATGCGTCCATTTCTGTTTTGGTAGTTTCCTAACGTTATTATGTGGAGTATAATTTGGTGTCTTAATAGATTACAAAAATGAGAGGACTCTTTCTTTGAAGCTTTAGTTACCAGGCCAGTGGAGTTGTGGAGCATCCGCCTTTTTCATCGTACTGCCGCATCGAATATTATTACAAGTAGGGTACAACTTTAATAGTGTCAGTTTTTCACAACTAGATTTCTGTATTAGACCAAGGCAGTTTAGATTTCTGATTCTGCCATTGGATACAATTAGATTTTGGATTAGATTTTTGATGTAGACTTTTGGTCGAATAATGTTGGAACAAATTTTATATTTTGGGTAATTGAATTTTATTAACCAAATAATGGATATATATATATATATACACGCACGGGACGGTTCAAGAGACACCTAAAAAAACAACTAAAAAAACACCTCAAATCTCAAACTCGTAGTTCCCGATCAAATTTTTATGATCCGAACCGTTCAATATATGTAGAATGTGATTTTAAGAGTGCTCGCGAGAAATTAACAAAAAAAATGACTGGAAAATGCTTGATTTGAGCAGTTTTTATTTGAACCGTTCAATAAAAAACTGTTCAAAACTGTTCGGATCAAGCCCTTCCCAGTTATTTTTTTTGCTGATTTCTCATGGGTACCCTTAAAATCACGTTATGATCACATTGAGCGGCTCGAATCATCAAAATTTGATCAGAAACTATTATAATCGGGGCGGTTCCGGGGACACCCAAAAAAATACCTAAAAAAACAGCTCATAGTTTCCGATCAAATTTTGATGATCGGAGCCGCTCAATGTGATCAGAACGTGATTTTAAAGGTACTCGTGAGAAATCGGAAAAAAAAATGACCGGGAAGGGCTTGATCCGAACAGTTTCGAACAATTTTTTATTGAACGGTTCAAATAAAAACTGCTCAAATCAAGTCTTTCCCGGTCATTTTTTTTGCTAATTTCTTGCGGGCACCCTTAAAATCACATTCTGCACACATTGAACGGTTCGGATCATAAAATTTTGATCGGGAACTATGAGATTGAAATTTGGGATGTTTTTTTAGGTATTTTTTTGGGTGTCCCTTGAACCGTCCCGTATATATATATATATATATATATATATATATATATATATATATATATATATATATATATATATAAAATCAAACACTTTAGCTAAGGTGGAACAAAACATTTCTCTTGCAAACAAGAGGATAGACACCTATTATTAGGTAGACAAGAAAGAAAACAAAGGTATAACCCAATCTGAAAAACTATAAGCACTTGCCACACAAACATAAGCATCCAAATACACAAGGCAAAACTTGGCTACTTAATGTCATCCTAAGACTAAGGTGGTTCATGAGGAATTGAATTCTATATCCCTTTACGTGGAGGAGGAACTATCATTTGTAGGTAGCTTTCCGTTCCAAAAATCTTTTTAAAAAATAAGCTGTTTATTCACATTTTCAAACTAAAAATAATTTTTCATTTTTTTTTGCACCTTTTAAAAGATCTCAATGAGATTTTTGAAATAAACTCTATATTGATAGAAAAATTATTTACATAAACATATCATTTTGAAGCTTGAAATTGTCTTCTTAAAAAATAAGTACTTATTCGGATTTCTCAAACGGAGCAGAATCCTCCTATTGTCCTATTTTGTTGAAGTACTAGTACTGATATGGTTATCTTGTACACATACTTTCTTTGTATCCTTCAAATCTCTTTTTGAGATGTGACTGTTAGCCCATCTCATTGTATTCCTTGATTTTCAAGAAAAAGGTCTAGGATTTGAATCTATAAAGAGACTTCAAATCCCCTTTAGTTGTGGCCTTGAACCGGCCGGACGTGACAGAGAGTTCAAGAGATAGGGACTTGTTCTTTCAAGAGGGAATTGTTTTTTATTTTATTTTATTTTTTTGAGATTGGCGAGGAGGGAATTAATTAGTAACCAATTCTTTTACGTAATTCCTTCTAGAAGGTATTTTGGAACTTTATGAATGAGTTTTAAAAGGAAAAAACTGGTCCGGACCCCAACCGGCCGTCGGCTTGATCTAATATATAATAGAATACCTTCAGATTCAATTTGACATTTTCCCAAATAATATCCTTTGTAGTTGACATTTTCCAAAATAATATCCTTTCTGATTGACAGTTTCCAAAATAATTCTCATTGAGCCTATTATCGATTATTGTGCACACAAGGGTATATACTAAAATGTTTCCTTTTTATTGGCAAAGGTAACACTATGTTTTGAAAGATCTAAGAATAAGTCGGCAGTTATTCGTGCATATTTAAGAAAACTTACTTGCACACACATCCCGTGTGTTCGGTGTCTAGTATATTATACAAGACGGCCGGCCTCTCAAGCCTCATTTTTTAGAATTTATGCCTTAAGTGTCCTCGTGGGCTCCCTTGGCATGAACACATAATTGACCTTCGGTTAGGGGGTGTCTTTTGTTCTTTAACCATTAGCCTACACTTAACTGTCTTTTTTGGAGTGCATGGGAAGAGGGGTCCAAAACAGGAGCTACACATCAAAACCCCTTGATTCAATCTATAATATAAAGCATCGATGTCTTTTCCCTGGTGGGTAATTACAAAAGAGCAATTCGTGTTTTAAGCGTTTCTATTTACGGTTCATTGCACGATCACATCATTGCCTATAATTTGCACAATTGTTGCTCGCTTTTAGAAACGCAATGTGTCCGAAAGAATTTTGAATATTTTCGGTTTATTCCATTTCACATCTCTCTTGTCCGTTTATATGTAGAACTCATTATTTCCATGCGGTGTCTTCTACAATGGCATTGAACGTAATTCGGCTTTTTGCTTCATTTATAATCACCATTCAAAATAGTTCGGGGTGATTCTCCATCAGCACCAAATCCTGATGGCATTCTTTTGTTTCAAGAATGGAGAGCGATTTTCGCTAGGCTTGCATGAGAATCTACATGTTTATAAAGGAGAAAAGAAGTCACGGAGCTCAATCGCGACCGTCTAAAGTGTTTTTGGATGATCCGGATTGAAAATCAATTATGACCCGTAGTAATTAATTGTGATTAACTTTTTTCGAAAAAATTTTTATTAAAATTTGGACCGTTCAAAATCGAAATGAACACGCGAGACTGAACAGTTCCATGAAGTCTTTGTGAAAAAGACACTCTCGTTTATATAGATATCTTTTCGGATGACGAAGACCCAATTATGGGTATTCAAAGTGGGGTTCTAACGGTTTTGGGTGAAAAGTGATTTTCAGAGCGTGCTTTAGTTAACTGTGGCAAGTGACGAAAGAGCTGAACCAAATTTTAATGGAATTTGCAATGTACAATTTGCACTAAATTAAACGAGTTATGTTTCCAAAAATGTCTTAAAAAGCGAACAAGTTAATCTCAAACTCGAAGAGAGAGAAATAACTATACGTTCATGACATCGTCAAGTAAAGTAAATCAGTCCCAAAGAGACTAAAATTCAAAGACCGTTGATTTTGTCACTCTATTTTTTGTTATCACTACTCCCCTGCAAGTGCACAAAAAATACACTTGTAGGAGAGTAGCGTTCACAAAAAATGGAGTGACACGGGGAAAAATCATTTCCCAATTCAAATTGTCTAAAACAAAAGTCTAAAAAGTCAAATAGATAAAAATTAAATAATAATAATAATAAGTTACTCTCTTCGTCTCTTTTTAAGTGTCTCAATTTGCCTTTCACGCAGTTTTAGGAGTCAACATAATTGTACCTCCAAAATATTACTTTTCATACTTACCATCTATGAAGATATCATCATTACACTTTTACTCATCAACTTTTCAAAAAGGAATATATTTTTAAGAGCAAAATAAAAAATGTACCACATTTTATTCACTAACTTTACAAATGACACTTATTTAGGGACAGCCCAAATGAAATACAGGATACTTAAAAAGGGACGGAAGGAGTACATATTAAGTGTAGAGTGCACGGAACACGCGATCAACTCATAAAAAAATGGGTGATGAGTGGATTCAAGAATTTTTTTTTCACGCCGTAACAAACCTTCATCTAAATCTCCATACATTTCTCTCGCACCAGACAATTCAAAGAATGATACATTTTACTATAATGAATGTGATGCAGATTTGATTGCCATTGAGTACATGGATCAGCATCTAATCTAATACTATATTATTGCAGAGACACTTTTTGTGAGGTGGACTCTGAGTGTGACAAGTGGCATGAATCAATTGGTATATACTTTGCGGATCAAAAAAAAAAAAAAAAATTGGTATATACTTTGTTTAGAATTTTTCAGGGAGCACATGTACCTATGTAAGACTCCGTTCCGGAAACTTTCTTAAAAAATAAGTATTTATTTTGCCACTTCTTATTCAAAAAATAAGAAAGGTCATTCCACAAAATTCAAATAAAAAGTTTATTTCACATTTTCAAACTCAAAAATAATGTAAATGAAAAAAAAAATTCAATTTTTTTTTGCACCGTATTAAAGATCTCAATGAGATCTATCAAACAAGATTCATAGTGATAGAAAAATTATTTGCGTAAATACATGATTTTTGAGCTTGAAGTTACCTTATACAAAAAATAAGACTGTTGCTATGATAATGGGCGCCGGGGGAGGGGTACCGGCGGCCGCGCCGGGCCGTTTTCGGCCACCGAACGGCCGATCCGAGCCGTCCAAAAATTCTATAAAAAAAAATCGAGATAGATACACCAAAAATGGGTGCTCGGATCAAGCACCCTACACACCTCGGATGCCGTTGATTCCCGCGCTAGGCCCCTCAATTTTTTTTTATAGAATTTTTGGACGGATCGGATCGGCCGTCTGGTGGCCGGAGACGACCCGGCGCGGTAGCCGGTACGATTTCCCTCCCCCGGCGCCCATTGGTACCTATATAAATTCTTCCAAAATAAGTATCACCCTTCTTATTTTCCGGAACAACCCTTCTTATTCAACAAAAAATAAGTTCTTAACTTGTTTCTGGAACCCAACCTAAGTATTGCAATATTACACCTATCTTATAGATTTTTTTAAAATCCCAAATTCAAAAAATATCTACTCTTTGGCACTGTAGTATTTTTGTCTCAATAGTATTTATATTCCCCTAATGAGACAAAAATCCAATAAACTCTCTCAAGTAGTATATACTTATACAAGCACTTCTAATAAGTGCGCCCTTATTAGAGTTAAATGCGAACGTCGCTCGTAGCCGTTAGATCATAATTTCAATGGTCCAGATTTAAATGAAACTTTTATAGGGAAAAGTTAATTATGACCGGTCATAAACCATCAGCAGATTTGGACCATTGAAATCACAATTCAACGGCTGACAACAGAAGTCCGCAAATAACGAAAATAAAGACGCCCTCATTAGAAGTGCCCTGTATATACTTATATAAGAACACAAATTAATAGAAGTATAATCTTCATGTAAAACCCTTTTTGACAAAACACTATTAATACTTTTTGTCTAAGATGTTATTGAGTGATCAATTTTATCTTTTTATCGTTCTGTAACTGAAATATATTAAGGTATCCAATTTTTTAAGTTCATCCTAGGCCCCCAAATGTCAGAGCCGGCACTGGCTGCTTCAGCCCTCAAGTATCTTTGATCAATTCTATTGGTTGTACAAATCAACTCAGTCTTCTACGGTACTTCTCAACTCGCAAGAATATAATTTGAATGTAAAACTTGCTTCTCCCCTAAGAATTATTCAATGCTACTTGGGAAGAAGTTGACATTGATGCAATGGCACGTTTTATCTGTCTTTGTTGCACCAATTCAAAGACGGCCGTTGTTAAATAAATAGTTACATGCTTAAAAGATGATCGATTTGTAAATGAAGACATAAAAGAAATGGGTACCTCTAATTGGCATAATGTTTTTACATAACTCGGTGTCGGATCAGCTTGCGCGCACACCTCGACTAATTTTGGAGGACTAATATCTCCTTCCACTTGCACAAGCCGCAAAGGAGTTGATAGCACATAAGAGATTTTGAGCTTGTCTCCGGTTGTGTATGGTGTGTGTCTCATTGGCTTATATATTATTCATTTGCTTTGTTTGGCATCTTTCTTTTGTATTCCTGCAAAATTCTTTGGCCCCACTGTAACAAGATAAAGTATATAGTTTTGCTATATATTATAGACACAGACATATTGGTGCAATAATATATTGTAATCAAACGAAAAAAGGATTTCTTTTTTTTAATGTCACGGGACAGCATCATATGGCTGGTTGGACTTTATTGGAAGAGTGAAATCAAAGTGAAAATGAGTGAGAAAGCAGAGATAAATTACAACATAGGCGCTCCAAAGAGTACGACTTAAGATGTTTTGTCGCAATCCCATTTGGACTATACCGTATGGTCCAGATATTTTGGATCCATTCGAGGTCCATCTCAAATTCTGAACCGTTCGACTTGTGGGCTCAATGAATTATAAAATTCATGTTATAGTTATTTCATTTGTGTATGAAGTACCCTGAGCTACACACATTTGTGTTAAAAAAAAAAAAATGTAACTTGTTTGCAATTGTCACCTTTAACTTATTCTTTTTTAAATACGAATAGATTTTGACCAAGCCCTATTTATGCCGATCAAGCTTATAAGTTTTTGTTTTGATATTCTACTCTACTGGGCTCACAAGTAAATCAACTCCAAGCATTCGAGTTGAGCCTTAAATAAACCCATAACACTTTGAGCTCGATGGTGCAGTCGAGATGGAGATTGCCGAGAAGTCTTATACGTTGAGTACGCCTTGTCATCCCATGTGCATCCGGATGTGCTATGCACAAAATATGATACAACAAAGGCAAACCAGTGGTGAATTCCTAGCTTCGGTCCCAATATAGGTGTGGCAGGGTCTTCTATATATAATGGTGGGATGTGATGGGATAATATTTTCCTTGGCGGCTGCCGGTTGGGGAAGGTAAAAGGGTACCATACTTGCACTTTCATTTGTGCAGGACAAAGAAAAGAAGCAAACCAGTCTATTCAGGTTCGGTCCAAAGCCCAGAGACTATACAGGCTTGGTCTGTTATAGAGGTCTACTAACAAAACAAGAAAAATTGTAAAAACAAGTCTACAATAATCATCTCCCGTGGCAAAAACAAACAAAGCCAGAGATTATTGGGCCGAAAGCCTCTTTTTGAGGTAACGTTTGGTTATGGACAATAAGAGGCCGGCCTCGTTTTGTCATAGTGTAACTGTCCAAAACTCCAGGTTTTTTCAGGGTCACACGCTAGCTACCCGCTTAAGCCCTTTCTCTCAATGACGGAACCACTTGACCGCTATGGGCCGGGGCAAAGGCGCCTGCATAGTTTCGGTTTTTTTTTTATTTAATTTTAATATGAATACTTCAAGTTCACGTGATCAATTGGAAAGTATTTTTCAAAAATTGGGAAGTTCAAACTACATTTTCAATAATAGAGCTTAATCATTTTGAGCATAATATTGTTCGGCATCCGGAATTCGAACAACTGGGAAGTATTTCCGGGCTATATCAATAGTTGAACGTGATAATACGTGTGCTTATTATTCACAGTTCCCCACAATCCTGGGTTGAACATTAGGACACATTATTCAGTGTGGAAGGCACATTACCCATTGGTGCTCAATTCATATAGGATTGATTAATGATGTTGGACCAATTATTTTTTGGTAGTTATTTAATAGACAATTAACATGTGGCATTTTGTGAGTGGTTGGAATAATGTTTTACCACCAAATAATCTCTTCTAATCATTAACTATTCTTTATCCACGACAAATATGGACGAATCATCTGATCAAAGCAAAAATGAAAACACCTTTATTTTGGCATCTTAAAACGAACACCCAAAGCTAAGGCTTCATCTGATCAAAGCAAAAATGTCCACAGTCTCTCTCTATCAATTTTAATAGACACGTATCGTCTACCCCAAGCTATAAAGTGAAGATGTTAAAGAAAAGTATAAGTACATGTAGCTTTCAGAATCGGGAGGGGCTGTAGTGCATCCGCTGCACTACACCGTGTAGTGCAGCCGATCTGGCCATCTATCTCGGCATGAACGGCTCTGATTTAATCCGAGCTCCTACAAATCTTAATTGTCCATTGTTCGGATGAAAATCCGAGCAATCCATTGTCGGGATAAATGACCTGATTGGGCACACTACGGTAAGTGCACTACAGCACCCCTGGGTTTTCAAGTTCTCCCCTTAATTCGCTCTTCTACGTGGCCTTCTCTTGATAAAATTCATTTTCTTCTCTATCTTTTTCCCTACTACAATTTGCAAAATACAATAAGTTCAATATAAAAGGTTAGAAAAAGATGCCAAATTTTTTTTTTTTAATGCTAAAACACTCTTTCATTAAAACATTAAAATTTAATGGTAAATCATAAATAAATGATGGGTAAAAATAATATATAACAAGACTTTACTCATAGCTATAAATAACCTAAAGCATAATAGGGTTTTCCTCCACTGTTCCAATTTAAGTATCCATTACGATTTTACGTGTTTTTTTTTAATTGCTTATATCTCTCAATATATATTGCTAAAAATATGCAATATGTATCTTGTTTGATAGATCTCAATTATTTCTATAAGACAATAATTTTAAAAACATAATATACATTCAGACATATAAGCAATTGAAAATGACACATAGAACCATAGTAAACACTTAAATTAGGATGGAAGGAGTATATATGTATATCTCTATCATCTCATCTAATATTATATATATGGCCATAGTTCTGTAATTGTGTATATATATTGATTGAAATATCTACAATAAGATAAGATTTCTCGTACTATTTTTTTTAATCTACAATAAGATAAGATTTTTCGTACTCCCTATGTCCATGTTTTAGAGTTCAGTATTCAATTTTGGACTGTTCCTTAATAAGTATCCATTTTGTAAAGTTAGTAAATAAAAATATAATCATAATGTTTTCATAAAGGGTAAAGAGAGAAAGTGAAGGTAAAAATTGATGTGAAAAATGTAATGATGATATCTTTTTAATAAGTTGAAATTACAAAGCATGACACTTATAAATAGGCGGAGGGAGTACTATTTTGTTTAATATGTATTTGGCAGAATTTACATCAATTCTCATCCAGTAGTTGTTTCGTTTAGGTTCCTAATTTCATTATCCAGTAGTTGAATTTAGTATGTTTATAGAGTAGACATTTCAGTCATTGTTTCGAACTTTCTTTTAGGTTCCTAATTTTATTATTATCGGTAGTTGAATTTAGTACGTTTAATAGAGTAGACTTTTTCCTCTTCACGTTTCTCACATTCACCAACTAGAATTGAAGAACGTGATTAAAGAAGTTATTTCCCTTTATAGAGAAACTTATTCACGACTCACGGCTCCGCGCAATTTCAGCCCTTCAAAAAATATTTTAGACAACACGGATTATAAATAATCTATTAACAGTAATAGATTATCTATTACAGTTAATAGATTGTTTTCGATCCGAATCGTACGGTCGATAATGAACATCGTAAACCTTATTCATGATTCCTCCGTGGATAAGACTTTCTCTTTCCCTTATTAGATTTGGTTTAACCACTCGAAATTCGTATCTCAGAGGAATGACATGACAACAGAATTATTCCGAAGGCCAAACCAAAAAATCCTCCACCAGAGAGTACGCGGGAAAAAATTTAAACAATCAACCGGACAATTTTCCCGTTGAGTTCAGCTAGAAACCAGTTCTCGGCCGGGGAGGTGGAAACTAGCTAGCTCGTTGAATATTAGAATTTAAGAGTGTAAACCTGGATCCCAAACCGATAAGAACAAAAACGCAGACGATTAGAAAAACCATGGCGAAGAAGAAGAAGAGGAATGGCAACAGTTTGTGGGTCTCTGTCTAAGCGTTGGGCAACTAATTGATAGTTTTTTCCCAACTCAAGGATCATGTGATCGAATAAACGCTCAACTGAATAGTACTGAACGATGATCACCGGAATAAACGCTCGACTGAATAGTACTGAACGATCAACATCAACTTAACCCCCGCATTTCACATTCCTGTAGTCTCTTCTTCTTCCCTATATATACCACAGTTCAAGTAACGGGTAGAGACACACAACTAAACAGTGAACATTCTCTCGCTTAATTTCAGTACTATGGCCGCTCCCATTTCCTTCTGTCTACAAATCCTCTGCTTCGCCCTTGCAATCATCGGAACACGTGCCCAGGGGGGCACCTGGGAAGTCATTGTGCCAGACGCTGGCATCGCCGCCATGCACGCCGCCGTCACACATTGGAACACCGTAGTCCTCCTTGACCGGACGGACACCGGCGCGTCCAATTTATCGCTCCCAGTCGTTAACGGCGTCCAGCAATGCCGCAACGACCCGAACGACCTGGCTTTAACGACCGATTGCACCGCCCACTCCGCTCTCCTCGACCTCGAAACCAACACAATCCGTCCCCTCACGATCCAAACCGACACATGGTGCTCCTCGGGCCAATTCCTCCCTGACGGCACCCTCCTCCAATCTGGCGGCTGGAACGATGGCAACACCAAGTTCCGAACATTCGTCCCTTGCATAAACACTGCCTCCTGCGATTGGGTTGAGCTTTCAAACGCCACGTTGTCCCAAGGGCGTTGGTACGCTACGAATCAGATACTCCCCGACGGTACTATCATAATAGTTGGGGGAATCAGTGTCAGCAGCTTGGAGTATTACCCACCGACAGGCAACGGCGCGGTCAATTTCCCGTTCATTGGCAATGTGGCAGACAATGAAGGAGATAACCTGTATCCCTACGTTCACCTTCTCCCCAGCGGAGATCTGTTTATATTTGCTAACACTCAAGCCGTGCTATACGATTACAATGCAAACAAGATTGTGACAACTTATCCTCAACTGCCGGGGGGCCCACGTAACTACCCGTCTGCAGGATCCTCTGTCATGCTGGCATTGGAAGGGAACTATTCCACAGCAACTATCGTCATTTGTGGTGGGGCCCAATACGACGCCTACCAGAATAATAGTGTGAATCTACCGGCCCAAAATAGTTGTGGGCGGATCGTGCCAACTAATTCCGTACCTACTTGGGAGATGGATACCATGCCGCTTGATCGGAACATGGGAGAAATGGTGATGCTACCAACAGGAGACGTTGTAATCATCAACGGGGCTCAAGCAGGGTCGCAAGGATTCGGATTGGCAACTAACCCGTGTTTGAACCCATTTCTATACAAACCCGACCAACCTTTGGGCTCTCGCTTTACGACCCTAAACCCTACTACAATCCCCAGAATGTACCACTCGACCGCAAATTTATTGCCCGACGGGAGAATTTTGGTCGCTGGAAGTAACACGCATTGGGCATACACGTGGGTTCAGCCTTTCCCCACAGAGCTGAGAATTGAGGCATTCTCGCCGGATTATTTATCGGCAGCCAACTCGAATTTGAGGCCAATGGTAGTGAAGGCGCCAAAGTCAGTGCAATACGGGACGACGCTTTACAATGTGTATGTAACGGTGCCGTCAAACCCAACGGGGAATTGGGAGGTGAATTTTGCAAGTGCGCCTTACTCTACGCATTCGTTTTCACAGGGGCAAAGATTGGTAAAGATGAATATCACCCGCCCTGTTACGGAATCTAATGGAGAGTACAGGATTGTATTTCAGGCTCCGCCCAATGCGAAGGTGGCGCCGCCAGGGTATTATATGATGTTTGTGGTTAATGGGGAAGTGCCGAGTGTTGCTGTTTGGGTCCCTATAGTCATCTCCTAATTTTCAAATGTTGGTTTTTATTTGTTTGTTTGTTTGTTTGTTTTTTTTATTTTTTTATTTTTATGAAAGCTTATTTATGTTGTCTGTTCCCTAATGTATCCGCAAGAAGATAAAGAAAAGTGTTACTTCTCCAATTCTCTTAGTTCCGTTGCTAGTTGATTGATTATTGTACCACGGACTTTCTAAAAAATCTAACACCTGCATATTAAAAAGAAATTTTAATAATGCAAGAAATGGCCTTCTAAGATTTTGTCTGCATCTATAAAAAGCTCAGCACCAGTTTAAATATCTGTTGGAGAAAAAATATGCGATAGGAATTTTTTCGTAGAATAATAATTCTAAATAATATTCATCGATCAAATACAGCAATATAAATTAATAGAGAAAAGAATAAAATAGCCTGTGGGATAGTCGAGACACGTGATAGCGCTCTCCTAAGGAACAATATACCCCTTTTTGCACAGAGTTGAATTGTACTCTTTTCCCAAGATACATTGGCCTTCAAGTTTTCTTCTGTGTAGTAAAGCAAACTCATGAACCATGTAGTTTTCTGACACTCGAAAGAAAGCAACCAATAGAGTTTTTGAAATAGCAAAAGCTTTTATCTTCTAAAATAGATTACTGCTTGAAAGGAAGAAGGTAAAAGCATTTTTCTGTGCTAGTAAAACCAAGACCGAGGAAGGAAGTAGTATTCTAGTGTATTAGTATGGGCTTGTTTGATAACCTAAATTTAGCACTTAAAATTGAATCAATTAAATAATAAATGATTCAGTATGTTTGATAACGACATTTTACATTGCTTAGCAAATTAAGTATTACTTAAAATATAGGCTAAAAAGTTTAAAAAAAAATTAAGTAGCATTGGCTGAATTCTTGTGTACTTGCATTTAATCACCATACTATCACCACTTCGCCACCATCACCACTACCACCACCACTTCGCCACCATCACCACCACTCCACCACCACCATCACTCCCACCACCACTCCACCACCACCACCACAACCACTTCACCACCACTTCTCCACCACCACCATCACTCCCCTATCATTCCATCATTGCCACCACCATTACCACACTACGACCACCACTACCACACCGTCGCCGCCGCCACCACAATACTACCATTGCACAACTATCACTCCACCGACATCACCCATTGTCACCATTATACCATCACTCCACCGCCACCGCCACCGCCACCATTGCACCACCACTGCCACTGTTACATCACCATCACTCCACCACTACCATTATACCACTATCGCCAGCACTCCAACACCACCACCATTGCACAACTATCACTCCACCGACATCACTCATTGTCACCATTATACCATCACTCCACCGCCACCGCCACCATTGCACCACCACTGCCACCACTCACTGCCACCGTTACATCACCATCACTCCACCACTACCATTATACCACTATCGCCAGCACTCCAACACCACCACCACCACTGCCACCACACCATCACCACCAACACCACACCACCACCACAATCATCATTCCACCATTATTATAAGTATATAGTGACCATTAGTAAATTAAGAAAGAATCAGAACTAAAATTAATTTATTATTTTTTTAATTCAGTACTTAATATGTTTACCAAACAGCTTTTCAGCTTAAAAAATTCAGCATTTAGCTTTCAGTACTTAATTTTTCAGTATTAAGTTTTAGTTTTTAGTTTTATCAAACAGGCCCTATATCTCTAGCTACATAGGCATACGAGTATATATATAGAAAATACGGTAACGATACTCCTCTATTTTTTAGGAGAAATATTAGGAGAAGAGGAGACCAAGTCTATAGTGGCTTCAACCACCCTTAATAATCTCTAACAACATTTTCACTTAGAGCATCTCCGATCAAAGAGGTTAAAAGTGGAGATGTCAAATTATATTGAAGGCTTATGTGACAATTTGACATCTTTAATTTGACATTAAGCTCTCTCTCTCTCTCTAACCCTTATGTCAAATTACTTTGAAAGTTTATGGTCAATTTTTGAAAATTAGCAATCTAGAACGTTGATGTCAAAATTGACAAGTTGAGACTTATCTTCAAAACCACGTCACATCCCTTTAAAGCCATGTCACTTTTAGTATGATAGAAGGTATCGTGGTTGGATGGTGACTTAATGCCAAAACTAGTCATTTGATTGTCCACCTCAGCTTTGACATCTCCCGTTGGAGCATAGAGCATCTCCAACAGGAGTGGTCAAAAATGGAGATGTCAAATTATTTTGAACGCTGATGTGGCAATTTGTCATCTTCAATTTGACATCACGCTCCCCCTCTCCAACTCTTATGTCAAATTATTGAAAGCTTATGGTCAATTTTTGAAAATTGACAATCTAGATGTTGATGTCAAAGTTGACAAGTTGAGACTTCCCTTCAAAGCCACGTCACCTCACTTCAAAGCCATGTCACTTTTGGCATGATAGAAGACATCATGGTTGGATGGCAACTTAATGCCAAAACTAGCCGTTTGATTGTCCACCTCAGCTTCGACATCTCCCATTGGAGATGCTCTTAGAAACCCACGTGATATGATCACATGTATCTGAAATTTAATATACCAAAATCTAATCAAATATATCTAATTTAAATATGAAAAATTCTAAAATCAGCCAAATATGCTGACAATAGTGAGTGTGTGAATTTGTATTAAAGAGTATAAAAATTACACATAAATACATGCTTTCCTCGTCTTCTATTAGAGTAAAATTTTAAATTAGACCAACAATATCTTCCCTTTTAACATGGATATGAATGAAAGATTATATGATCTGTTATTGTATATACGGCAATAATTTGCTAATCATGTCAAGAGAAAACATCCTGTTTCCAGCCCCTAATTAATAAAGTTGATATCCATGACATCATCACCAATTAAAGGCCTGTTTAGACAAATAAGTCGCAGTGGCTTATTTTTTGATCTTATTCAAATTTTTTTCGTATCACTT
This sequence comes from Rhododendron vialii, assembly GCF_030253575.1. Taxonomy (NCBI): domain Eukaryota; kingdom Viridiplantae; phylum Streptophyta; class Magnoliopsida; order Ericales; family Ericaceae; genus Rhododendron; species Rhododendron vialii. The sequence goes on along the minus strand of NC_080561.1, from coordinate 38,448,122 downwards.
GGCTTATCATCAATTTTTTGGGGATTATTGCTTCGTCATGACGAAAGAAATCTAAAAAGTAAAAAATTTCGATCAAAACCTAATTTTTTTGAATAAAGACAAAAAAAAAGTAAAAAATCTCTCTCTCTCTCTCTCTCTCTCTCTCTCTCTCTCTCTCTCTCTCTCTCTCTCTCTCTCTCTCTCTCTCTCTCTCTCTCTCTCTCTCTCTCTCTCCAATAGAACTAAATTGTCTCAGGGGATGCAAAGGATACAAAGAAAGATCAGCTAAGTTTTTTTTTACATATGCTCTACTCCACGGAACCTACAAGTTAATCTACTCTAAGCAAAAATATGTTAGGCCCATGTGTATCAGGATATGAAATCAGAAATGTTATTACAGTAAAAGCAATCCAATCTTTCAAGTTCGGCCCATAATTCTATGCCGGTTTGACCTATTTAAAGAGGTCCTAATTAACGTTTGGTAATTCTATGGACACTGACGAAACACAGACCGACACGCTGATCCATTCCATAAGTCGAATAGAGAGGACGCTGATCCAAGAAATAATGTAATATAAAATGGGACACTACTAATGCCTTTAAATTCTTATTACATGAACCACTTGATCGGGATACCTAATAAAACTCCATTTTTTATACCACCGATTAACCAGTTACGTACTCACGTGACATCTTCTGTACCCAATTGTGTAAAGAAAGAAAATTAGAAACTGCATAATTAAAATGGGACAGTTAATGAGTAATTGCTACCTAATTAACATAATTTGCTCATACTTATTGTTTGTTAAGCGTATTATTTACGAGGAGGATATTTCTTTACTCGATTTGTTTTGTGCGCAGTAGATGATATGAAAATGATTTTGGTACTCCACTTTTTGGTAACTATGCACCAAAATTTGTCAGTAATTTTTTTTTTTTTAACGGCATAAAGGCGATCATATTATTAATCCAACCAAAAGAGTACAACAGTTATACGAAATACGAGATACAATGCTAAAAAGCCGATGGCATACAACATCGCAATGATAAATTAGCGTTCCAACGAGATTGGCACTCTAACCATCAACAATCATATGCCACTCACAAATCCAAAGCAAAACAGGAAAACTAACCAATCAACCAGGCAAACTAAAAGAAAGAAAACACTAATTGTCAAATGGAAGAAGTGAAGAGTCTAGGAGAGAGAGAGATGAGAGAGTTTGGGGGGAGGGTTCCTCCCCTCTTTTACTAGTTCTCTTCCTACTTCTTTCCCTTCTCAATCCCCCTATAGTTCCAAACCCTCCCCTCTCCTCTTCTACCTCTATGGTTGAGAGATGACTGAGACTCTCTCTCATTCTCCCTATCATTTTGGACATTGGGGACCCAGATCTAGGGAACCAGGTCTGGGTTTTTGGCTCTTAGCTTCGATCAATTTTTATGACGGACTCTTGGGCTCTCCAACAGCAAAGGTAATGTCGTCATTGCAGCTCGACTCCGACGTGACCAGGCTACCGCTTGATGCAGATAATGATTTTTCAACCCACTGAGACGTGTAGATTTGTGGGTTCCGATGCGCTGCAGGTTTTTTTTTCCTTTTTCCTTTCGGTATTTTGTTTTTCTTGTCTAATGGGACCTTTTGTGTTCTTTGTATTTGTTTAGTCGTTAATATAAGTTTATGTTTCCTAAAAAAAAAAAAAAACGGAAACAACATAGTGATAGAACAAAGAAAGCATGCAAGAAATTATCCAGGAGATAAATTATGGGAGACAACAGAGATCTAAGATTATGAGAGAGAGAGAGAGAGAGAGAGAGAGAGAGAGAGTATCCCGGTAACAAACATCCAATAACTACGACGGAAAGACTAATCCGAAGCCGTAGAGATAACGTAAAGTCTCGGCTTCTCGCACACACATTTTGAACACAATTTCAATCACAATTGAATTTGAAGCAGTTCGATGCATATGTACCCAAGCACACAATTTTTATATGTCCAAAAGCGCTCGACGCACATGGATAGTCAATTTTTCTTTTACTCCCAATTAAGAAACAGGCATCGTATATCAACATGTCCTCTTAACCTCTGGTCAATTCATAATTAATACTTCTGATAAATATATGTGCGTGTATATATACTAGAGTTTGTCCGTGCCTGAAAGCACGGCGCAATACGTTTTGAACACAACTGAAATGAATTGCGAAACTATTAACCACCCCTGCCAACGAAAATAAATTATATGGGAAGAATTTTTTTACCCTTTTGTTTAGTTTACAAAAAAAACACACACACCAAAAAAATTGAAATTGATCAACCGATAAACAAAAATATTTCTTACCCTTTTATTTAGTTTACAATCTACCTTGCACTAATTTTATACATGAAATTTAAAGAAGATTTCGCCTTGTTTCGGAGAGAGAGAGAGAGTGTGCTAAAGTTTCAAAAATTACTTCTCTTATTTCAAAATCCGTCTCTTTTTTGGGTAATGAAATTTTATTGCTTTCTATCTTTCCATAACAAAAGAGAATTGGAATAGAAAATGTTAGAGAAGATTGAAAATAAGATTTTCTAGCCCTAGGACTCTTCTCAGCTGTAGGATTATAAGGGATAGTTTGGGCCGTTAGATTTATGTACATATGATTCAAATACTGAGCTGTTTTATTATATAGATATAGATATACACATAAAACTTCAAGTAAGGGCGCCCTTACCGTATTAAGTTACGGACATCCCTTTCCCAACAAATTTGAGATGATCCGAGCCACTCAATATGTTCATAATGTGATTTTAAGGTACCCGCAAGAAATCAGTAAAAAATAAAAAAGACCGGAAAGGAATTGATCCGAGCAGTTTTTGTTTGTATTTTATCGAAAGATTAAAATGAAAACTGTTCAAATCAAGCCATTTCCGGTCATTTTTTTTACTGATTTCTAAAGGGTACCCTTAAAATCACGTTCTGAACACATTGAGCAGCTCGAATCATCGAAATTTGATTGGAAAATATAAGAAAATGGGACGTCCGTATTTTATTTAAAATGAGGATGCCCTTACTTGAAGAGGACTCATATATGTATGTATCCTCATCTACTATTATATTATATATGGCCATAGTTCTGTAATTGTATAATGTGATTCAAACGAAAAAACCATGGTACGCCATAGGTATCATCTTCGTTGGCAGAATTTACATCAATTCTCATGTTTGACCCCAAAAAAATTAAATTAAATTTTTGTCTACTTAACGACAGCCGTTGTTTCGCTAGGTTCTATTATCCGGTAGTTGTATTTAGTATGATAAAATAGAGTACTGGAGTAGAATTTATCCTCTACACGTTTATCACAATCACGAACTAGAATTGAAGAATAAGAAGAAAAAAACAAAAGAGATTGTGGTTAATTAGGGGTCTTTTGGATAAATAATCCATTTGGACTATTTTTTGTTCTTTTTTTTTTTGCATTTATTATTTTTTCATCATTTTTTTAGATTATTGCATCATCATTACCAGATGAATTTTAAAAGTAGTAAAAAATTACGATCGAAACCCAATTTTTTTAATAAAGACAAAAATAAGCCAATTTTTTCATATTTGTTCAAAAAAATCTTGGGTCTCGATTTTTTTATTTATCAGCAATGAAAAAATTTATTAATCAACGATCCAAAGTTACATAGTTTAAAAGGAAACGGGATAAAAAGGCATCACAACCAACGACTTACATCCCAACTATGTTGGCACCTAAGTTGAGGACAATCATATACCGCCTGCTACCAAAGGAAAGGGAAGAAGTTGGCGATCGAGAAGCCAACCAAAACAACCAATCATAACAAACTAACATACAGACCATAATTTCCCCAAGACAAATGGGGAGAACCTGAACAATTAAATTATTTATACCGGCGGTCGAAACATTTGTTTCCTCTAATTCAATTACATAGCGCCAAGTTGTCATGTTCTATTAATTGAGACACTGTTTTGACGACATAGTGCAACGTAATTGATTTGGAGAAAACAAATGTTTATACTGTTAGGGTATATAATTTATTCTCATTCGATGTTAATTTTTTACTTTTTAAATTTCTCTCGTCATAATAACACAATAATCCACACAAAAGTCAACGCAAAACTAATAAATACAAAAAAAAAATTGAATATAGAAAGTGAAAAAAAAAAAACCCTTCCCTTGTTTAGCCACTTTGCTTATTTAGATTTGGTTTCCATTATTACATTTAACCGACATGACAACAGAATTATTCCATGGCCAAACTGAAAATCATATATCCACCAGAAATTACGCGGAAACAAATTAAACAAACAATCATTCCCCGCCGAGTTCAGCTAGAATCATTCTAGTGGTTGAATATTACTCCCAAGAATGTAAATTAACTTAATTGGTCCGAGAAGGATAAGAACAAGAACGCAGACGATTAGAAAAACCATGGCGAAGAAGAAGGAGGAGGAGGAGGACAGGGTGGCAACTGTTTGTGGGTCTCTGTCAAAGCGTTGGGCAACTAATTGATAGTTTTTTCCCAACTCAACATTTGACATTCCTGCAGTCTCTTCTTCTTCCCTATATATACCACAGTTCAAGTAACGGGTAGAGACACACAACTAAACAGTGAACATTCTCTCGCTTAATTTCAGTACGATGGCCGCTCCCATTTCCTTCTATCTACAAATCCTCTGCTTCGCCCTCGCAATTGTCGGAACACGTGCCCAGGGGGGCACCTGGGAAGTCATTGTGCCAGACGCTGGCATCGCCGCCATGCACGCCGCCGTCACACATTGGAACACCGTAGTCCTCCTCGACCGGACGGACACCGGCGCGTCCAATTTATCGCTCCCAGTCGTTAACGGCGTCCAGCAATGCCGCAACGACCCGAACGACCTGGCTTTAACGACCGATTGCACCGCCCACTCTGCTCTCCTCGACCTCAAAACCAACACAATCCGTCCCCTCACGATCCAAACCGACACGTGGTGCTCCTCGGGCCAATTCCTCTCTGACGGCACCCTCCTCCAATCTGGCGGCTGGAACGACGGCAACACCAAGTTCCGAACATTCGTCCCTTGCATAAACACTGGCTCCTGCGATTGGGTTGAGCTTTCAAATGCCACGTTGTCCCAAGGGCGTTGGTATGCTACGAATCAGATACTCCCCGACGGTACTATCATAATAGTCGGGGGGATCAGCGTCAGCAGCTTGGAGTATTACCCACCGACAGGCAACGGCGCGGTCAATTTCCCGTTCATTGGCAATGTGGCAGACAACGAAGGAGATAACCTGTATCCCTACGTTCACCTTCTCCCCAGCGGAGATCTGTTTATATTTGCTAACACTCAAGCCGTGCTATACGATTACAATGCAAACAAGATTGTGACAACTTATCCTCAGCTGTCGGGGGGCCCACGTAACTATCCGTCTGCAGGATCCTCTGTCATGCTGGCATTGGAAGGGAACTATTCCACAGCAACTATCGTCATTTGCGGTGGGGCCCAATACGACGCCTACCAGAATAATAGTGTGAATCTACCGGCCCAAAATAGTTGTGGGCGGATCGTGCCAACTAATTCCGTACCTACTTGGGAGATGGATACCATGCCGCTTGATCGGAACATGGGAGAAATGGTGATGCTACCAACAGGAGACGTTGTAATCATCAACGGGGCTCAAGCAGGGTCGCAAGGGTTTGGATTGGCAACTAACCCGTGTTTGAACCCATTTCTATACAAACCCGACCAACCTTTGGGCTCTCGCTTTACGACCCTAAACCCCACTACAATTCCTAGAATGTACCACTCGACCGCAAATTTATTGCCCGACGGGAGAATTTTGGTTGCTGGAAGTAACACGCATTGGGCATACACGTGGGTTCAGCCTTTCCCCACGGAATTGAGAATTGAGGCGTTCTCACCAGATTATTTATCAGCAGGCAACTCGGATTTGAGGCCAGTGATAGCAAAGGCGCCAAAGTCGGTGCAATATGGGTCGACGCTTTACAATGTGTATGTAACGGTGCCGTCAACCGCAACGGGAAATTGGGAGGTGAATTTTGCAAGTGCGCCTTACTCCACGCATTCGTTTTCACAGGGGCAGAGATTAGTAAAGATGAATATCGCCCGCCCTGTTACGGAATCTAATGGACAGTATAGGATTGTGTTTCAGGCTCCACCCAATGCGAAGGTGGTGCCGCCAGGGTATTATATGATGTTTGTGGTTAACGAGGGAGTGCCAAGTGTTGCTGTTTGGGTCCCTATCTCCTAATTTCCAAATGTTGGTTTTTATTTGTTTCTTTTAATGAAAACTTATTTATGTTGTCTGTTACATTATGTTTTATAAAAAAATTCCTGAAAGTGTTCATTAAACACGTTTGTTGTCAAGATTTGATTTTCTTCATGTATAAGCAAAACGATAAAGAAAAGTGGTACTTGTCCAATTCTTTTTGTTTCGTTGCTAGTTCATTGATTATTGTACCACGGACTTTTCTAAAAAAATCTAACACCTGCGTATTAAAAAGAAATGTTAATAATTCAAGAAATGGCCTTCTAAGATTTTGTATGCAATCTATAAAAAGCTCAGCTCTAGTTTGAATATCTTCCCTTTTAACGTGGATATATATGAATGAAAGATTATATGATCTGTTATTGTATATACGGCCATAATTTGCTAATTATATCAAGAGAAAATTAAATATTCGTCCTGTTTCCAGACCCTAATTAAGTTGATATCCATGACATCATCACCAATTAAGTCTCCATCCTTTTATTGCAAGAACCTCCGTTATGCCCTTATGAATTAAAATGATAACTCTCTCTCTCTCTCTCTCTCTCTCTCTCTCCAACAGAACTAATAGTCTCAAGGGATGCAAAGGATACAAATTAAGAAACATCAGCAAGTTTTTGTACATATGTTCTTCTCCGGAACCTACAAGCTTAATCGACACCGAGCTTTGGAGGTGAGTCCTAAATAAGCACAAATCCCCTGAACTACGAAGTGCAATCAAGCTAAGATGCCGGAGAAGCTTTATTCGTTGAGTATGCCTATTAGGCCCATGTGTATCAGGATATGAAATCAGAAAATATGTTACAGTAAAAGCAATCCAATATACTTTCAAGTTCGGCCCATACTTTGTTTGATTGGCGAGGAGGGAATTAATTAATTAGTAACCAATTCTTTTACTTTATGTACTAGCAAAGACCCGTGCTATGCACGGTTTCGAAGGTGAAAATAAAATTACATTACAAAAATAAGGTTCTGCAACACAAAAAGTAAATGAGGGAGGCTACTTTAATTTAGGCACACATTTAACACACGTCTAAATTTCTATTTAAGTATAGCGATATTTTGGGCACGTTGTATAATATTGTAGGGGTGTTTTGGTTATGTATCAGCGTGAGAGTTTGAGGGTTATTTAGTTCATTTGTCTATGAAAGGAGAACAACAATATATTTATCTCTTTTTTTAAATAAAAATATATATCTACATTTGGGTTTTTCGGTTTATACTCAACTCGCTTAACCCATGTAATGTTAATCCATTACTAAAAGCATCTCCAATCTTTCCCAATTTCTCTTTTGGATAAAAGGAAAAAAAATTCTTCTCCAATGACGGACCCAATTCTCTACCCCCTCTACCCCATTATGAGAAACTTCAAGCCTTGATCCATTTTCTTTACCCTTTTTTTCAAGGCTCACTTTTATCCCTTTTATGTACCATGTTGCCATTGTAATCCTTTTTTAGTTTTGCCCATTTCTCTACCCCCTCTACCCCATTATGAGAAACTTCAAGCCTTGATTCATTTTCTTTACCTTTTTTTTTTTCAAGGCTCACTTTTATCCCTTTTATGTACCATGTTGCCATTGTAATCCTTTTTTGGTTACAGATTGTATTTTGCCATTGGAGATGCTCCTATCCAATTAGTAGAGTTTTTTCAAATATTTCTACTCAAATTTTGGTAAGATTTTGGGCAAAGGACGGAGATGCTTTAATTAACCCAACCATAAATATTCAAAACATGACCCCTTTTAACATGTTCAAACCCAAACAAACTCGCCTATTTGTCAGCTTTAGGTATACCCATACTTGTTGCTTGTAACCAACTTACTCCATATCAATATAGTCTTAATGGCTAAAGATATATTCCAGTAGTAACTTATAGTTTATGCTGCTTACCATTTGGTGCGTTCATATTTAGATTTGACACACCAATTAGTCTTCGAGTATCCCTTTGTGATTGAACTATTTCAGATGTCGGCTGCATGTCGCTTCTTTCACCTATGTGTGAAGCAGATTATACATTTAGTTTGGCTTGATTAATAACAAAATTCAGATTGAAGTATAAAAACAAAAACTCAGGTTTAAGCATTTAGCGTCTCTAATGAAGAACTTGTTCTGAAAGTGTTTACAAAACGCATTTGTTGAATTAAGATTTAGTTTCACTCATGTATTGGCAAAAAGATGAGGAAAAATGTACTTGTCCAATTCTTTTAGTTCCGTTGATTGATTATTGTACCGTGGAGTTTTCTAAAAATCACACACTTGTATATTCAAAAGAAATGTTAGTTTTTGAAGAAATGGCCTTCTAAGATATGGTATGAATCTATAAAAAGTTTAGCATCTATAAATAGACATATATAATTAAGTTGTCATCTATAAAAAGTTGAGCATCTCTATAAATAGACATAATTAAGTTGTCATCTATAGAGGCCTAGGATTTTGTTTTTCTGTACTTTCTTATAAATAGTAGCCTTGGGGCTGCTGGGGTTGTAGTCAATTATTCCACTACAAGAAAAATTGCATTGGGTGACGAATGAAAATCGTCGCAAATTGTATGTTTTTCGTCACAAATAATATAGGTGACGAAAAAAAATTTGTCGACTAAAGGTTGTCGAGGATTCCTACCTGGTGACGAAATCTATTTTTCGTCACCTATAGTGCCTTTTGGTGACGAAAAATTTCGTCACGGAAAAATGACTTGCTGACGAAATTTTCTTCGTCACCTATTGTGCTTTTTTGATGACAAAAAATTTCATCACAAATTATTCCCTTTGGCTCGTCAAAGGTGACCCATCGGTGACGAAATTTTTCGTCGCGAAAGATATTCTTATATGTGAAAAAAATCTCATTTTCTTGCTCCTACGGGGTTTCGAACCCGAGTCTCCTAAGTTTTGCATGCAAGCTTTAACCAACTACACAACACAAACTTTTCAGCATATATTTGAAATATCTAATATATAACACATACATTGAACATTAAAATATATTTTGAACGCCATTTTGAACTATTAAACATTAAAATTAGCAATTTTAATAAACATGAAAGTCGTAGCTCTTTATGTTATTGTTCAAACCCAATTTAGATTATCTCAATCGGACTTCTGAGCAAAGAGTTATGCCAGAAATATACTTGGTGACAAAGCGTAATTCATAAATTTCGTCACCAAAAGATAAATTTTTCGTCACTGAAAACGTAAAAAGAAGACGAAAATAATTTTCGTCACCAAATTGGTTCATTTGGTGACAAAATATTTTTTCCGTCACCGAATAGTTATCTTTGGCGACAAAAAATAATTTCGTCTCCTTTTTTACTCTTTTGGCGACGAAAATTTTATTTCGTCGCCAAATAGGAGCCTTTGGTGACAAAAATATATTTTTCGTCGCTAAATAGTTATAATTGGTGACAAAATAATTTCGTCAAGGAAGTTATCAAAACAGTGACGAATTTATTTTTTTGTCGCCAAATATACTCATTTAGCGACGAAATTAAATTTTGTCGCCACTTTTTCGTCACTAAACATACTTTTTCTTGTAGTGTTCAAGGGCTTAGATATTAGGAAAATTTGTTCATCTTTTTGGGTTCTATCTAGGGTTTTTGTCTCCCTTTCGGGTTCTATCCGAGATTTATCCCTAAATATCTGTTTGGTGCTTCTTTGAGAGTTACAGGTGTTAGGGGTGCAGACAACTTTCAGTAGCGGTTTAACCCGGGGGTGTGGGGGCCCCGCCCCCGAACTGCAGCGAAAATGGTATTTTAAGGATTTGTGGTGTAATTTCCACATAAGAGCCGACCTATTTTACACTGAGAAAATGCAGGTCTCAGAGAGATTGCGAGAAGACTTATACTCTTGATTCGATTTCATAGTAGACTGGTGTGGCTCCCGTGGTTTTTCCTCACGTTAAGGTTTTTCACATATATCTTGTGTTCTTTCTTTTCTTATTCGTTACGCACTATTTTTTGTTTGCTTGCAATTTTTTGTTTGGGGAAAATACTAAGTTATCACGTTTTTTTTATACTTTAAGATGAGAATAAAGGAGTTTGGTACTAAGGGCAATTAACATTGATAAAAAAAAAATATCCCCTCATTTATTTTCATCATTCATTTACTAAACACTAATCTAGTTCCAAAATACATTATGCACATATCTCATAAACACTCTATCATATTCAAAACACATCCTGACCGAAATTTAAAATGTAACGCCCCACTATTTTCTAAAAATAAACTCCAAAATACATTGTATTTTCAAATGCTTCTAGGCCCCTATTTTCTCCATAAATAAATTACATCACCAAAATAAACTTAAGCCGCCTTCTAAATAATTTTCTAGATACTCCAAAATTATCAACTCTTCCAAGACCTCTCCGAAATTAATCCTTATATGCTCCCGATTCAATTTCCACTAATCCGGTGATAAGCCCTCTATAATGTAAATAATAGGGCTTATCTCTCTCATTTTTGTCACACACAAGTGCATAACTTGCTTGATTTAAACGATATTGCACGAAAAGTGTGTTTTTGGCGTTTTCAAGTTTAAGGTGGAAATAAGGCGTGTTTTGATGCCATGGATCAATTCCAAGGGTATCCGTACACCCGAGGCCACTTGGCACTCCATCGCCGAGTCCCAAGAATGATGAACAGTAGCTTTGGAGGGTGTGCGGGACAACGGAAGCCCAAAGGGCATGGAACGGCTAAAGAACCAAAGGAGAAAGAAATCTGTTCAGCCACTACCCGTAGTCCCAAAATGGTACTACCCGTAGCCAGTGATCAGAAGCTGTGTCAAAATTGCAAAACGAGACTACTACCGGTAGCCCAAAAATGGTCCTACCCGTAGCACCTGGAAGTTTGCCCGACTTTTGGACATTTCAGGAGTAGTTTAGACTTTTGTATCCCAAATGTCTGGGGCTATATATAGTTTTTAACCTCATTTTGAGAGGGGATCTTTCATTTTCAGCCCTAGGAACTTCTCTCTCTACCTCCCTCTCCTCTCAAACTCTTCATCTCTCTTCAAAGGAGATTGAAGAGTTGGGTTTTGAGGTATTTCGTCTTCATTAATGTTATAGGTACGGTTGAGATCTTTCGTAATTTTAAGTTTATTTTTGTTTTTATCTATGAATCGTACTTATCTTTTTATGCTTGTTCTTCATTCTTGTTCTATGGTTGAGTAGTGATAAAGGCTTGGTCATGGGGTGATTTCTATCTCGTGACTTGGGTAGTTTAATGGCTTCTTTCATTTCTTGTACTTAATGTGGTTTGTGAATGAATTAAGTCTATTTTTATGTAACAAAACCTAGGGTTGTTAACCTCTTTGATTATGTGTAGGCAAGGACTTAATCTCTTGCCACATATAATGCTTGGAGCTATGTCACTCTAAGTGTTTGCCAAAATGCCTCAAAGAACTTGTTGAACTCTAATCTTTGGTCTAAACTTAGGGTTGTTAACTTCTTTGATGCCGTGTCGACAAGTCTCCTTGGCACACGGCATTCTTGAAACTCTGTCACTCTAGGTGTTTGATAAAATGCCTAAATGAGTTCCTTTCCATCTCCAAACCTTGTTGTATGAGTTAAACTTGATTTTCATGGTTAAATCTTCCGAGTGAGATCAAATGACAATGACTCTCACTTGAGTTATCGAAGAGAAGCATTGAACGACCTAAGTTATGGGCGGAATAAACCCCTAGACCTTGCCGCTTTTAATTTCTAGTCAAACTTCATTTTCAATCAAGTTAGGAGGTAGAGAGAATTTCAATCACTCAAAAGTTGGCCGTCTCAAAGCCGAACCTAAAGGTTGGCGGTCCTAACGCTAAAAACCCTTCGTAAATCAAACCTCCGGCCTAGCTCCATTGGCTCCCTGTGGATTCGACCTCGGACTTCCGAGTTTATTATGCTGCAACCGACCTAGCCCTACGCTTGGGGCACTCTTTACTAGGACACACTTTGGTCGAGCAAGCATCCGGCTCCACACCTGAAAAAGAAATTATCCGGGAAGTAAACGATACACCAAGTTGAAGCAACAATCACAAGGGACCTCATACCATGTTCTCCTTAGTACATGACCAGTGACACTCCCTCAATACCTTCCTCACCGAGTCATCCTCGACCCATTCTGGCTATTGGATAGGCTATTGGTACATGAGTTCACTCGATCCCTGTACTAAACAATTCTATAGTACTCAGCCAACAACATCATATTCGATACCAATTATTCCACTTTCCAACAATATTCCACGGGAGTGAACAAATATCACGAGATAACCAAAAGGAGTACAAAATTGAGAGTGAAGAAAGAATTCCGGAAGTAGGAAGCATATCGTATACTCCCCGGATTACCTCAAATATATTGTGAACCATATGCATAACTGAGTACCACTACTCCAAACCAATTGAATTCGGTTTATCGTAAAACACCTCGGCTCCTCCCCTATTTTCTCTTATTTTTTCGACTACTCTTTTTCACCTTTTTTTTTCTCTCTCTTAAAACTCAATCAAAGAAAACAAGAAATGAGGAGGTGTGGTGTGATGTGCATGGGTGTGAGGCTTACCTATTTATACTAGTAAGAAGAATAATCTAGATCATATCTAAAGAATCAAATCAAATCTTTATAATATCTAAAAATAATCTTATGTAATCTAATCATATATTATATTATCTAATAATATCTAATAAAATCTATATAATATCTAATAAAATCTAATCCAATCTAATCCTATCTTTATAAAATCTAGGGATATCTTGGAAAAATCTATATCAAATCTCTCCTAAATTCATCCGTATCTTTCCTAGATTGTTAGGATCACAAACCGAAGGTTAGGGTTCTATAATAGTTGGGTACAAGGATATCATGGTTCAAGATACCAAAAAAAAATCATACGATATCAAAGGGTTTTAAATAGCTAGCTCCTAGAGTTAAATATTAATAATACAAACACTTTAATAAATGATAAAATAATTTTTAGTAAAAGAATTATAATAAAATATTTATAAAAAAAATTGACGTGAAAATTCGGATCATTACATAAAAAGTCAATAACCAAAATGCAAAAAGCGAAAAAGTAGGGTAAACAAACACGTCCTAAGTCATTGAACTCTTAAATAGTAAGAGCACAGCTACCCACGCAAACAAAACATGCAAAGATTTTATTGTGGTTGAATTGAGCTGATTTTCTTCGGCGACCCTTGAAAAAACATTTTATATTTAATGAACGGCTCGCGTTTAAGCGGGACTATTGATGGGCCTCATAATAAAATCTGTGCATATGCATTTAAGCGGGACTATTGATGGGCCTCATAACAAAATCTGTGCATATTTTGTCTGTGTGGGCAGATTTTTTGAAATAGTAATCTTCAGTAACGGCTTTGCATGTCAATAACTTTTTTTTGTTTCACTTTTCTTTGCAGATGGATCATGTAGACTTAAAGATGGAATCATTGAAGAACCGGATCATTATGTCATCCTAGAACTTAGTCATATTCTTAAGAGTTTGTCTTCTTTATTTTGCTTAAGATGGTTTTAAGACAAGATTTTACTTTGAGGTTTTTAATTAACTTGATGAATGGTAACTAGTATAACTGAATTTTATGTTGATAAATTTTTTTTTGGCCTACATTAATGATGTTCGTTCTTCTTTATGGTCTTAAATTGCCCATTTCATTTTAGAACTTAATGAGTTTAAACTTAAGATCAAACTTGAAAGCTCCAAACTTCAAGTGCCTATGCTTAGAAGCTCGAGATTGACTTGCATATTTTACTACCCAAGCCAAACTTATCACGAACACAAAACTTCAAACGCAAGCCAAGCTTGAACAATTAGTTTCAAAAAGTTCTCAATCTTAAGCCAAGCTTGAACACTGGTAGCAAGGAGTCAAGCCAAGCATAAACAATATTGTGTTTGGCTCAATTAGCCCCCTATGTTTGACTACAAAAAAAAAATTTTTTTGGTAAGTAAAAAAAAATTCATTTTTTATCTACTTAATATTTTAAATTCTGTGTCGGCGGTTGTTTCGTTAGGTTCTATTTTCCAGTAGATCTATTTTAGTATGTTAATAGACACTGCAAGAAATCGCAGCTTTCCTGACACTAGCAATAGTGAAATAAACGTGGGTAAAAGTCTTAGTAGGTACGGTCAAAAAGCGTCAACCATTGACATGAGGAGACTTTTTGTAACGACCCGAATTTTAGCCCTATTTTTTTAATACAAATTTATAATATTAAATTCTTACTTCAATAACTAATTAGATTAAATAATTAAAATACGTGATTACGTGTATAATTGATATTACCCAACGTGTATAATTGATATTACCCATTTAAATGTATATGAGATATATACTTTAGATATACATTCATCCATACTCATCTCTTATCATTCTTATCTAAACCCTAACCAGAATCCTATTCGAACTAACTCTCCACTTCTCTCCCACACTGTACCACCCCCATCTTTGTCCTTCAAACTTACACCCCACTTTCCCCTCACCCTAATAATTATACGTATCCTCTCTTTCTCTTCAAAAAATTAGAATACAAATTCAGTAACACACCATCTACTGCTGGAAATGAGTAGAGAAATAGAGAGAGAAAGCTCCAAGCTTTCATGGAGGTCTAGAGAGAGAATATGAAGTGGGTTCCAATTTTGCGCTCATCCGAACACAAATCTGCGCTATACCAACTCTAGCACAACCCGAGCATCTCCGCACCAATCCTCGATTACCCGAAGTCAGCCTTAACGTCCCGTTGGTCCGTAGTCTACTCCGATTTCTTCGAAGCCATCCGAAACAGTTTGAACCCGTTAACCACTTATTTGGCCAGAACCAAGGTAAGACAATCGCTCCCCTACTTTCTCCTAAGTATATTTAGTTCGTGTATGATGATTTAAATGAGCTATAGCCGAAGGAATCGAAACCACATAATCAAGCCGAAGAAACCAATTACAACTCTATTTTTATTTTTTTACAAATTCACTGTAGCATGCACGCTTTGTTTTAAGCATAATGTTCTCAAATTACAGTTTGCCCCTTGTATTAACTATAGTTCTAAATTCGATTCTTATATATAGTTAGTTCCGAAGTTAGGCCAAGTCTATGTTCTGACTTTATTTTATCTTTTTCTTTTCCTTTGTTACTTTTTACTGTTCAAAATGATAAACAGTAATTATCCTTGTTAAATGTTAACGTAATGATAATATGTTGAGTAAATATTAACTCAACTTTATTATAAGTAAAATAAAGCCCTTGTTAGAGTAAATAGAAGTTACTAATATTTTCCATTAACAAAACAAGGATGATAAAATCTTACTGTTTTTATTAATTTATTTTTTTAAACGGTCAAAGTACATTTTTATAGATTGAAAGTTAGAAATCAAGGATGGAAACAAATGAGACAAAGCTCGGTGCAACTACTAGGAGGAAGCAATTAAAAATGTACAAAGTATCATCAATTTATTTAACTAGATAAAGAAAAAGTTTATAAGCAAACAAAAGTATAAAATAAAACTTTCACTAATGTATAGTACTACTTGTGAATTATTAGGTTTTAGAATGAAGTTAATAAAAAGAGTGCTAGTATACAGAAGACAATTATATACATATTTCTTTGGTAAACGAATAAACACAGTTAGTAGAGCATATACCTACTATAAGCTAGGAATACAGTAAATTAATTACTTAGTGTCTTTAATTTATTAAGTCAGTAGTTTATATCTACACCTAGCATTATGATAGTTTAAAAAGATCAATAAACAAACATAGTTGCTCAACAAAACTTAATAAACCAAAAGCCATCGGCCCAATCCTAACTTTTACGTGTTTAATTACTCGCACTTATAAACTTCCATGCTTATGTTCACATTGAAATTTATGATGTTATTAAATGAGTTGTTTATAGATTTGCTATGTTGTACATGCTAGAATGGACTTAGGTTTATGGGATAGTTTCGAGTAGTGAATGCATAGATGTGATTAAGCAATGGAAAATGGTAAAGTTGATTGAGGATGTTGGGTACCGGTAAAGGACCCTGGTACGGTAAAATACCTTTAGTTGAGTTGGGGAATGGTAAAGAACCCCGAGTATGGTAAAGTACTCAAAGTGTGTGGAGGACGGTAAAGGACTCCGGGTACTGAATTTGGGATACGATAAAGGATCCTAAATGCGGTACAGTACCCAGTGTGTGTGTAAAGGACGATAAAGGACTTCGGGTACAGTATTTTGGAAAACGGTAAAGGATCCCTAAATACGGTACAGTACCCAGTGTGTAGATTAGAGGTATGGTAAAGTACCCAGTTTGTAGAGTTGGGAGACGGTAAAGGATCCTAGCAATAAGATAGTGCAACCCCTAATGTTGAGTTGTCATGGTGAACTGTTTCTTTATTATGGTTATAAGTGAATCCAAACTGAGTACATAATTTAGTAGTATTCGGTTAGAACCCTAGTGCAGGACAAATAAAAGAAGAGTTATTCCATGGAACGGTCAAAGTTGGTGGATGTGGGAGAAAATGACCTTGTAGAGAGGATCCTTAGATTTCATGTAAGACAATGGATAGAAAAGAAAAGGACAATGTTCTGTTATTCTGTACCTCTTGTGAATTGTTATATTGTTGATCTGCTAATTGTAAGCTAAAAGGGTTAGTAGGGTTGAAATTATCTACTGAGTTTCAAAACTTATTATAATGCCGTTGGGCTGACGTTTAATACCAGGTAATTAAGAGACCGAATGACAGAATCCGCTACAAAACGATCAGTACAGGGTGAAGACCTCCCAGCTGAGGAATGAGAATTTGTTGAGCCTTGGATGCCCTACCCTTAGAAGCTCTGTTATTTGACATACTTTTAACTAAATTTTCAAAAGTGTTATTAAAATTGTCAAACCCTATTTCATTTTGTTAATTTGTAAGGCAATTAAGTAGGTTTGAATTTGGTATATAATGTTTCCGCTATTAAACTCCATTTAATAAAATTTATTTCTTATATATCAGTTTTATGAATTATTAATTAGCGTGTCCAAAAATGGGGGCGTTACACTTTTGACCACCCAATCACGGTGTGACACATGGCAGAGGTCTGTGAGATTAAGGCTTGGCCAATTGACCATTGATTCCAGAGGCGACTTGTTAACCAGCCAAGGAAGGCTGGTTAGCCTTGGCCAAGAAGTCTTTCTTCATTAAATGAAGAAAGAAAGGTGCTGGGGGTTGTGTGTGAGAGGGGGAACATCCTCTGCCTCGAGATTGCTTCTCAGATGAATAAATATAGCCTGAGAATGCCCCAAAAGTCTTGTGATCATGGCTGAATAAAGGTAATGAGACTAAGTTTGACCAGCGTAC
The DNA here is from genome assembly GCF_030253575.1 of Rhododendron vialii. Classification (NCBI taxonomy): domain Eukaryota; kingdom Viridiplantae; phylum Streptophyta; class Magnoliopsida; order Ericales; family Ericaceae; genus Rhododendron; species Rhododendron vialii. Next base: position 38,430,560 of record NC_080561.1, on the reverse strand, counting down.
GCAAGTAGTTGACCTACATGCGCAGGTCCAAGCCTGGTCAACGGTCAAAACTAACCGATGACTAACACGTGGCAAGTGGATCAGCGCACGCTGGTGTAGGACCAGCGTATGCAGGTAGGATTTTGGCTGATGCTTTCGGGTTAGGTTTAAAGGGGTTTTAACCGCTCAATCACAATAACATTCCTGGGGTGTTCTTAATCCGTTTCATCATTGGAAAATCAAATACTGTAAGTAAACTAATCCGAAAAGTCCAAAATAGGGTGTCTACAAGAAGATGGCGGTCTACATAGAGGCGGCCAAGATTTGCTGGACACCTTCGAAAGGTATACATTGAGCAGATAAATTCGGGACAGAATGCCCATGCTGATTTTTTGGCTTGGTTAGTCATAGCTATCCCTACCGAGTTTAAGAGAAAAGTGGTAGTTGACTATCTTGTCGAGCCGAGCATCGGCAAGGACATGAGCTTGGTCTTAGACGTAAACCAAGGCCCAAGGTGGATGGACCCATTTGGGGAGTACCTATGTGATGGGACACTCCCAGTGGACAAAAACGAGGCTCATAAGATAAAGACGAAGACTTCACGGTTCTGGTTGTCCCCAGATGGAAAGTTGTACAGAAAAGTTGTACAGAAAGTCCTTCACTGGCCCCAAATTGCTTTGCGCGCACCCTGAGATGGTGCAAAAATTTCTCCACGAGATCCACGAGAGAACATGTGGAAGCCATGCTGGGGGGCGGTCCATTGCCCATTGAGCAATCAACCAAGGGTACTGGTGGCCCCATATGCAAGAATATGCTAAGATGTACGTAAAAATCTACGAAAAGTATTAGAAATTCTCACCAATGATCCGAACACCATCCGAGGGCCTAGTGTCGCTCACGAGCCCTTGGCCATTTGCTCAATGGGGATTGGACATCGTGGGTCCACTCCCCAAAGCTTTTGGGAACAGGAAATTCATGTTGGTTGTCACAGACTATTTCACGAAGTGAGGGGGTGTTTGGGAGCTTACTTTTTAGCTTTTCATTTTCAGCTTTTTGGCTTTTTCACTTTTTGAATTATAGTCAAAATGTGTTTTGAATATGATAGGAGTGTTTGAGAGATATGTGTAGAATGTATTTTGGAACAGTAGTAGTGTTTGGGAGATATATGATCAAAATGAGTTATGAGTTGATTTTATACCATTTTGTCCTTGATTATTTATTGTCGTATTAAAAGGTGTATAAATAATGTTATTTATTTATTTATATATTTTTTGGGGAATGTAATTTTTTGGCCTGGACTGTCGAATTCATCGATGGCGTGGACGGCATCCTCAGGTTCACAAGCTATTTGGGGAATAATGTTCTCTCTCCCTTGTTCTCTCTGTGTCGTGGAAGTAATGGAAGTAATTACCTAACTCAATGAGGGTTTTTTAGTAATTTACCCAAAATGCAAAAATCCCAGAAGCCAAAAAGGACCTCCAGGCCTCATTCTCACTTTTTGCTTCCTTTGTCAAAATCCGGGAATGGGTTTTGTAAAATGGGTTTTGAGAATAGAGTAGCCAAACAACCAAAATGCAATAATAGGAATGGAAAAATGAAAACATGCACCTCCCAAACACCCCCTGAATAGAGGTGGAACCATTGGCCAAAATCACAGAACTGATGGTGGAGAAGTCCTCTGATTTGACAGTGCTGACTTTTTCCTAGAGAAAGAAAGTGGTGAACACTGATTTTGAGAAATAAGAACATCCTTCCTAAGAAAGTGACCTCACCCAATCCTTTTAGGGAAAGTCATCTACGGTCTACCGCAGAAACACAAGGGATTACTGCCTTTGTCTCTTCTGTCCTCCTGCTCCTTCTCTTACCCCTCCCGAATCACTCAACTTTTCCCCCTTTCTAATCGTCAACTAATCACATCTCTCCAGCTCACACGATATTCCACGTAAGCTACCCCTAAGTAGAAACTGAACCTACAGTCTTCCCGGGGGTTTTCCCTGGCATTTGCAGTAGATGCCCCGACTGCCAGTGTCGGGAATACTATACGGCGTTTTATAAACATGACCCGGCGTTTAATAAACACAGGTAAAAGTTTGCCGGGGTTTGTGTAAACGCTGGGGTAAGTTATTTTGTAAATAAAAAATAAAAAATTCCTTGATAGTATCATAGCTTATTCCGCTATCAAAAATAAGTTCAGGTTTTATTTGCCCCGCTTGCTGAAGCAAGCAAGCTGTCTATTCCTTTCCAACTACTAGAACACAATGGCTGCTGGAATTGACTTTTTCCTACACACGTTTATCACAATCACCAACTAGAATTGAAGAATACAAAGTTTTGTCCTTGTTTAATTTTTTTTTTTTTTTTGCATATTTTAATTTTTTGTGGATTATTACTTCGTCATAATGAGATGAATTCAAAAGGTAAAAAAAAAATTTGATCGAAATCCAATTTTTATTGAATAAAATTAAAAAAATAAACCAATAAGCCAATTTTTTTCTTCTTTATTCAAAACAGTTTGGGTTTCGATCTTAATTATATACTTTTAAGATTGCTCTCACGGCACAATAATCAACAAACAGATCGACGCAAAACTGGAAAAAAAAAAAAAAAAGCAGAATAATTTTGAATAAGGAAAAACAAAAAATAAGCCGCCACCTTCCGCGCGTTTTAGCCACTTTGCTTATGTAGATTTGATTTCCATTAAGATTAGATTTGTATCCTTCTCAGCGGATGACATGGCAACAGAATTATTCCCTCGCCAAACCGAAAATGATATATCCACTAGAAATCACGCGGATATAAAACTTAAACAACAATTAACCGACAATTTATTCATTCCCGTTGCCGTTGAGCTACAATAATCCAGTGCACAAGAGTGCAAAATTGGGTCACAACGGATAATAAATGGCGAACAAGAAGAAGAAGGATGAGGAGGAGGAGGATAAGGAGGACAGGATGGCAACTGTTCATGGGTCTCTGTTAAAGCGTTTACTTAACTAATTAATTAACAGTGGATCGAAGAATCAACATCAACTTAACCCCCACATTTGACATTCCTCATTCCTGTGTGTCTTCTTCCCTATATATATCACTGTTCAAATGACGGTAAGACACACAACAGAACAGAACAGAACTACAGTGAACACTAATTACAATATGGCCGCTCCCATTTCCTTCTGTTTACGATTCCTCTGCTTCGCCCTCGCAATCATCGGAACATGTGCCCAGGGGGGCTGGTGGGAAGTCATCGTGCAAGACGCTGGCATCGCCACCATGCACGCCGCCGTCACCAAGTGGAACACCGTCGTCCTCCTCGATCGGACTGACACCGGCGCGTCCAATTTATCGCTCCCGGCCGGCGCCCCATGCCGCAACGACCCAAACGACCTGGCTTTAACGACCGACTGCTCCGCCCACTCCGCTCTCCTCGACCTCAAAACCAACGCAATCCGTCCCCTCACGATCCAAACCGACACGTGGTGCTCCTCGGGCCAATTCCTCCCTGACGGCACCCTCCTCCAATCCGGCGGCTGGAACGACGGCAACACCAAGTTCCGAACATTCACCCCTTGCATAGATACTTCCTTCTGCGATTGGGTTGAGCTTCAAAACCCCACGTTGTCCCAAGGGCGTTGGTACGCCACGAATCAGATACTCCCCGATGGTACTATCATTATAGTCGGGGGGATCGGCGACAACAGCGTGGAGTATTACCCACCGAGAGGCAACGGCGCGGTCAATTTCCCGTTCCTCGGCAATGTGGCAAACAATGAAGGGGATAACCTGTATCCCTACGTTCACCTTCTCCCCAGCGGAAATCTGTTTATATTTGCTGACACTCAAGCCGTTCTATACGATTACAATGCAGACGTGATTGTAACAACTTATCCTCAGCTGCAGGGGGGCCCACGTAACTACCCGTCCGCAGGATCCTCTGTCATGCTGGCATTGAAAGACAACTACTCCACAGCCACGATCATCATTTGCGGTGGGGCCCAGTACGACGCCTACCAGAATAATAATGTGAATCTACCGGCCCAAGGGACTTGCGGGCGCATTGTGGCGACTGATCCCAACCCTGCTTGGGAGATGGATACCATGCCGTTTGTTCGGAACATGGGCGAAATGGTGATGCTACCAACAGGAGAAGTAATAATCATCAACGGGGCTCAAGCAGGGTCGCAAGGGTTCGGATTAGCAACTAACCCGGCTTTGAACCCTGTTCTATACCAACCCGACAAAAATTTAGGCTCCCGCTTTACGACCCTAAACCCCACTACAATCGCTAGAATGTACCACTCGACCGCAAATTTGTTGCCCGACGGGAGAATTTTGGTTGCCGGAAGTAACACGCATTGGGCATACACGTGGGTTCAGCCTTTCCCCACGGAGCTAAGAATCGAGGCGTTTTCGCCAGATTATTTATCGGCAGACAACTCGAATTTGAGACCGGTGGTGGCGAAGGCACCAAAGTCGGTGCAATACGGGAAGCTTTACAATGTGTACATAACGGTGCCGTCACCGTTGACGGGGACAGTGGAGGTGAATTTTGCAAGTGCGCCTTATTCTACACACTCGTTTTCACAGGGGCAGAGATTGGTAAAGATGAACATCCCTCGCCCTATCGTGTTGGAAGCTAATGGACAATACAGGATTGTGTTTCAGGCGCCGCCCAATGGGATTGTGGCACCGCCAGGATATTATATGATGTTTGTGGTTAACCAGGGAGTGCCGAGCGTCGCTCGTTGGGTCCCTATCGTCATCTCCTAATTTCCAAATGTTGGTTTCCATTTGTTTTTCTTTTAAATATTTATGTCTTTTTTTTTCATAATGTTTTCAAAAACTTGTTCTGTAAGTGTTAATGAAACACATTTGTTGTTAAAATTTGGTTTCACTCATGTATCCGCACACATATAAGAAAAAGTGTACTCGTCCAATTCTTTTAGTTTCGCTGTTATTTGATTGATTACTGTGCCATGGATTTTTCTAAAATTCAAATTAACACTTGTGTAATTTAATGGCATGTCAAAGTTTCTGACCATTAAATTAATTAGTTGGCGATGCATTTTTGGCCAGCATATGTCGTCCCTCCCCCTCTCTCTCTCTCCCCTGTTCTGGAACTCATTTCCACTTGCAAATACGAAGGTATGACTTCTTGGGTCGCCGGCTTGGGAGCTTGATCACTAGGGGGCTAGGAAAGAAAATGACTGCTCAATGACAAAGAAGAGTGTATTTTTAGCTTTATTCTGTTAACGATTTAGTCTCGTTTCTGTTCGGATTTAGTGCGGTGATTTATTGGTCATGTGCTTGGTATTAGTTTTATTTTTTGCGAACCTGATCTCGCTAGCCAAATTTGAAATAGGGCTGCACATACTGTGCTCTGATTGCCATCTCAAATGGTTTGTCCGGTCAGTGAACGCCATTTGCCCACATGGGATTCTTCTCTGTTTTGTAAGCTTTCTCCTCACAATTAAATACAACTGCTCACTTTTGTCAACATTAAAAAAACGCCCTTTGCGGCAATGGATGGGGGGAAAAAACGGGTAGTAACGCCCTTTGCTGCAATGGATAAAAAAAATATATGTCTTATTCCAATAATGTAATTAAATTACTTATTCATGAACCACTGAAAAGGTAAGAAGTTAGATTTGATCTGGATACCTAATATTCAAATTGTGTTGAGAAAGAAAATAAGAGACAGAGTAAAACGGAATAGTGTAAGAGAAATTGGTACTTAACATAATTTGCTCATACTTATTGTTTGTTAAGCGTATTATTAATTTACGAGGAGGATATTTCTTTACTCGGTTTGTTTTGTGCGCAGATGATGTGGTTGGATATAGATAGTTGGATGTCGAGTTTAACAAGCGAATTTATATTTTTTGTAAGTTCAAGAGGAGTATCATGAAAAGGGAGATATAGCACGGATGGGTAGAAATTGTCAGTAATTTTTCTTTTTTTTAACAACAAAAAAGCGACATAATATTAAACCAACCAAAAGAGTACAACAGTGACATGAAATACAAGATACAACGACAAAAAGAACGGCATCGCAAGGATAAATTAGCATCCCAATGAAGTTAGCTCTAACTATCAACAATCATATGCTGCTCACCGCCCCGGAGCAAAACAGGAAAACTAACTAAAGGTTGAGCAATCAACCAGGCAAACTAAAAGAAAGGAAACAAATAGTGGTAGAACAGAGAAAGAATGCAAGAGATTGTCAGTATTACATTCCCCTCCGGGAGATAAATAATTATGGGGGACAACAGAGATCTAAGATCCCAGAAAAGAAAAAAGGGAGAGATCAAATACCCTTCTTAGGGTGGATTTGGTTTAAAGGTCAAATAATAACTTATTTTTTGTCTTTATTCAAAAAACAATCGCATTTGTTAGTTTTGCATCAAACTTTTGACTTATTAATTCGTTTCGGCGAGAGGAATCGGAAAAGTATAAAATTTTGATTGAAGCTCATAATTTTTTTTAAAAAGAAAAAAATAAGTAAAATAAAAAGTTGTCTTTTTTACTTATTTTTTTCTTTATTCAAAAAATTATGAGTTTCGATCAAAAAATTTTACTAATAAATCACAAAAGTTTGACACAAAATAAACAAATGCAAAGTAAAAAAATTCAAATAAAGACAAAAAAATAAGTTACTTAATAATGACAATGACGGAAGGACTAATCTAAAGCCCAAGAGATGTCATAAATTCTCAAACACACGTTTAATTAGAATACAACTTCAGCCACCAAAACAGTTCGATGCATGTGTACGTACAACTTTAAAACACAGTTTTACGTTCTGAAGCGCTCGATGCACATGGATAATCAATGTTTTCTTTTACTCCCAAGAAACAGGCCATCATATATCAACATGTCTCTTGATCTTAACATCTGGTCAACTAATAATAATTCTGATAAATAAATATAAATAGGATTATTCTAACATCCGTCCAAAGAGTGCAGGATAATAGGTAAAAGGTGCATTGATATCCGATAATTTTTTATTTTTTTTGTAATTAATCCATTTTATAAAGCAAACCAACTGTAAACCACGGGAAAGACCTAGCATTACAAAAAAGAGAACCAGACACAACCTAACAACCACCTATATGCCTAGAAAAAAATACAAAATAAAGCAACAAAACTTTACATTTGATCAAAAAATCTAGAGCTAAGACACCATGTCCTAGCTACCAAACGAGTAGCATCACAAGGCTTCACACCACGCCACGAACACAAGCAAGCTCTAATCTCTTCAATGATCAGAGTACTCAGACTCAAAGTAGAGGCCCCTTGCCCCCTGAAAAATCCTCTTGTTCCTCTCTCTCCAAATCCAGTAAATGGAGGCAGCCAAAGAAAATTTGTACATTGTGCATAAACATGAATTGCCAGCTCTATGATTGACAGCCCAAGCCATCTCATCAGCAAGAGTAGCACTCTGTCTAAATATATTGTTTCTTTTTAAGAGTGTATCCCATACTGCACTAGAATATGCACAAGCAAAAAAAATAAGTGTTCATGTGATTCGTTTTCAACCTGACAAAGCACACATCTTTGATCACTAACCACTCCCCAGCTATAAAGTCTATCTTTAGTGGAAAGTCTGCCCAGAAACACCGGCCACTCAATAAAAGTCCAATTTGGCACATGGTGTGAGAACCAAACACACTTAGCCCATGGGACCAAAGGGAAAACTTGCCTCATTCATTGCCATGCTGATTTTGAACTATATACTCCAGATTTACACAAAGTCCATCGCACACAGTCAGGTACAGAGACGTTAGGGATTAAAGAGGGAACAAAATTTGATACAATCACCAAATCTTTTGCAAAGAGGACCCAAATTATGCCAGTTGTCAACCCAAAAATATGTAGACTTACCATCACCAATAATGTCTTTGATCCAAGGTTGAATCTCATCCCTAAGTTTGAGAAGTTTTCTAACAGTCCAAGAAGCCTCTTGAGGAATTTTTACCCTCCATACACTATGATTCCTTAAAATAAACATGTGAATCCATTTAATCCATAGAGTATCTGCCTTCATGCAAATAGCCCACAAATGATGCATCATAGAAGCCTTATTCCAAGTTTTCAGCATACGAAGGCCCAACCCACCTTCCTCTTTAAGGACGCACACTGCATGCCATGCCACCTTTGCACCAGAGTGCTTTAAATCAGGAACAAACCATAAGAAGGATCGTAATAGCTGTACAATGTCATTCAGCACCCGTTGAGGCAAAATAAAAATAGAAGACCAGTAGATTTGAATGCTAAATAGAACTGATTGTATGAGTTGGAGCCGACCACCATAGGTAAGGATTTTATTGGACCAATATTGTATTCTGACCAAAGTCTTTTCCTTCAGCTGAGCACAATGATGAGCACTGAGCCTCGTAGAGATCAAAGGAACTCCTAGATATTTTACTAGGAGAGAGCCTTCAGGGATAGGAAGGACTAGTCGCAAAGCCTCTTTGTAAGCTGCCTCCACCCCAGCAAAGAATATAGTGCTTTTTTGCATGTTTGGCTGAAGCGCAGGGAAGTGGTAAAAGTCTGACAAAGAGTCAGCAATCAATCGAAAAGAAACCACATCAGCCCCACAGAGAACAAATGAGTCATCAGCAAAAATGAGATGGGTGATATTGAGACTTCTACACTTATTATGGAAGATAAAACCCTCATTTTGTCGAACTTTGTATTGCAAAAGACCAGTGAAACCTTCCATAACCAACAGAAACAAATAGGAGGAGAGAGGATCTCCCTGTCTAAGGCCTCGCTTCCCAGGGAAAAAACCTTATAGCTCACCATTAATGACAATTGAAAACATAGGGGACGTAATGCAAGCCTCTACCCAAAGAATGAATTGATTAGAAAACTTCATAACTCTCATCATATCCAAGACAAAATTCCAATCGACTGAGTCGTATGCTTTCATGAGGTCCATCTTAATAGCGCATCTAGGTTGGCCATTGTCCTTATGATAGTTCTTTACAAGCTCTTGCATTAGCAATATATCATCCATCATCGATCTACCTTTTATGAATGCTGACTGAAAGAGGCTAACAATGAGAGGGAGAATAGCTTGTAACCTGTTTGCCAAAACTTTTGTAGCACATTTGTAAACCACATTGCAACACACAATGGGACGAAAGTCCTTAATGGATGAAGGAGAAGCCATCTTGAGAGCCAAAGTTATAGCCGTGCAATTCCATTGTCTTGGCATGATTCCAGTGTCAATGAAAAGTTGAATAGCTTGCAACACATCCTCCCCCACAATGTATATTATCCTTCGCCTAGCGGGTGGAGGTTAGCAAAACCGATATAAATATATGTGTACATATATAACTACATCTACTATTAAAAAAATTGAACGGTTCAATAAAAAATTGTTCAAATCAAGTCCTTTCTGGTCATATTTTTTGCCAATTTCTGGCTGGAACACTTAAGGACACATTGAACGGTTCAGATAATTGAAATTTGATCGGGAAAGGGGAGGTTCGCAACTTAACAAGTTAAGGAATCTCTCGTTAGAAGCTTGGTGTATATATGTAAATTAAAGTAGAGATTTTCCTCTACACGTTTATCACAATCACCAACTAGAAATTGAAAAATTAAGAAGAACAAAAGAGAGAGATTGTGATTAAAGAAGTTGTTTCCGTTTATATTATTATATATTTGGTTTCAAGCGGCAATCATCCACTCGAACAGAATTGTTCCATTCCCAGGCCAAACCCGAAAATCATACACTAGAAATTAATTACGCGGAAAAAATAATTTAAACAAACAACAATCAACCCGCTAATCATTCCCGTACGTTGAGTTCAGGTAGAAATTAATAGAATCCAGTGGGTGGGGGAGGTGGATAATTAGCTCTTAATTTGAATATTACAATCAAGAACAACGCAGACGATTAGAAAAACCATGAAGAAGAAGAAGAAGATGAGAAGAAGAAGAAGAAGAACAAGGACATAGAGATCGAACAGCTGGAAGGCAACTGTTTATGGGAGGGACTCTGTCAAAGCGTTGGATATACAAATAATTTTTCCCAACTCAACGATCGTCCGAATAAACGCTCCACGGAATAGTGAACGATATATCAACATTTGACATTCCTGTCTCTAGCTGCTTCCCTATATACTATATATATCACAGTTCAAACAACGGTAGACACAATACACAACGGAACGGTGAACACACTCTCTTGCTAATTAGTTTCACTATGGCCGCTCCCATTTCCTTGTGTCTGCAAATCCTCTGCTTCGCCCTCGCCATCATTGGAACGCGTGCCCAGGGGGGCTCGTGGGAAGTCATTGTGCAAGACGCCGGCATCGCCGCCATGCACGCCGCCGTCACCCGGTGGAACACCGTCGTCCTCCTCGACCGGACCGACACCGGCGCGTCCAATTTATCGCTCCCGGCCGGTGCCCCGTGCCGCAACGACTCGAACGACCTGGCCTTGACGTACGATTGCTCCGCCCACTCCGCTCTCCTCGACATCGGATCCAACACGATCCGTCCCCTCACGATCGAAACCGACACGTGGTGCTCCTCGGGCCAATTCCTCCCGGACGGCACCCTACTCCAATCCGGTGGATGGAACGACGGCTCCTACAAGTTCCGAATGTTCACCCCTTGCATAAACACTTCCTCCTGCGATTGGGTTGAGCTTCAAAACATCAATTTGTCCGTGTGGCGTTGGTATGCAACGAATCAGATACTCCCCGACGGTACTATCATAATAGTCGGGGGCGTTGGCGGCAACAACTTAGAGTATTACCCACCGACAGGCAACGGCGCGGTCAATTTCCCGTTCCTCGGCAATGTGGCAGACAACGAAGGGGATAACCTATATCCATACGTTCACCTTCTCCCCAATGGAAATCTGTTTATATTTGCAAACAATCAATCTGTGCTATACAATTACGCTACAAACGTGATTGTAACAACTTATCCTCAGCTGCAGGGTGGCCCACGCAACTACCCTTCCGCAGGATCCTCTGTCATGCTCGCATTGGACGGGAACTATTCCACAGCCACAATCGTCATTTGTGGTGGGGCCCAGTACGACGCCTACAATAATGAGACTGTGAATCTACCAGGCAAAGGGAGTTGCGGGCGGATCGTGGCTACGGATCCCAACCCTGCTTGGGAGATGGATACCATGCCGCTTGTTCGGATCATGGGGGAAATGGTGATGCTACCAACGGGAGACGTATTAATCATTAACGGGGCTCAAACGGGGTCGCAAGGGTTCGGATTGGCAAATAACTCGTGCTTGAACCCGGTTCGATACCAACCCAACCAACCTTTGGGCTCCCGCTTTACGATCCTAAACCCCAGTACAATTGCTAGAATGTACCACTCGACCGCAAATTTATTGCCCGACGGAAGAATTTTGCTTGCCGGAAGTAACACTCATTGGGCGTACACGTGGGTTCAGCCTTTCCCGACGGAGTTGAGAATTGATGCGTTCTCACCAGATTATTTGTCAGCAGCCAACTCGAATTTGAGTCCGGTGGTGGTGAAGGCGCCAAAGATGGTGCAATACGGGAATAGTACTTACAATGTGTATGTAACAGTGCCGTCAAACTCGACGGGGACTTGGGAGGTGAATTTTGCAAGTGCCCCTTACTCTACGCATTCGTTTTCACAGGGGCAGAGATTGGTAAAAATGAATATCGCCCGCCCTGTTTCGAAAGCTAATGGACAGTACAGGATTGTGTTTCAGGCGCCGCCCAATGGGATGGTGGCGCCACCAGGGTATTATATGTTGTTTGTGGTTAACCAAGGAGTGCCGAGTGTTGCTGTTTGGGTCCAAATCGTCATCTCCTAATTTTCCTTATTCTTTTGAATAATTTACGTCGTTTGTTTCATAATGTTTTCAAGAACTTTTTTGAAAGTGTTTATCAGCCACATTTGTTGATAAGATTTGGTTTCACTCATGTATCCACAAAAAAGATAAGGAAAAATGTACTTGTCCAATTCTTTTAGTTTCGTTGCTAGTTGATTGATTATTGTACCATGGACTTCTCTAAAAATCAAACACTTATGTATTCAAAAGAAATGTTAGTATTTGAAGAAATGGCCTTCTAAGATATGGTATGTATCTATATAAAAAGTTGAGCACTATTTTAAGTATTTGTTAACTTCAATATATATTGGTCCTGTGCGCTTAGGCCTTTGGGTATTCTAGGTTGTTTCTTAGGCTTGGCTTTAGCCTTTGTGGTGTGGGCTACGTCTCTATGGATGTTCTCAGTTAGTTTCTTACCAATCGAGAGTTTGGGTCTTGGACTAAGCATATGATTATTCTTTGAATATGATGCTGTCTCTTTGTTCTTAGAGGACTTTCTAATAATTTCAAAGATTAATGAAATTTTTTTACCTTTTAAAAAAAAAATTATCATCCTAGAATTTGTTTGAATCATTAAGTTGCTATCCTCAAATTTGAAAAACCGAATTCGAAGCCCAACTCTCTCTCTCTCTCTCTCTCTCTCTCTCTCTCTCTCTCTCTCTCTCTCTCTCTCTCTCTCTCTCTCTCTCTCTCTCTCTCTCTCTCTCTCTCTCTCTCTCTCTCTCTCTCTCTATCTCTATTTTACTTGCCGGCCGGTTTGCAGATATGATAAACTTAACGGACTTATTGATCGTACTTACTGACAATTTTGCCAAACAGGATAAATTCAATATCCACACATGATAAACATTACAAAAATATTAATGACATTTTTACTAACATGATAATTTTGTAATATACGCACATTTCGACAAACATTGTATATTTGTTACATATGAACATTCCAACAAACAAGATAAATTTTAAAACCTAGAGTATCCAAAACATGATAAAGAGGTTAATAAAAATAGGTTACAAAGACGATAATCTACCATGAATTGTAATGAAATATAAATTTAATTATCATAAGAGCCATTTGTTATCTTAAATCATAAAATTGTTACTTTTTAATGATAACTTTTGTAAAATTTATTTATCGTCACTTTGACATCCAAAAAGCCAAATACAACCCAGAGGCAACTGTAATATCTTGAAAAGTCATCAAAGGCAACTGTAATACCTTGTATAATTATTTATTTTTTGGTGGCATTCTTGATATTAATAGATAAATTATTGTTTATATAGTTAGTGATTTCTTGAGGTAGTATAGTGTTAGGATTTCTGGCCATCATAACACCATCATATATTCACACATCTTACACATCTTATTCTTCTTATTTGGAGCAAATACATCCTTATGTCTTATTAAGGACGGGTTTTTTTATTTTTTATTGAGTTCTCTTGGAGCGATACTCTGCGCCAATCACAACACACCAGGCGTAATTTCATCCTCAAATTTACCAACACAAATATGAGACCCACAGTATTTACCAATCACAACACATGTGGAGTACCACATGTCCCCATGCACGTTCCTAATTTTATCTTGTGCTTCACACTAATTTATGATGGAAAAAGAGTACGATGTATAATACATAACGGTACTGCAGTGACACCATGTAACACATTATAAATGCATTTACAAAGGTTGTAATTGTGGACTAAAACCCCCTAAAGCCAAAGAGGAACAAGAGCACTAATCCAGACCGTATTGGGAAGGTCATTACTTCATTTAATCTCCGAGAGAAACTTTTTCACGGATCTTCCATAAACATGCTCAATCTTGCGCGTCCATTTCGGCTTTGGACGGTCCAGATTTCAATAAATTTTTTCCAGGGAAGAGAGTTCTTCCCCAGAAAAATTTCATTAATATCAGGGCTGTCCAAAATCGAAACGGACGGACGGCCGAGATCGCACTCCGTAGAAACTTATTTCGGAGGCCTGTGAATAAGTTTTTCCCCATGTTACTTGAATGGAGCTATTAATTGTTGAAGGTTGTCTAAAAGCGGTTTTATACGGCAGAGCCAGTAAAACTTACAAAGATACGAGACAGCAGTGGAGGTATATATGGTACACGCAATCGAGGGTAACTTGATCCCATTCACTTTGATTTCCCATAAGGGTATTTAATTGATAGTTTGTACCTAAATTGCCGCCCCAACTTACTTCAAACGCATAAAAATTCCAATAGTTGTCTTCTTTTCGAAAGTTAATAATATTAGGAATGAGACTATCATGCACATATTCACCTTACAATTATCCTTTTAGTTTAATTTTTCTTTCGACTGGCTAATAAAAAAAAACTCGCTAAATTTTGACCTTGCTGACTAAAAAATATGGCTCTGCCCCTATACAAGATACTCCTTCTATGCCAAATTACTTGCCCTTTTTAAAAACAATGTTTTTAATTTGCACGTAAAAAATAATGTAAAAGCAATAATTTTTTCCCAAATTTTTTACACTAATTTATAAGATCTCATTAAGAAGAAACAATTGGTGTAAATTATTTTTCAAAAGAATTCTCATAAACAGATTGCTATTTTTCATGTTCAAAATGCATGATTTTTCAAAAGAAGGCAACCAATTTAGGATGGAGAGGGAATATAAAGATAGCGATTGAAGTTGTTGTTACCATTATTAAAGAAAAAATTTAGGAGAATCACCTCTGTACTATCCATTGAATTAATAAGTTGTTGTTACCAGAAAAAAGTTGTTTCCATTATTAAAGCAATTTCTATAATTAAGTTGTTGTTTCCATTAAACTACTTAATTAAGCTATTCCCCTTGAAATTCCTATCTTCACTGATCTTCTCAGCGGATGACAACAGTATAATTCCCTGGGCAAACCAACATTCATTCCCTCGAAATTCACAGGGCAAAAAAAAAATTGAAGAACAATCAACCAACAATCATTCCCACATCAGTGGAACCCATCGATCAGCGGGTCCGGCTCCGAGATAAAGCCGAAAATGCGATCGGTTTAGGTTTCGGAAAATTCCAAATTTTAGAAGCTCCTCTTATTTTGATACAATTTATAATGGTCTAGCAAAAAAGGCTCAACATTAAATTTTCGCTTTGGGCCCTAAAAAATTCCGTCGGTCACCAATAGGTGGGTACGCTATGTTTGTCTAAAATTGTAAGATATGTTTATCTAAAGTTTGAGATTATGGTTGTAATAACCATACTTGTTTGAAATAATAAAATTAGGTGGGAAACTCATTGACTATTTCGAGAGTATCCAAAAACGGAGGACAACAACAACAACAATAAAAACTCAAACGACCAAAAAAATCATGGCGAATAAAGACGTGGAGGGCAGAATGGCGGCCGTTGGTTTTCTTTCAGTTGACCTTTGCAAAAATTCGCCTACTCCCTTTTAATCTGTTGGGCAACTACTACTTCATAATTTTTCACAACTCAACAGAACAGTGAAGGGTCGACATCAACTTAACCCCCACATTTGACGCGCGCTCTCTCTCTCTCTCTCTCTCTCTCTCATCTCTAAATATACGTCTCACATTCTCACTATATAGATATCTCAGTAATAAGGGCAGACACACACAACTGAACAGTGAACACTCTCTCTCGCTTTCACTATGGCCTCTTCCATTTTCTTCTCTCTACAATTCCTGTGCTTCGCCCTCACAATCATCGGAACACGTGCCCAGGGGGGCACGTGGGAAGTCATTGTGCAAAACGCTGGCATTGCCGCCATGCACGCCGCCGTCACCCGGTACAATACCGTCGTCCTCCTCGATCGGACAGACATCGGCGCGTCCAATTTATCGCTCCCAGTCATTAACGGCGTCCAACAATGCCGCAACGACTCAAAGGACCTGACTTTAAAGACCGATTGCTCCGCCCACTCCGCTCTCCTTGACCTCAAAACCAACGAAATCCGTCCCCTCACGATCCAAACCGACACGTGGTGCTCCTCGGGCCAATTCCTTCCTGACGGCACCCTCCTCCAATCCGGCGGCTTCAACGACGGCAACACCAAGTTCCGAACATTCACCCCCTGCGAAGACACTTCCTCTTGCGATTGGGTTGAGCTTCAAAACATCTTGTTGTCCCAAGGGCGTTGGTACGCCACGAATCAAATACTTCCCGACGGTTCTATCATAATAGTCGGGGGTATCGACGCCAACAGCGTGGAGTATTACCCACCGAGAATCGGCGGCGCGGTTAATTTCTCGTTCCTCAGCAATGTGTCAGATAACGAAGGGGATAACCTGTATCCATTCGTTCACCTTCTCCCAAATGGAAATCTGTTTATATTTGCTGATAAACAATCCGTGCTATACGATTACATTAATAATGTGATTATAAAAAATTTACCTCTGATAGGGGGAGGACCGCGTAACTATCCGTCCGCAGGATCCTCTGTCATGCTAGCATTGGAAGGTAACTATTCTACGGCCACGATTGTCATATGTGGTGGGGCTCAATACGACGCCTACAAACGTTACAAAGTGACGAGACTGGCCCAAGGAAACTGTGGGCGGATTGTGGCAACTGATCCCAACCCTGCTTGGGAGATGGAGGACATGCCGTTTGTTCGGAACATGGGGGATATGGTGATGTTGCCAACAGGAGACGTAACAATCATCAACGGGGCTCAAGAGGGGTCCCAAGGGTTCGGATTGGCAAATAATCCTTGTTTGAACCCAGTTCTATACCAACCCGACGAACCTGCGGGCTCCCGCTTTACGATCCTAAATCCCACTACAATCCCCAGAGTGTACCACTCGACCGCAAATTTATTGCCCGACGGAAGAATTTTACTCGCCGGAAGTAACACGCATGCGGTGTACACGTGGGTTCAACCTTTCCCCACGGAGCTGAAAATCGAGGCATTTTCGCCGGATTATTTATCAGCAAACAAATCGAATTTGAGACCGGTGATAGCGAAGGCCCCACAGTCAGTGCAATATGGGTCAACGCTTTACAATGTGTATGTAACGGTGCCATCAAACACAACGGGAAATTGGGAGGTAAATTTTGCAAGTGCGCCTTACACTACGCATTCGTATTCACAGGGGCAGAGATTGGTAAAGATGAATATCGCCGGCCCTGTTTCGGAATCTAATGGAGAGTACAGTATTGTGTTTCAGGCTCCGCCCAGTGCGGAGGTGGCGCCGCCAGGGTATTATATGATGTTTGTGGTTAACCAGAGAGTGCCGAGTGTCGCTGTTTGGGTCTCTATCTCCTAATTTTCGAATGATGGGATTCATTTACTTTTCTTACAGTATATATTTATGTCATCTGTTCCATAATGCGTTCAATACCTTGTTCTGAAAGTGTTTATAAAACTCAATTGCTGTTAAGATTTGGTTTCACTCATGTACCCGCAAAAGAATAATGAAAAGTGTTACCGTTCCAATTCTTTCAGTTCCATTGCTAGTTGATTGATTACATACCACAGACTTTTCTAAAAAATCTACCTCCTCTGTATTCAAAGAAAATGCTAATTTCAAGAATCATCATCATAAGATTTTATACATCTGTTCTACTCCACGGAACCTACAAGTTAATAGACTCAAGTTGGCATTTTAGAGGTGAGTCCTAAATAGACTCAAATCTAAATTTAGCAAGAAGCCAAATATGGAAACACCGATTGGGACAAAACCCACTCATGTTGGCCAAAAATTCCGCAATTTACTATTGCATTACCGAAAATCCCATCCCCACTCCACCACCACCTGATCATCACCGCCACCATCATCACTTCACCACCCCCACCGTCATCACTTCACCACCCCCACACCCTTCGTCCCTCAAAGATAGTTCTCTACGAAAAGGCGTGTAATTTTTAGATAAAAATGAAAGTACTTTTGTGCATAATTTGGTGTCCAAAACTTTATAATGATTGGAAGTACTATATTTCTTGATTCGGAGATTTTTTTTTTTTTTTGATTTCTTGATTCTTGATTCGGAGATTGTACTTCTTTCCGGAGTGGACAATCTTTACAGAACGGAAGTGATGTATTTTCTATCCTATATCGCTCATCTAAGCTACACAAGCTTGGTTTTAATTTGAAACCCTCAAATAAATCTGACAAAGTTACTCAAACAAGATAGCACAATCATTGTAGAAAGCTACAACAAACCGATAGATTATGGTCGGGCAGGCCATATAAGCTAACAAAATGTTCCTCCGCCCTAGCCTCACCAGGCCTCTACCAAAACTTCGCGGTGGGATCTCAACAAAAAAATTATAATTCAGACTTAAAAGACAAATGACTAAGTAAGGGTTTCAATAGACAAATGGCTAAGTAAGGATTCAAGTCCATATACAATCCTTTAAAGTTTAAACAGCAGCAGTTGAAGAGAGATCGACAAAGGCCTCTCAACATGTTTTTTAGATGAATCCATGCAAACATCCCCGAAGTAGGACATCAAGAATACGATTTTGCACTTCTCGACAAATCTAATCTGTTTCATTTCATTTCGAATAGAAAATTAAAAATTTCCAATTTTCCGTTACCTACTGTTTTGGACTAATCAATATGAAATTCAATTCTCAATCGACAATATTCAATGCGATCTGATAGTGCCCTCGATTGCAAGTCTGAAGTGGGAGTCCTCTTTCTTTCAGGTTCTTCCCCCGTGCACAAAGAAATAGAGAAGAAATCCAACCTTTACTTGAAAACAAAAATATTTTCAAGAATTTGGTTTCGTAGGTGTTTACCCCCGATTCAATCGGGAACATTTAAAATTGCAAAAAATCTTTTTCCAAAGAACCAAAACATAACCAAAGGGCCCACAAAAAGAGACCCGGCCATTAAACCACTACAATGACAAAGCATGCCACCTCCCCCTCTCACACCTCAAAGGACCAAAAATTCTCAAAAACAATGATAAAGCCAAAAGACACAATCCTCTCACCCTGTCACAGAGACCCTTCCACTCGGATTCTAAATAGATTACCCTCTTAGGCAACCCTCCCACCCTGACCAAAACGCACCCACGAAGAAACTCGCATACCATCCCAGTACGAATAGTACCTTTGCAACAATGAATAAAAAATAAAAATAATAAAAAACTGTGATTTTTTATTCCTAAAATTCCTAAGAGACGAGAGGCAATTCTCCATCAACTTGACTATGTCGTTTAGATCGAGTGATTGATGTATTTCATATCGTTGATAAGGAAGCAATTAATCTAACGATTTTAAAATATGAAAAGTCATTGAGGGCAACTGTAATATCTTGTCTATTTGTATTTTTTTTTTTTTTGGTGGTATTCTTGATATTAATAAATAAATTATTGTTGGTTTCCTGAGGTAGCATGGTATTAGTACTTTTGGCCATAATAATACCATCATATATTTAAATGTCTCATTCTTGTTTGGAGCAAATACATCCTTATGTCTTATTCCAGAGGGATTATTGAGTGCACTTGAAGCAATACTATGCACCAACCACAACACACCAAGTGTAATTTCATCCGCAAATTTAATTTACCAAAACAAAAATTATGGGACCCACTGTATTTACAAATTAATCACAACATATTTGGAGTACGTACCACATGTCTTTCGTCCAAAAGCTTAGAATAATTTCTCCTCATTCAATACCTCTTAGGCACCCCACATATTTGGAGTACGTACCACTGTATTTACAAATAAATCACAACATATTCGGTAATTTATCTTGTGCTCCACACTAATTTATGATGAAAAAAGAGTACAACATATTAATACATAACGATACTGCAGTGACTCCATGTAGCACATTATAAATGCAGTTACAAAGATTGTACTTGTAGACTAACGCCCTAAAGCCAAAGGGGAACAAGAACACTAATCCAGATCATATTGGGAAAGCTCATTACTTCATTTAATCCCCATGTCACCCGGTTCAATAACGTCGTCCTCCTCGATCGGACTGACATCGGCGCGTCCAATTTATCACTTCCGGTCGTTAACGGCGTCCAACAATGCAACAACGACCAAAAGGACCTGGCTTTAACGACCGATTGCTCCACCCACTCCGCTCTCCTCGACCTCAAAACCAACAAAATCTGTCCCCTCACGATCCAAACCGACACGTGGTGCTCCCCAGGCCAAGTCCTCCCTGACGGCACCCTCCTCCAATCCGTCGGCTTCAACGACGCCAACACCAAGTTCCGAACATTCACCCCCTGCAAAGACACTTCCTCTTGCGATTCGGTTGACCTTCAAAACATCTCGTTGTCCCAAGGGCGTTGGTATGCCACGAATTAGATACTCCCCGACGGTTCTATCATAATAGTCGAGGGTATCGGTGCCAACAGCGTGGAGTATTACCCACCGAGAATCGGCGGCACGGTTAATTTCTCGTTCCTCAGCAATGTGTCAGATAACGAAGGGGATTACCTGTATCCATTCGTTCACCTTCTCCCAAACGGAAATCTGTTTATATTTGCTGATAATCAATCCGTGCTATACGATTACGTTAATAATGTGATTATAAAAAATTTACCTCTGGTGGGGGAGGACCGCGTAACTACCCATCCGCAGGATCCTCTGCCATGCTAGCATTGGAAGGTAACTATTCTATGGCCACGATCGTCATATGTGGTGGGGCTCAATATGACGCCTACCTTGGTCACAAATTGACGATACCTGCCCAAGGGAATTGCGGGCAGATCGTGGCAACTGATCCCAACTCTGCATGGGAGATGGAGGACATGCCGCTTGTTTGGAACATGGGGGAGATGGTGTTGTTACCAACAGGAGACGTAATAATCATCAACGGGGCTCAAAAGGGGCCCCAAGGGTACATATTGGCAAATAATCCTTTTTTGAACCCAGTTCTATACCAACCCGACGAACCTGCGGGCTCCCACTTTACGATCCTAAACCCCACTACAATCCCCAAAGTGTACCACTCGACCGCAAATTTATTGCCCGACGGAAGAATTTTGATCGCTGAAAGTAACATGCATGAGGTATACACGTGGGTTCAGCCTTTCCCCACGGAGCCGAGAATCAAGGCATTTTCGCCGGATTATTTATCAGCAAACAACTCGAATTTGAGGCCGGTGGTGGTGAAGAAGCCAAAGACAATGCAGTATGGGAAAGCTTACAATGTGTATGTAATGGTGTCGTCACTGCTGACGGGGACAGTAGAGGTGAATTTTGCAAGTGCACCTTACTCTACACATTCGTATTCGCAGGGGCAGAGATTGGTAAAGTTGGTTGCACCCGTGTCTTCAACGGTAATGGACGCTGCAGGATTGTATTTAAGGCACCGCCCAATGGGATGGTAGCACCGCCAGAGTATTATATGATGTTTGTGGTTAACTGACCTCGTCATTTCGTGTCAAAAATATATTTATAAAATCTTAGAATTAACTACTACTCCGTAGAATAATGGTCAAGACCGAGTATCGTTCCGACAGAGACAGTATGGCTCAGTTACGACAAATTCAATTAATTTTTAGATTAGTTCGGGCAAGGAAGTTTGGTTGTTTGACTTTGGAGAGTTTATTAAACTAAGAGAAATAATTAATTGGAAAGTTTGTAACAATTGGAGAGAAAATCGAGGGTTCGAATCCACCTCGACCGCATAACTCCAACATGCATAGGCGATATTAATTATTCGAATCAAAAGGGATTATTATTAGGGCTTGCAAACCCTAGCAATAATCATCTAGAAAATAATTGAGTTGTTAAAAGATATAGATTATCCCATAGCACGAACTGTCTCAAAAGTACGATCTAGCCACCTTACGGCATGGCCCGTCTTACGAGTATAATCTATCTCACAACTCCAATCACAACAGATGAAAACCATTGTATAACTCATATTTGAAAGCATGCATACAAATACTCAATAGATTAAAACCATCAAAATCATTCCATTCAATTAAAACGGATAGGATTCTTAGTTATACAATCGATCTAAATAATAAACCTAAAATCCATACATAAAATAGAGTTACTTGGTGCGAGGTTTCATCTTCCCCCTAAACAAGGGGGTTTAACCGGCCATGGAGAAGAAAGATGTGATCGAGATTGAAGAAGACATGGAAGACATGAACAAATCTCCCTATCACGCCTCTTTCTGTCGTCTCTGGAAAAGTAAAAGTAACCTAAGTATTAAACTAAAGCCTTCCTTTTATAGTCTCGGCCCAAAACAAATAAGACTTAAAAACGATTGAAACGTAAAATTGACGTGCTGTTGCCCACTGGTTCGGACCAGCAATTCCATTGGCCGGACCAGAAAAACAGTTTGTTCATATCGTGCTCCATCTTTGGTCGTCCGTACCAACATAGCCTTGGTCCGGACCAGATTTCCAGGTTTCACCTTTTTGCTCCTCTTCTCGCCACGGATCCTTCTGGAACATCCTTAACTCACGATTATTACTCCAAATCCTTTCCGAATGCTCCGTAAGCCTTGAAACACTACAAACCAATTAAATCTCGTTAAATAACATTAGATAGGACCAACAAAGCCTAAGTTAGTGGGAATAAACGGGTGCTTTTCAGCACCTATCATTAACCAAGGAGTGCCGAGTGTTGCTCAATGGGTCCAATTGATCTCCTAATTTTCTAATGTTGGTTTTTATTTATTTTTTTATTTAATTTATTTCACCTGTTCCATAATGTTTTCAAGAACTTGTTCTGGAAAGTGTTTATAAAACGCATTTGTTGTTAAGATTTGGTTTCACTCATGTATCGGCAAAAGGATAATGAAAAGTGGTACGTACAGTTCCAAGTCTTTTAGTTCCGTTGCTAGTTGATTAATTACATACCACGGGCTTTTCTAAAAAATCTCGCTCCTTTGTATTCAAAAAAACAGTGAATAATTCAAGAATTGGCGTAAGATTTTATACATATGTTCTACTCCATAGAACGTACTACAAGTTAATAGACTCGAGCGTTGGAGGTAAGTCCTAAATAGCTAGACTCAAATCACCTGAACTACAAATTAAGTGCAGTCGAGCTAAGATCACGGAGAAGCCATATTCATTGAGTACGCTAGCTTATTAGGCCCATGTGCATCAGGATATGGAATTAGAAAAAATATGCTACAGTAAAAGCCTTAATGTGCAAACCAGTAAAAATGTTCCCTTATTCGCTCATCAGGGGCTAAATATTTAGCTGTCCAATGAACAAAGGGAAAATTCCAGTCCAGTCTGGAATTCTTCAGGGTCGCAATCAAATATAGGTTCGATCAAGATTTATTTCACCAGAGTACCAAAGGCAACCGTGACATCATTATGACCATAAAGTCCCAAGGTATGAAACCCCAGAAAAAGGCTGGCCCAACTCAAATGGGATATGATAGCTTCTCAAGCGGCTTGCAGAATGCGCAGTTATCAAAACCAAAATAAGGGGGTGTACCCTTTATTACGGTCACCGGCATTACTTCGATGGAACAACCGCCTCTTACGTTGGTGGATCGAAGAACTCCCCGCTTTATCTTTTTATTTGGTGTACCTGCAGCTTGAGGGAAAAACTGTTGGAGAGATTAGGGATTTAGTGGATATTGATTTTGTACGTTGTAGAAATTTCTCTGTCTCACTTTGATCAATATCAACAATTTGAATTGGAGACTTAGGAGTTAGCCTAATAGTGCAGCCTCACAGGTGCTATAAACTCCTTTGAGTCAGTTTAGACAAAACTTTGCTCTCGTTTTAAGTTCGATCCCCACAAGTAGGCTGTGAAATTGGTTTTCTGTAACGACCCGGATTTTTTTTGCCCTTTTTTTTACAAATTTATAATGTTAAATTCTTAATTCAATAACTAATTAGATTGAATTATTAATTATACATTATTATGTGTATAATTGATATTATTTTCACACTTATATAAGATATATATTTATACTTTCGATATATAAGTATCCATACTCATCTCTTATCCTATCTTACCAAAATTCTATCAAAACCAATCTTCCACTCCCCTTCAAACTCTCCCTAAACTATATCTCTCTCTCCTTCCGCATTCCACCACCTCCATACTTATCCCCAAATCCCCACTTCTCTCTCACAATACAACACTCCTAGTCCATTACATAAACAGAAACAAGAAAAGAGGGATCACACCCTTTCAATTTTCGTCCATATCACGTTCCTCTGTTCACGGCCTGTTTCTTCCTAGTTGCTGTCGTTTTTAGGCCTAAATTTCTTCACGAATGTTGTAGAGGGCGTCGAGAGCTTCGATTTCGACCCAAGAATCACCCAAAATGGTGAAGGATTAATAGAGTTATTGCTGTCCAAAGATCAGTAAAATTCTCGGATTTCTGTTTCCAGACAGCAAACAGGACTTATGAAAACCCCCACTTTTCTCCTAGTTCGAATGGTTTTCGGGCTTCGACTTCTTCACAAAAGTTGTAGGGCGTTTCAAGATATTCGCGTTAGACACAAGAATTGTCCAAAACGGCAGAGGTTTGGTCAAGTTATTCCAGTCCAAAGTTGCTGCTAGAATACCGATCTTTCGCCGCCAAACGAAAACCCACCGGACTTCACCGAATCGTTTTGTCCGGATTAAAGGTAGATTAATCCTTCTCCTACTTCTCCCTAAGTATATGTACTCTTTACATGAGGATTTTTAACAAGTTTCAATTACTAAAATCGAACCCACGAATCGAAATCATATAGTCCAACGTTTTTCCCCTGTTTTTCGAAAACTCACCGTTCCTGGACGTATTGTTTTTGAAAATTAACACTAAAAATACAGTTAACCCCTTTACGCTATTGAATGTATTGTTTTGGTCCAAAATTTAATGATACGTTATTTACAAATTGCAGTTTTAAACCCGAGATGGTTAACTATACAGTTTCGACCCACTGTTATATTATCACTAATATGGTAATCTAACTTCAAAAATCGACTAATAAAAGCATAGACGTAATACTTGAATAAAATTATTATTTTTTTTTATAAAAGTTTCTTGTATAGTTATTAACTTTTTATCATATAAGACTAAGGGCAACGGCCCGTTGATAAAAAGTTACGTGATTGCCTCGCTTGTTCTTTGTTTATTTCAATTATTATTTTGGTAATATGCATATTGCTCAAACTCTTACTTGATATGCTAGATTGGACCCTAGAGATAATGGGTGGTATGCGAATAGAATTCACCTAGACGATACTAGGTAATTGATGAATTAGAAAGTTTTATTTTTAGATTGCCTGCAGGCGTGATTTTGAGATATAATGAGATTTGTGATGAGATTGAAACTGGCGAGTGTCCAATGATGAATTGATAAACTGGAGTGTGTCCAGTGATGATTGTGAAGTGATTTGTGAAGTGGTGTATAAGATAGGCCAACCCTAGTTGTGGTTCAGGCATGAAAAACTTTTCCCTTGTTGTAGTTATTGGGTTGCACACTCGGTATATAACTTAGGTGTATCTGCGACAGCAAAGGGAAGTAATCTCATAGGACCGATCATGGCTAGCGGTTGGGGGAGGAAAGATCTCGTTGAGAAATCTTAGATTTCACATTAGGTTAATGGATAGTAATAACTAGTTTATATGGAAAATCTCTGTTTTACTTGTCGCATCCTTATTATCCGATTACTTGTTAGCTGTAAAGTAAAAGGGGTAGTTGGGTTGGATTATTCTACTGGGTGATTTATCACTCACGGATACGTCTGTATCCTGGCAAATCGTTTGCTTCGGCGATCAATTTGCCAGTGGGCGCAGGATTCAATGAAGGGGATTCAATGATGATGCAGTTCGACACGAAAAGAATATCAGGAACGGAGATCGAGTATGCTCGGGATTCGTATTAAGCTTAGAGTAAACTCTGAAGTTAATGTATTTTGAATCAGTAAATTTTCTTGAAATTGTATTAGCTAAACTTTAATTTAGAAAATTTTATTTATTTAGCAAATTTTCTTAAGAAAATTATTTTATTTTACTCCCGAAAAATCGGAGCGTTACAAATGGTATCAGAGCCTAGGTTCAACACTCGGCCTTGGGTAGATTGGGTAGATCACATTCTAAGAGCGTAAATCCGAATAGCTAAACGTTTACTGTATCTATTACTTCCCTAAACTACAATATATCTTACCTAATTATATCATATAAATATTTTATTTACCTGTCGCAATTCAAACTCTGAGAAGTGACGAAATCGACGTTGACTTTGATCAGAAGGAAGCGACAGAGGAGCCGTTTCCCTTTTATCATCTGTTGGTTGATCAAACGAGACGAAGAATCCCAGTACGAAGAAAGCAAAGAGACAAATCTTGACAATGGAGGATAAGGTACTGTCGAAAGAGGCTACTCAATAAATAGAGTACATGTCGAAAAAGAATTTCCTTTCTCTAGGCGGATAATGATCGAAAGTAGGATAGGATCAGTGTGAGAATGTTGTTGCACGCACTTCCTTTTGAGAACCAAATATTTAAAAACCTCATGACCCTAAACCTAACCTCGTAGAGCAGTAATTACAAGATTGGCATAAAGGGTCATGAACAATATCATTCTCTATGGTCACTTTGTCAATCTCCCCAAAAGGACAATACGTGTAGCCTTGATGCCAACGACAACGTAGCCTACATCGACAACAATGATTAGGTGAATTCCGAGATCAATACCAACTCAAATCCCAACGCAAGATAAAGTATCAACTGCATTGTGCAGCTCGTACGAGCAATTACTGACTACACCTAAACTCCAACCTCAAGCTCCAAACAGCCCCTCGATGGATAGATCATAGTGGAAGGAGTCTTGACCTACATTTAGCCTGTGATTCTTAGGTCACAAGATGAATTAACTTTGACCTCAAGGTTCAACTATTAGCCAACTGCACTATTATCAAAAGTGATAAAGAGAAGCGAAAAATCATTTTCGCAAGTGAGGTCTTACTCATTTAAGGGGGGTAGACAAGACTTTTCTGCACCCAACGCACACAAAGCAAGGTGGCATGATAAGCCCTCTGAATGAGTAGCAAGACTCAAGTTGAAAGAATCGGATCGTATGGAGTTGGGCCTTCGTCACATCATCTGCGAATACAAGTGTTCCCTGAGAAATTACCAAGATTACGGCCACCAAGAGAAATCGATCTCACTATCGAGCTATAGCCCGGTACGACTCCAATTTTCATGGGCCGTATCAGATGACTCCAACAAAGCTACGCAAGTTGAAAACGCAACTGCAGGAATTTTTAGGAAAAGGTTTTATCCGACCCAGTACCTCACCATGGGGAGCCCTTGCCCTATTTGTCAAGAAGAAAGAAGAAACGCTCCGACTTTATATCGACTACCGCCAACTCAACAAAACCACAATAAAAAATTAAAAAAAAACCGATACCCTCCACCAAGAATAGACGATTTGTTGAGAAGGTCGACTTGTTTCTCAAAGATTGATCTAAGGTCTGGAATATCGCCAATTGTGAATTCGAGATTGTGATATACCTAAGACGGCATTCCGCACACATTACGGATACTATGAGTTCATAGTCATGCCTTTTGGATTAACCAATGATCTTGTAGTTTTCATGTGCCTGATGAACCAAATTTTCACGCCGTACTTGGACAAATTTGTTGTAGTATTCATCGATGACATCCTTGTATACTCTCCAACGGAGAGAGAACATGAAGACCACTTAAGAATTGTCCTACAAGTACTCCAAGGGACCAAGACAATCATCTGTATGCAAAAGCCAACAAGTGTGAATTCTAGATGAAAGAAGTCAAATTCCTAGGACACGTAGTGTCAGAGAAAGGAATCTCAGCAAATGACAGTAAGGTAGAAGCGGTCATGGGCTGGAAAAGACCCTCAATAGTGTTCGAGATTAGAGATTTCTTGAGATTAGCTGGCTACCACAGAAGGTTCACTCAAGATTTCTCTATTTTGGTTAAGCCATTGATTCGACTGACCCAAAAGGGGTTAAGTTCGAGTGGAGCGAGGCATGTGAAAAATCGTTCTAAGAACTTAAGAACAGATTAACCAGTGCCCCTATATTAACCATTTTCGAGCGGAATGTGGGGTATACAGTGTAATACGACGCATTCAAAGACGGATTGAGAGCAGTACTCATGCAAAATAGAAGGGTCGTTGCTTACGGATTCCGACAATTGAGACCGCATGAAAAGAATTATCCAACTCACGATTTGGAGCTAGCGGTAGTAGTAGTCGCCCCAAGATCTTGACGACATTATCTATACGGAGAGCAGTTTGAGGAAAGGCAAACGAGGTCGCTGATGCGCTGAGTCGCAAGAATCGAGGATAAGTGGCTGGTTTAGCTATGAGAGAATGGAAGATGATGGAAGACCTTAACGGATTCAAGCTTCAGCCAACCGCAAAAGGCACCGACGCGTGTCTCTTTGCTGTGATCGCAACTCCAGCCTTACATCGAGATATTCTTTTAGCCCAAACCTTTGAACAAGAATGCGACTTCATCCGACATCAACTCTCAATTGGAAAAGCAGCAGCCTGGTGGGAGATCCACGCTGATAAGAGCCTTCGCTTCCAAGGAAAATTTTTTGTACCAGACATCGGTATCCTCCGGGAAGCAGTACTTAAGGAGTTCCATCCTTTCAATTTCACTGTCCACCAGAAAAGCACCAAGACGTACCAAGATCTCTGCCGACAATACTGGTGGGGTAGAACAAAGGATGTAGACAAACACGTTCCAACATGTCTCACATACTAACAAGTAAAAGCAGAATATTAGAAATAGATGGGACCCTACAACATTACCTATACTCAGATGGAAATGGGAACACATCACCATGAATTTTGAGACGAGACTGCCTAGGTCCCCACAATTGAACACTTCCTTTTGTGTGATAGTCAACTGTTTGACTAAATACACACACTTATACCAAAGCGTATGATGGATTCAATGGACACTCTCAGCTGACTCTACATTCGAGAAATCATGCGATTACACGGTGTATCGTATATATGTGATCGTGATTCATGATTCACGTTGACCTTTTCAGAAAAGCCTGCAGAAGCATTGAGAACCGATCTTTGTCTCCGCATTGTCTTCCATCCGCAAACAGACAAACAATCCTAAAAGACGATCCAGATCTTAAAAGACATGTTCCACGCTTATGCCCTAGACTTTAAAAGAAGATGGGAACGATATTTGTCTCTAGTCAAGTTTGCCTACAACAATAACTATCATTCCAGCATAGAAATGACACCATACGAAGCTTTGTAGGAGCGACCCTGTGAATCGCCGAATTGATTGGACTAAACTAGGAGAAACAAACCTATTAAAACCAGAGTTAGTTCGAAAGACAATAGAAAAGGTCAAGACCATTAGCCAATGACTTCTGGCCGCACAAAGTCGACAAAAGAGCTCCGCCGATAGAAGGACTAGACTGCTGACCTTTTAGACTGGAGAGCTTGTGTTCTTAAAAATCCGGCCACAACGAGGAGTTATTTGATTTGGAAGAAAAAAAAAGAAGAAGAAGAAGAAAGAAGGGAAATTATCATTGTGCTACATTGGACCTTTTGAAATTTTGGAGAAAATTGGAAAAATAGCATATCGTTTGGCACTGCTGCCACAATTGAAGCGAGTCTATAATATGTTCCACATGTCCATGCTCCAAAAATACATGTCCTAAATCAATAATTGGGAACTCGTCAAACTTAACGAAGACATCACCTTCGAAGAACAACCAATGGAGATCTAGGATCATAGTGAGAAGTACATCTGAGGCAAAACCATTCAACTCGTCCAAATCCTTTGGCAACATCGAAGAATTGAGGAATCAACGTGGGAACGACAAGATACTATGCACATAAACTACCCTCGTATGTTTCCACTAGAACTTACACCCTAATTTCAAGGATGAAATTTTGTTAAGAGGGGTAAATTGTAACGACCCGGATTTTTTTTGCCCTTTTTTTAACAAATTTATAATGTTAAATTCTTAATTCAATAACTAATTAGATTGAATTATTAATTATAAATTATTATGTGTATAATTGATATTATTTTCACACTTATATAGGATATATATTTATACTTTAGATATATAAGTATCCATACTCATCTCTTATCCTATCTAATCAAAATTTTATCAAAATCAATCTTTCACTCCCCTTCAAACTCTCCCTAAATTATATATCTCTCTCCTTCCGCATTCCACCACCTCCATACTTATCCCCAAATCTCCACTTCTCTCTCACAATACAACACTCCTAGTCCATTACGTAAACAGAAACAAGAAAAGAGGGATCACACCCTTTCAATTTTCGTCCATATCACGTCCCTCTGTTCATGGCCTGTTTCTTCCTAGTTTCTGTCATTTTTAGGCCTAAGTTTCTTCACAAATGTTATAGAGGGCGTCGAGAGCTTCGATTTCGATCCAAGAATCACCCAAAACGATCAAGGATTGATAGAATTATCGCTATCCAAATATCAATGAAATTCTCGAATTTCTGTTTCCAGACAGCAAACAGGACTTATGAAAACCCCCACTTTTCTCCTAGTTCGAATGGTTTTTGGGCTTCGACTTCTTCACAAAAGTTGTAGGGCATTTCAAGATCTTCGTGTTAGACACAAGAATTGTCCAAAACGGCAGAGGTTTGGTCAAGTTATTTCAGTCCAAAGTTGCTGCTAGAATACCGATCTTTCGCCGCCAAACGAAAACCCACCGGACTCCACCGAATCGTTTTGTCCGGATGAAAGGTAGATTAATCCTTCTCCTACTTCTCTCTAAGTATATGTACTCTTTACATGAGGATTTTTAACAAGTTTCAATTACTAAAATCGAACCCACGAATCGAAATCATATAGTCCGACGTTTTTCCCCTGTTTTTCGAAAACCCACTGTTCCTGGACGTATTGTTTTTGAAAATTAACACTAAAAATACAGTTAACCCCTTTAGGCTATTGAATATATTGTTTTGGTCCAAAATTTAATGATAAGTTATTTACAAATTGCAGTTTTAAACCCGAAATGGTTAATTGTACAGTTTCGACCCACTGTTATATTATCACTAATATGGTAATCTAACTTCATAAATCGACTAATAAAAGCATAGACTTACTAATATTTGAATAAAATTATTATTTATTTATTTATTTATTTTTGATAAAAGTTTCTTGTATTGTTATTAACTTTTGACCATACAAGACTAAGGGCAACGGTCCGTTCATAAAAAGTTACGTGATTGCTTCGCTTGTTGTTTGTTTATTTCAATTATTATTTTGGTAATATGCATATTGTTCAAACTCTTACTTGATATGCTAGATTGGACCCTAGAGATATGGGGTGGTATGCAAATAGAATTCACCTAGACGATACTAGATAATGAATGAATTGGATAGTTTTATTTTTAGATTGCCTACAAGCATGATTTTGAGATATGATGAGATTTGTAATGAGATTGAAACTGCCGAGCGTCCAGTGATGAATTGATAAACTGGCGTGTGTCCAGTGATGATTGTGAAGTGATTTGTGAAGTGGTGTATAAGATAGGCCAACCCTAGCAGTGGTTCAGGCATGATAAACTTTCTCCTTGTTTTAGTTATTGGGGTGCACACTCGGTATATAACTTAGGTGTATCTGCGACAGTAAAGGGAAGTGATCTCATAGGACCGAGCATGGCTAGCGGTTGGGGGAGGAAAGATCTCGTGGAGAGATCTTAGATTTCACATTAGGTTAATAGATAGTAATAACTGGTTTATATGGAAAATCTCTGTTTTACTTGTTGCATCCTTATTATCCGATTATTTGTTAGCTGTAAAGTAAGAGGGGTAGTTGGGTTAGATTATTCTACTGGGTGATTTATCACCCACGGATACATCTGTATCCTAGCAAATCGTTTGCTTCGGCGATCAATTTGCCAGTGGGCGCAGGATTCAATGAAGGGGATTCAATGATAATGCAGTTCAACACGAAAAGAATATCAGGAACGGAGATCGAGTATGTTCGGGATTCGTATCAAGCCTAGAGTCAGCTCTGAAGTTAATATATTTTGAATCAGTAAATTTTCTTGAGATTGTATTAGCTAAACTTTAATTTAGAAAATTTTATTTATTTAGCAAATTTTCTTAAGAAAATTATTTTATTTTGCTCCCGAAAAATCGGGGCGTTACATTTTCCAAGATTAGTCAAACTGTGTGTAAACTCCCCTGAACACCTCAGATATGTGGGAAAAGAATTGTTAGACCACAAGGCGGTGCCCCAAAACCACTAAATAATTACTCCAAGTCTCTGCTTCTACCAATTCTTGCCAGTGTTAAAGTGTAAGATGTAGCAATGTATTTTGGCCAATCATTTTGGCCGTTATCTTGGATGGCTCCCCAGACTTGTATCTTGTTCTGGGGTCCATTCAATTTTTCATTCAATGTATTTTCATGTTCTTTTTATTTCATTTTCTTTTCTATATGTATTGCCTCATTCCTTGTGACTTGCATTTGTTGATAACATCCGTAAAATAAATTTAACTTGATCGGTCATCCGTAATTACATAAACAAAATTTATAAGATATATAGTTCAATAATCTAAAATATATTATGTCAAAGGACCATTTTATAGAAATTATTCATGTATGTAGTGATGATCGATTAAGCTGATTTTGTAAACATACAATATTGTCGAATCACTATTGCGGACTAATAATGGAGTCCAAAAAATTAAAGTTTAGCACATCTCTCCAATGGGTCTGTAAGGCCTTATTCGTTGTGGAGTCTCAAAATTCTTAAGCACGGTCTTCAATAAATTTTTTTCGGTGACGATCTCTAAATAAAGTATTTTTTATATAGTTGTGGTACTTTGCTGAAGTAGTATATAGTGTTAGTATTTCTGACCATCATATATCATATATATTCACACGTCTTATTCTTCTTGTTTGGAGCAAATACATCCTTATGTCTTATTCAAGAGGGGTTTTTTTGTTTTTTATTGTGTGCTCTTGGAGTGATACTCTACGCCAATTACAACACACCAGGCGTAATTTCATCTTCAAATTTACCAACGCAAAAATTATGAGACCCACGGTATTTACCAATCATAACACATGTGGAGTAGCACATGTACGTCCATGCTCCAAAAGCAAAGAATAATTTCTCCTCATTTACTGCCTCTCAGGCAGAATGCCCCACGTCCCTAATTTATCTTGTGCTCTACACTAATTAATGATAGAAAAAAGAGTACGATGTATAATACATAGATAACAGTACTGCAGTGACACCATGTAACACATTATAAATGCAGTTACAGAGGTTGTACTTGTGGACTAAAACCCCCTAAAGCCAAAGAGGAACAAGAGCACTAATCCAGACCGTATTGGGAAGCTCATTACTTCATTTAACCCCGAGAGAAACTTTTAACAGAGCTTCCGTAAACATGTTGTTCACGTACGGAATCGCTCAATCTCGCGCGTCTATTTCGGCTTTGGACGATTTAGATTTTAATGAAACTTCTCCGAGAAAAAGTCCAAAGTCGAACCGGACGGACGGCCGAGATCGCGCTCCATAAAAGCTTATTCACGGAGTCCCGTGAATAAGTTTTTCCCCATGTTACTTGAATGGACCTGTTAATCGTTGAAGGTTGTCTAAAAGCGGTTTCATACGTACGGTAAAGCCAGTAAAACTTACAAAGATACGAGTCAGCAGTGGAGGTATATATGGTACACGCAATCGAGGGTAACTTGATCCCACTCATTTTGATTTTCCATAAGGGTATTTAATAGTTTGTACCCAAATTAGTTACTTTAATCCCACAAAAAATTCCTAAATTGCCGCCCCAATTTACTTCAAACGAATAAAAATTCCAATAGTTCTCTTCTTTTCGAAAGTTAATAATATTAGGAGTGAGACCATCATGCACATATTCACCTTTCAATTATCCTTTTAGTTTAATTTTTCTTTCGACTTGCTAATAAAAACATAACTCGCTAAATTTTGACCTTGCTGACTAAAAAACATGGCTCTGCCCCAATACCAGATACTCCTTCCATCCCAAATTGCTTGTCCTTTTTAAAAACTATGTATTTAATTTGCACGTAAAAAATAATGTAAAAGCGATAATTTTTTTTCCCAAATTTTTTACCCTAATTTATAATATCTCATTAAGAAGAAACAATTGGTGTAAAAAGCGATAATTTTTTTTCCCAAATTTTTTACCCTAATTTATAATATCTCATTAAGAAGAACCAATTGGTGTAAATTATTTTTCAAAAGAATTCTCATAAGAGGGGTGCTAGGGACACATCGGGTGTGGCACCTCTCAGCCACACCCCTCTCACATACAGGTGTGGCCCGTTTCAGTGGGCCCCGCCTGTATGTGAGAGGAGTGTGGCTGAGGTGTGCTACACTCAATGTGCCTCTAGCATTTTTGTTCTCATAAACACATTACTATTTGATATGTGCAAATGCATGATTTTTCAAAAGAAGGCAACCGATTTAGGATGGAGAGGGAATATAAAGATAGCGATTGAAGTTGTTGTTACCATTATTAAAGAAAAAATTTAGGAGAATCGCCTCTGTACTATCCATTGAATTAATTAGTTGTTGTTACCAGAAAGTTGTTGTTTCCATTATTAAAGCAATATCTATAATTAAGTTGTTGTTTCCATTAAACTACTTAATTAAGCTATTCCCCTTGAAATTCCTATCTTCACTGATCTTCTCAGCGGATGACAACAGTATAATTCCCTGGGCAAACCAACATTCATCCCCTAGAAATTCAGAGGGAAAAAAAAAATTGAAGAACAATCAACCAACAATCATTCCCACAACAGTGGAACCCATCGATCAGCAGGGCCGGCTCCGATATAAAGCCGAAAATGCGATCGGTTTAGGTTTCGGAAAATTCCAAAATTTAGAAGCTCCTCTTATTTTGATACAATTTACAATGGTCTAGCAAAAAAGGCTCAACATTAAATTTTCGCTTTGGACCCTAAAAAATTCCGTCGGTCACCAATAGGTGGGTACGCTATGTTTGTCTAAAATTGTAAGATATGTTTATCTAAAGTTTGAAATTATGGTTGTAATAACCATACTTGTTTTTTGAAATAATAAAATTGAATGGGAAACTCATTGACTATTTCTCGAGTGTCCAAAAACGGAGGACAACAACAACAATAAAAACTCAAACGACCAGAAAAATCATGGCGAATAAAGACGAAGGAGATAGACGTGGAGGGCAGAATGGCGGCCGTTGGTTTTCTTTCAGTTGACCTTTGCAAAAATTCGCCTACTCCCTTTTAATCTGTTGGGCAACTACTACTTCATAATTTTTCACAACTCAACAGAACAGTGAAGGGTCGACATCAACTTAACCCCCACATTTGACGCGCGCGCTCTCTCTCTCTCTCTCTCTCTCTCTCTCTCATCTATAAATATACGTCTCACATTCTCACTATATGGATATCTCAGTAATCAGGGCAGACACACACAACTGAACAGTGAACACTCTCTCTCGCTTTCACTATGGCCTCTTCCATTTTCTTCTCTCTACAATTCCTGTGCTTCGCCCTCACAATCATCGGAACACGTGCCCAGGGGGGCACGTGGGAAGTCATTGTGCAAAACGCTGGCATTGCCGCCATGCACGCCGCCGTCACCCGATACAATAACGTCGTCCTCCTCGATCGGACCGACATCGGCGCGTCCAATTTATCGCTCCCAGTCATTAACGGCGTCCAACAATGCCGCAACGACTCAAAGGACCTGACTTTAAAGACCGATTGCTCCGCCCACTCCGCTCTCCTCGACCTCAAAACCAACGAAATCCGTCCCCTCACGATCCAAACCGACACGTGGTGCTCCTCGGGCCAATTCCTTCCTGACGGCACCCTCCTCCAATCCGGCGGCTTCAACGACGGCAACACCAAGTTCCGAACATTCACCCCCTGCGAAGACACTTCCTCTTGCGATTGGGTTGAGCTTCAAAACATCTTGTTGTCCCAAGGGCGTTGGTACGCCACGAATCAGATACTTCCCGACGGTTCTGTCATAATAGTCGGGGGTGTCGGCGCCAACAGCGTGGAGTATTACCCACCGAGAATCGGTGGCGCGGTTAATTTCTCGTTCCTCAGCAATGTGTCAGATAACGAAGGGGATAACCTATATCCATTCGTTCACCTTCTCCCAAATGGAAATCTGTTTATATTTGCTGATAAACAATCCGTGCTATACGATTACGTTAATAATGTGATTATAAAAAATTTACCTCTGATAGGGGGAGGACCGCGTAACTATCCGTCCGCAGGATCCTCTGTCATGCTAGCATTGGAAGGTAACTATTCCACGGCCACGATCGTCATATGTGGTGGGGCTCAATACGACGCCTTCAAACGTCGCAAAGTGACGATACTGGCCCAAGGAAACTGTGGACGAATTGTGGCAACTAATCCCAACCCTGCTTGGGAGATGGAGGACATGCCGTTTGTTCGGAACATGGGGGATATGGTGATGTTGCCAACAGGAGACGTAACAATCATCAACGGGGCTCAAGAGGGGTCCCAAGGGTTCGGATTGGCAAATAATCCTTGTTTGAACCCAGTTCTATACCAACCCGACGAACCTGCGGGCTCCCGCTTTACGATCCTAAACCCCACTACAATCCCCAGAGTGTACCACTCGACCGCAAATTTATTGCCCGACGGAAGAATTTTACTCGCCGGAAGTAACACGCATGCGGTATACACGTGGGTTCAACCTTTCCCCACGGAGCTGAGAATCGAGGCATTTTCGCCGGATTATTTATCAGCAAACAAATCGAATTTGAGACCGGTGATAGCGATGGCCCCACAGTCAATGCAATATGGGTCAACGCTTTACAATGTGTATGTAACGGTGCCATCAAACACAACGGGAAATTGGGAGGTAAATTTTGCAAGTGCGCCTTACACTACGCATTCGTATTCACAGGGGCAGAGATTGGTAAAGATGAATATCGCCGGCCCTGTTTCGGAATCTAATGGAGAGTACAGTATTGTGTTTCAGGCTCCGCCCAGTGCGGAGGTGGCGCCGCCAGGGTATTATATGATGTTTGTGGTTAACCAGGGAGTGCCGAGTGTCGCTGTTTGGGTCTCTATCTCCTAATTTTCAAATGTTGGGATTCATTTACTTTTCTTATAGTATATATTTATGTCATCTGTTCCATAATGCGTTCAATACCTTGTTCTGAAAGTGTTTATAAAACACAATTGTTATTAAGATTTGGTTTCACTCATGTATCCGTAAAAGAATAATGAAAAGTGTTACCGTTCCAATTCTTTCAGTTCCATTGCTAGTTGATTGATTACATACCACAGACTTTTCTAAAAAATCTACCTCCTCTGTATTCAAAGAAAATGCTAATTTCAAGAATCATCATCGTAAGATTTTATACATTTGTTCTACTCCACGTAACCTACAAGTTAATAGACTCAAGCTGGCATTTTAGAGGTGAGTCCTAAATAGACTCAAATCACCCAAACTGCAAAGTGCAATCGACTTAATATTACAGAGAAGCCATATATATTCGTTGAGTACAGTAAAAGCAAACCAACTTTTTTCAAGTTCGGGCCAAAGACTATATATATACTGGCTTGAACGAAGGGAAAATTCCTGTCTAGACTAGTTCTTCATACCTATGACCTTCTAAGTTACCTCAGAGTCTATAGTTGTGGGTTCAGATTACTTTTTTGCTCTTTGTTGTTATTTTTGCACACTTTTTGCTACAGTTACGCTTTCTCTTTTTTTTGAAAGGCAAAAAAAATTTCATTAATCTCTGGAATTTTTACAAAGATTAATAAGTACAATGAATGATGGCATCATATTTCTAATCCGAGACTCAACCAAGTAAACAACGCAGAGAATATCATATGTTCATCCGAAGCCCAAAACCCAAATTTAGCAAGAAGCCAAATATGGAAACA
Source organism: Rhododendron vialii (assembly GCF_030253575.1). Lineage (NCBI taxonomy): Eukaryota > Viridiplantae > Streptophyta > Magnoliopsida > Ericales > Ericaceae > Rhododendron > Rhododendron vialii. Next base: position 38,392,909 of record NC_080561.1, on the reverse strand, counting down.
CCGATTGGGATAAAACCCACTCATGTTGGCCAATAATTCCGCGCAATTTACTATTGCATTACCGAAAATCCCATCCCCACTCCACCACCACCAGATCATCACCGCCACCATCATCACTTCACCACCACCACCATCATCACTTCACCACCACCACACCCTTCGTCCCTCAAAGATAATTCTCTACCGTGTAATTTTTAGATAAAAATTAAAGTACTTTTGTGCATAATTTGGTGTCAAAAACTTTATAATGAATGGAAGTACTATATTTCTTGATTCGGAGATTGTACTTGTACTGCTTTCCGGAGTGGACAATCTTTACACGACGAAAGTGATGTATTTTCTATCCCATATCGCTCATCTAAGCTACACAAGCTTGGTTTTAGTTTGGAACCCTCAAATAAATCTAACAAAGTTACTCACACAAGATATATAGCACAATCATTGTAGAAAGCTACAACAAACCGATAGATTATGGTCGGGCAGGCCATATAAGCTAACAAAATGTTCCTCCGCCCTAGCCTCACCAGGCCTCAACCAAAACTTCGCGGTGGGATCTCAACAAAAAAATTATAATTCAGACTTAAAAGACAAATAACTAAGTTAGGGTTTCCATAGACAAATGGCTAAGTAAGGATTCAAGTCCAAATACAATCCTTTAAAGTTTAAACAGCAGCAGTTGAAGAGAGATCGTCAAAGGCCTCTCAACATGTTTTTTTAGATGAATCCATGCAAACATCCCCGAAATAGGACATCAAGAATACGATTTTGCACTTCTCGACAAATCTAATCTGTTTCATTTCATTTCGAATAGAAAATTCAAAATTTCCAATTTTCCATTACCTACTGTTTTGGACTAATCAATATGAAATTCAATTCTCAATCGACAATATTCAATGCGATTTGATAGTGCCCTCGATCGCAAGTCTGAAGTGGGAGTCCTCTTTCTTTCAGGTTCTTCTCCCGTGCACAAAGAAATAGAGAGGAAATCCAACCTTTATTTAAAAACAAAAATATTTTCAAGAATTTGGTTTCGTAGGTGTTTACCCCCGATTCTATCGGGGACATTTAAAATTGCAAAAAATCTTTTCCAAAAAACCAAAACATAACCAAAGGCCCCACAAAAAGAGACCCGGCCATTAAACCACTACAATGACAAAGCATGCCACCTCCCCCTCTCACACCTCAAAGGACCAAAAATTCTCAAAAACAATGATAAAGCCAAAAGACACAATCCTCTCACCCTGTCACAGAGACCCTTCCACTCAGATTCTAAATAGATTACCCTCTTAGGCAACCCTCCCACCCTGACCAAAACGCACCCACGAAGAAACTCGCGTACCATCCCAGTACGAATAGTCCCTTTGCAACAATGGATAAAAAATAAAAAACTGTGATTTTTTATTCCTAAAATTCCTAAGAGACGAGAGGCAATTCTCCATCAACTTGACTATGTCGTTTAGATCGAGTGATTGATGTATTTCATATCGTTGATAAGGAAGCAATTAATCAACGATTTTAAAATATGAAAAGTCATTGAGGGCAACTGTAATATCTTATCTATTTGTATTTATTTATTTTTGGTGGCATTCTTGATATTAATAGATAAATTATTGTTGGTTTCCTGAGTAGCCTGGTATTAGTACTTTTGGCCATAATAACACCATCATATATTTACACGTCTCATTCTTCTTGTTTGGAGCAAATACATCCTTATGTCTTATTCAAGAGGGATTATTGAGTGCACTTGAAGCAATACTATGCACCAACCACAACACACCAAGTGTAATTTCATCCGCAAATTTAATTTACCAAAACAAAAATTATGGGACCCACTGTATTTACAAATTAATCACAACACAACATATTTGGAGTATGTACCACATGTCTTTCCTCCAAAAGCAAAGACTAATTTCTCCTCATTCAATACCTCTTAGGCACCCCACGTCGCTAATTTATCTTGTGCTCCACACTAATTTATGATGGAAAAAGAGTACAACATATTAATACATAACGATACTGCAGTGACTCCATGTAACACATTATAAATGCAGTTACAAAGATTGTACTTGTAGACTAACCCCCTAAAGCCAAACGGGAACAAGAACACTAATCCAGATCATATTGGGAAAGCTCATTACTTCATTTAATCCCCTTGTCACCCGGTTCAATAACGTCGTCCTCCTCGATCGGACTGACATCGGCGCGACCAATTTATCACTTCCAGTCGTTAACGGCGTCCAACAATGCAGCAACGACCAAAAGGACCTGGCTTTAACGACCGATTGCTCCGCCCACTCCGCTCTCCTCGACCTCAAAACCAACAAAATCTGTCCCCTCACGATCCAAACCGACACGTGGTGCTCCCCGGGCCAAGTCCTCCCTGACGGCACCCTCCTCCAATCCGTCGGCTTCAACGACGCCAACACCAAGTTCCGAACATTCACCCCTGCAAAGACACTTCCTCTTGCGATTCAGTTGAGCTTCAAAACATCTCGTTGTCCCAAGGGCGTTGGTACGCCACGAATTATATAACTTAGGTGTATCTACGACAGCAAAGGGAAGTAATCTCATAGGACCGATCATGGCTAGCGGTTGGGGGAGGAAAAATCTCGTTGAGAGATCTTAGATTTCACATTAGGTTAATGGATAGTAATAACTAGTTTATATAGAAAATCTCTGTTTTACTTGTCGCATCCTTATTTTCCGATTACTTGTTAGCTGTAAAGTAAGAGGGGTAGTTGGGTTGGATTATTCTACTGGGTGATTTATCACTCACGGATACATCTGTATCCTGGCAAATCGTTTGCTTCGGCGATCAATTTGCCAGTGGGCGCAGGATTCAATGAAGGGGATTCAATGATGATGCAGTTCGACACGAAAAGAATATATCAGGAACGGAGATTGAGTATGCTCGGGATTCTTATCAAGCCTAGAGTCAACTCTGAAGTTAATGTATTTTGAATCAGTAAATTTTCTTGAAATTGTATTAGCTAAACTTTAATTTAGAAAATTTTATTTATTTAGCAAATTTTCTTAAGAAAATTATTTTATTTTACTCCCGAAAAATCGGAGCGTTACAAATGGTATCAGAGCCTAGGTTCAACACTCGGCCTTGGGTAGATTGGGTAGATCACATTCTAAGAGCGTAAATCCGAATAGCTAAACGTTTATTGTATCTATTATTTCCCTAAACTACGATATATCTTACCTAATTATATCATATAAATATTTTATTTACTGTAGGGAGGTATTCCCGAACAAGTACATCTAGTTGCCGAACACGTGGTGTATAAGAACACGTGAGAAATTGAACATGACTGATCGCCGGTCAGTGCATTGAACAGCGATAAGGGCCAATGACATGAGAAGTCATGGGTATAAACTGACTGTTCGGCAGATAGAGACATTCCGATTACATTGGACCAAGTTACATGTGAAGTAGCTGGTCCAAGCAGACTGTTCGGTTATGATACAGCCGAATAGTAAGAACCAAGCACGTGATACGAGGGATGACGGGTTGAAAGCAATGCAATTGATATCCGAACAAATGGTACGTGGGACCATAGTTTGAATATAGACAGGACAGTCATCGTGCTAGACAATGTTCGGCAATAAGAAGGTCGAACAGGAGGAGAGCTCCTTAGAAAGGCAATGGTCCAAATTAAATTGATAAAGGACCAGTTACATGTGAAGTGATTGGTCCAGGCAGTCTGTTCGGCGATGAGACAGCCGAACAAAGAAAGAAATCCAATCAGATGTTGAAGTAAAGGGAACACTCTGGAAGGGTCCAGAAACAGTGGTATTCCGTTAAGGGATGAGATCCCAAGAATATAGGATCTGAGAAAAATACCCAACGAGTATGGGATGTTCAGCTCTTTATGGAAAAGAATCCGAAGAGGATTCTTTTCTAAGAAACTCATAAAGGAAACGAGAATCCTTGATATTCTAGGATTCCAATACGAGGTAGGAATCCTAGGCAAATAGGGATGCTTGGGCAGCAAGCATACATATGTCTATAAATACGAAATAAACTGAGAGAAAAGAGATACGCAATACTTTGCATTCTTATTGCTTTCCTACTGATAATTAGGGTTTGATTGCTAGTACGTGATACTAACTTTGGCATTGGAGGGCCTTTGCCACGAGAGGCAAAGGTGCACTCACCCCCTGTCTATTTTGCAGATTAGGGTTCCGACGACGAATTAGGGTTCCGGTGAAAAGACACGAATAAGCCGTTGCAATCCAATTGATTCGAAGCATCAATTGTTTTCATCCCCCTACAATTGGCGCCGTCTGTGGGAAACGAACCAAGCTTTTTAGAAAAATAATCATGATGGAAGAAGATCCAGTTACTCCGTTTAGTCCAAAGGACCAGTTGGGTGGGGGAAGAGATAAATCCCCACCAGGTGCTCCGAGAAAGCCCACTGGTAAACATAACGGGGATAACTCCAGAGAAAAAGGAGATAAAACTGCTACTGGTTCCACGAGAAGGAGTAAGTCTCATCGAAGAGATGAGTCAGTTACACATTCAAGAAGTATACAGAATGATAACGATGTCATTGATAAAAAGAGAAGGGAAATCAAGGAGTATGCTCGTTTAATCAGAAAACGAGAGTACGAGATACAGGAATTGCAACGGGTACGAGAGCACCCAGAAGATTCTGGACTTTCTCGAAGGAATTTCCAGAAGGATGGACGGACTCTGGTAGTCCATAAGCAGGCTCATTCACGAAGGAGAAGAAGCAGGAGTCCTAATAAAGGGCGATACGAAGCTTCTCCACGAAAAAGAAGAAGCAGGAGTAAAAGCCAAACACCGGAGAGACGGGCTTCTTCACGAAAAAGGAGGAGCAGAGACCAAAGTTCCACCCCAGAAGAGGAGGGGACCAGGAAACATCATCGAGATAGGTACGAAAGACCAGATGCTGATTGGGCCAAAGCTACGGCTCGCAAATCTAAGGAGATCGAGGATGGGAGAGTGACTGCACGAGAAGCAGCACGCAAGGCCCTAAGTAATATTGCAGCCTCCCCCTTTGCAAAAAGGCTACAAGAGGCTAAGTTGCCGAGCAGAGTGAAGCACGGTACATTCGTACTTTACGAGACAAATACGGATCCCGTGGCTCACATACAGCATTATCAGCAGGCTATGTTCATGCATGAAGGGGATGATGCCATCTTATGCAAGATGTTCCCCTACAGTCTTAGCAAGGTGGCTTTAGCCTGGTTTCATAAACTGGGCCCGCGATCCATACGAGGATGGAGGCAGTTGGCTGAGGAATTCATTGCTCGGTTCCTGACGAGCAGAAAGGCCCCAAAGACCTTTGAGAGTCTATCCACCATGAAACAGGAGGAGAACGAGCAGATCAGGGATTATGCAAAGAAGTACTGGGAAACTTTCAACGAGATTGAAAGTTGCAGTGAGGAGTATGCAATTGCCACCTTCAAGACTGGTTTACCTGTTCGGGGAGAGCTGCGTCGCTCATTGAATAAACATCCGGTAGCCACATTGGCTAAATTGATGGAACGGATAGAGCAACACGCCAGAATGGAGGATGACATACTCCGTGAGGATGGCAGGATTGTCACCGAACAGCCGAAGGCGCCTGCCAAAAAGGTGGATAAGCCAGAACCTAAAACTTATAGAGAGAGAAGGGAATATGGGCAGGCTAAGAAAGAGCCGTACAAGGATAAGCAAGCTCATGATCCCAAATCTTTCTTTTCTATCACTACGATTTGGAAGGAACCAATATACAGGATTCTTTATCGAATAAAGAATCAGCCATATTTTAAATGGCCCCCAAGTCTAGGCGGAGACAATGATGCCAAACGTGCTACGAATCAGCACTGCAGTTACCATAAAGATTGGGGCCATATCTGAGGATTGTGAGATGTACAAGAGACACCTTGATGAACTGGTCTCACGGGGCTATCTCAAGGAATTCATCTAGGAGGATCCAAAAGAGAAAGGGAAAGCTATAGAACTGGGTTACGAGCAAAACCCTAAAGGAGTAATCCATATGATACATGGGTTGGCCACACCTTATACGAGAAATGAGGTTAGGCTGTTACAAAGACAAGTCAAGCACGATCAGCACGTAATGCGACTGGGAAACAAGAGAGGGCGAGAGAATGATGTGTGCAACGAGAGCATAGCGTTCACTGATGATGACCTGGGAGAGGTCCAAATACCCCACAACGATGCTATGGTTGTAACCCTACGAGTTGGGGAATATGACATTGAGAGGATTCTAGTGGACTCAGGAAGTTGTACAGAGGTGATGTACTACGATGCATTTAAGAAGTTGGGATTGGCCCAAACAGACTTAGAGCAATCTATAACATCTCTGATTGGGTTCGGTGCAGGAGCAGTCTGGCCTCTTGGAAAGGTAACACTACCTGTTCGGGCTGGATTAGTGGTGTTGAGGACTGATTTTTTAGTTGTCGATGTTCCTTCTTCCTATAACGCGATTATAGGAAGGACATGGTTGCACAAAATGAGAGCAGTCTCCTCGACTTATCACCAGATGGTGAAGTTCCCAAGATCGAATGGGGTTGAGGTACTTAGAGGCAATCAGAAAGTGGCACAACAATGTTTGATTTCAATCATTAAAAGAGCCCCAAAGGTCCACCACGTTCATACATTAGAAGTACCAGATCAATCAACTATCGAGGATGTTGGAAGGAGTCCGGCTGAAAAGGTGGTTGAAGGCTTGGAGAAAATCCAGATCAACGAGACTGATCCGGAAAGATATTTCTTAGTAGGGGAATCATTGCTAGCAGAGGAAAAGGCTGAATCAATAAAATTTCTGAAGGAATATGTTGATGTATTTGCATGGGTGCCAGAGGAAATGCCCGGGGTGGATGCAAGTGTGATCTGTCACCATTTAAACGTTGACCCTCAGCATAAGCCGATCATTCAGAGAAAACGGAGGGCAGCCGTGCAGCATGTGGATGCAGTAATTGAGGAGGTCGATCGTTTACTGAAGGCTAAAGCAATACGTGAAGTCTACTACCCAGAGTGGTTATCCAACACCGTTGTGGTGAAGAAAAAGAATGGGAAGTGGCGAGTCTATGTAGACTTCACAGACCTGAACAAAGCCTGTCCAAAGGATAGCTTTCCTCTTCCAAGGATTGACCAGTTGGTTGACGCAACCGCTGGCTATGAGCGAATGAGTTTTCTCGATGCATATCGAGGATATCATCAGATTGCTATATTTGGCCCTGATCAAGAGAAGACCTCATTTATCACACCACGAGGGTTGTACTGCTATAGTGTTATGCCGTTTGGGCTAAAGAATGCTGGGGCAACTGATAAGCCCTAAATAGTGTAAATAATGGGGCTTATCTATCCCATTTTTCTACTCTTGCAAGCGTTTTTTACCTGTTTCTATTTGATTTTGCACTCAAGTTGTGTTTTTGTTGGAAAGTAGGTAATCGGAGCGAAAAGGACGTTTCCAAGGCTCCCAATAATCCTCGGAGGAATCCGAAAGCATTCGAGTACATGTGGCACATTAGGAATCACTCCCCGAGTCTCAAACGAAGTGATCAAAGCATGAAAGGAAGGTTCGGGGCTCTCAAAGACCGAAAGAAAGAAGAAAACAGCAAAAACCAGCCAGAGAAACATGGGGTATCAATACCCCCAACACTGGGTATCAATACCAGGAAGCATGCTGTCCAGAGAGGACAGAGGTATCGATACCTCTTTTAGGGGTATCAATACCCGGTGTCTGCGCGCGAACTTTTTAATGGCATTTTTGTAATTATGTTGTAAAGGGGGTATATATATCAACTTAAGCCCGATTTCAGGGCATTCAATACCTGCATTTTCTCTCTCTACCTCCATTAAAGCTTTTGCTCCCACCTCTCTCCTCATTCATGCTTTAAGGAGGGATTTTAGGTACGATCCGTTCAATTTCGAAGCATTTCGCCTTCATTAAAGTTGTAAGGAATCTTCTCCTCTTCGAGGATCTTGTGTTTATTTCGCATTTAATCTATGTTTAGTATTTTCCTTATCTTTACCCTTGCTCATTACATGTCTCCTTTCATTATGTGTGAGTAGTGTAGCAAGGCTAGGTTGTGGGATGGTTAGCATCCCGCAGCCATGGGTATTTCTTGTTCTTCTATTGTAAATCTTCATTTTCTAGCTTAAGCATGTATTAGGGTTCATTTTATGTATCAAAACTTAGAGGTGTTAATCTCTTTGATCAAATGTAGGCAAGGGTTACACTTCTTGTCACATTTGATGCTTGGAGCTATGTCCCTCCATGTGTTTGTTTAAATGTCTCAAAAGAACCTTAGACATGCTTAGCACCCTTGTAAAAAGAGAAGAATTAGATTACCTTTGTGTTATGGGTGTTGATTATCCCTAAACCTAGCCTTTAGTTTAAACCTCCAATTAAAAAGCCGTAGTTAGGTTAAGTAGTCATTCACCTAAAATTCTCAGTTGGCCGTCTCAACGCCAAAGTTTGGTTGGCGGTCCTAACGCCAAAATTCTCTACGCAAGCTAATCTCTGAACCAAGTTATGGATGCGCTCCCTGTGGATTCGACCCCGGACTTCCGGGTATTATTATGCTTTCAACCGACCTAGCCCTATGCTTGGGGTATTCTTATTGCAACACACATTAAGGTCGCAAGCATTTTTGGCGCCGTTGCCGGGGAGCGTTTTCTTTTATAGCTTATTTTGGAGGTTCGCAAAATCACTGTAAATATTCCATCTTTTGTTTTTAATTTATATTTTTATCTTTGTAGTAGAATGGCGGCGTCAAATGAGGAAATAGTCCCTCCTACCGCCAATGTTTTTAGTGCTAAGCTGAGCGTGCTTCAAGTGTTGCCCCCTTTTCATGGCTTAGCCTCCGAAAATCCATGTGCGCACATCATAGAACTTGAGGAGCTTTGCATGAGCGATAAAGTGGCCTTATTAAAGATATTTCCATCATCTTTGAAAGACAGGGCTAAGAGTTGGTTTCATTCATTGAACCCAGGATCAATAAATACATGGCAAGATATAGAAAATCAATTTTTCAAAAAAATTTCCCCAATTCATGAGACTCATATGCTGCTACGTGAAATCGTAAATTTTTATCAACTTGATGAAGAGTCTTTTGCATGTTATTGGTGGCGGTTTAGATATCCCATACTCTATTGGTCGCAGCATTGCTGTGAAACAAGGCACCTTATTCCCATTTTCTATAAAAGTTTAAATTCTACAACGCGTCAGCTTGTAGAAAAGATGGTTGATGGTGTATTTTCGGATAAAACCGTTAATGGAAGTTGGGATTACTTTGATCAATTGGCCGAAAATTCTGAATCTTGGGTTAATGATGTCAATGTTGAAGATGCCAACTTAAATATTGAGGAAGAGGAAATAAAGCCACTTATCATTGTTGAAGAGGTTGGTTTAGGTTCGAAAAAACTCTCGGAGTTAAAATGCTGTGATGAGTTTAATGTCCAATGTTTTCCTCATGAGAATTCTGTATATGTTGTCGGCACTCCTGTTGAGTCTCCACCATTCCAAGATTTTGTGGGAGTGGAACATATTGATTTTCTTGGTGTTGATGACTTTGATTTGGTTTACCATCCTTACATTGTAGATTTTGTCAACAGCCTGAAAATCAATCTAGTTTGGAATGCTCACTTGGTTGAACTTAAATGTCTTAAACGAATTCGGCAATTGCGCTACTCAAAGTATCTTATTTTGTGGTATGGCCGAATTCAATTTTTAACCAAGATTTTGGAGTGGAGTGATGTGCTCATGGTAATAGCTCTTAATGGCACAATCAATGTTCGAAATCCACGTTTGGCTGAAAATGTTTGAACTTGGCATTCTATTTTTTTTTTTTTCTTTCTTCTTTTTCTCTTTTGTGGTCCGGTATAGCCACCCGTGTCACGCCTATGCTGTTGTATGACTTGCTCTGCGGCACCTTAAGCGAAGCATGGGGAGAAAAGTAGTACCCGTTCAATCACGTGACGATTCGGTGGTTTTAACACTTGTTCATAATAATTTTTGTTGCCGGGCTACCGTGAGCCGGCAATACTAATGTCTTTTGTCTCTTGGAAGCGGTTCCGATGAAGAACGGCGGCAATGACGCAAAATCCTCCAACTTGGTCGAGGTATCGGGTGGTTGACATTCCACCCTGTCGGTACATTTTTGTTCTCCCTCTCCTTATTTTCCGTCTTTTTGCATCGAGGGCGCTGCTCATTTTAAGTTGGGGGGAGGGAATTATAGTTACTTTGCGTTTTTGATTTTGCGTAGAATTTTTTTTGTGCAATATTTCCATGTTGTAGTAAATTTGCTGTTAAGATACGTTGCATATGCTCGTTTTGTATTCGTAAGTGGCAGAAGCACCGGTTTTTATGAACCAAATTTTTTGTAAATAACCAACTCATTCCATTAGCATGTTCATGTAGTGTGAGGATTGAATTGTGCTAAGTGCATTTGAGTCGGTTAAACGCGTAGAGTGGAGGTTCAATTTTTGTTGTATCCCATGCTTTTTGGACATCGTACCCGTAGTTTAGTTGAATATCTTCTCTTGTACATACTTGAGTACCTTTGATTTCGGTTATGCATTTTAATGGAGTCCTAGGCGTGCTTGGAATATGATACAAGGCATTCTTTTTATGATTAAACCACATATTGTCACCGTTGCACCATTTTTGAACCAAGTCCGAGTCCTTTCTTTTTGTTAAACCTAAGAAACCGGATGCTTGGAGGCTTGTGCGGAGTGGGGGTGGAGTTTACTTTCGGTTATGGGTATATTTTGAGGAGTTTGGAACATGCTCGGGGAGAATATTTAAGTGGAATGGCTGTTGGAACAAGGAAAAGCAGATTCTGAGGCCAGTGGACCATGAGGGATTGATACCTCAAATTTGGGTATCAATACCCTGTGAAGCAGAAATCCAGAGAAACAGTCGGTATCAATACCGAGATTCGGGGTATCAATACCCTGCTACAATGCACGAAAATTCTGCAAATTTTTTGCCCCCCCCTATTTAAACCTCTCATCCACTCTCTCTTTCTCTTCCACGTTTTCTCCAAGTAAAGAACTCTAACTCCATAACTCCCTTTCTCACTCTTTCATCCAAATCTCTACCAAAACCCAAATTTCTTCCACCAAACTTCAAGAAAATCTTTTGAATGGCTGTTTGGTTGGTGAAGGAAAATAGGAAAATGAAAAGGGATAAGAAAGTGGATCGAAAAATGCTTGCTCGACAAGCACACCAAGTGGAGTGGTTGACTCAACGATGCCCAACGGGGGAACAGTATGTCGCCCCACCGGAGGTGGAATCTGAGGACAGTGACGAGGTTGAGGAGGACGAAGAATTGGAACCGGCATGTTCCGAGGGGAGGATACGGAGATAGTTTTTTGTCCAGGTGCAAGTGGTGGACAAGGTGGTGAGTAGTAGTTAGTATTAGAGGGTGGTACTAGTAGTTGTAATATGTTCACTTTTATTTATCGAGTCGGTGGTTGAGTCAGTAGTGTCTTTGTTTTTCAAATTTTATGTTTTTCTTTTGGTAGTTCTGTTTATGTTGGTTGATAGCATGATGAGCAGGGTAGTCGTAGGTTATGGTTCCCGGTCATGGGGTAGTTGTTCCCAAGCTAGCATAGACCGGCAACCGTTTTGTCTAACCTATTCTTTTTGACCTGTCACTCGTTAAAAGCTAATTAAAGTCCTTAGTTGATTTCGAGTACGCCTATGTTTTCCATGCTATGCATTCCCGAAAGCTTGTGGTACTTAGCTATGTTTCGTTGTGTTTTTTTCTTTTCAGAATTTTGTGCATAATAAGCTCTTACTTCGTAGCAAGCAAATCCATTGAATGATATGCGTAACTTTTTGTTCCGGTTATTGCATATACCCTTTGTGCTTGAACATGGGATACATTCTACTTCGTTCTAGCGATTTCTTTGTTGAGCGTTACCCTCGTGAGCATTGGAACCGAGGCTCGTTGTGTTTAACTTCCTCACATGTTGTCTTTAATAAAGTTTGTGAATCATGGTGCATGGCATGTTTGCGGACTGAGTTGTGACCCCTTTTTGGGAGAAAATTTTTAGACTTTTGCCGTTTCAGAAAGCAATGAGCATATGTTTTGTACCTTATCTTAGTTGGGAAGATTGTATAGGATGTTAGATAGTTTCTTTTGTCGTTTACTCGGGTCGAGTAAAGTCCAAGTTGGGGGGTGTGATAAGCCCTAAATAGTGTAAATAATGGGGCTTATCTATCCCGTTTTTCTACTCTTGCAAGCGCTTTTTACCTGTTTCTATTTGATTTTGCACGCAAGTTGTGTTTTTGTTGGAAAGTAGGTAATCGGCGCGAAAAGGACGTTTCCAAGGCTCCCAATAATCCTCGGAGGAATCCGAAAGCATTTGAGTACATGTGGCACATTAGGAATCGCTCCCCGAGTCTCAAACGAAGTGATCAAAGCATGAAAGGAAGGTTCGGGGCTCTCAAAGACCGAAAGAAAGAAGAAAACAACAAAAACCAGCCAGAGAAACATGGGGTATCAATACCCCCAACACTGGGTATCAATACCAGGAAGCATGCTATCCAGAGAGGACAGAGGTATCGATACCTCTTTTAGGGGTATCAATACCCGGTGTCTGCGCGCGAACTTTTTAATGGCATTTTTGTAATTATGTTGTAAAGGGGGTATATATATCAACTTAAGCCCGATTTCAGGGCATTCAATACCTGCATTTTCTCTCTCTACCTCCATTAAAGCTTTTGCTCCCACCTCTCTCCTCATTCATGCTTTGAGGAGGGATTTTAGGTACGATCCGTTCAATTTCGAAGCATTTCGCCTTCATTAAAGTTGTAAGGAATCTTCTCCTCTTCGAGGATCTTGTGTTTATTTCGCATTTAATCTATGTTTAGTATTTTCCTTATCTTTACCCTTGCTCGTTACATGTCTCCTTTCATTATGTGTGAGTAGTGTAGCAAGGCTAGGTTGTGGGATGGTTAGCATCCCGCAGCCATGGGTATTTCTTGTTCTTCTTTTGTAAATCTTCATTTTCTAGCTTAAGCATGTATTAGGGTTCATTTTATGTATCAAAACTTAGAGGTGTTAATCTCTTTGATCAAATTTAGGCAAGGGTTACACTTCTTGTCACATTTGATGCTTGGAGCTATGTCCCTCCATGTGTTTGTTTAAATGTCTCAAAAGAACCTTAGACATGCTTAGCACCCTTGTAAAAAGAGAAGAATTAGATTACCTTTGTGTTATGGGTGTTGATTATCCCTAAACCTAGCCTTTAGTTTAAACCTCCAATTAAAAAGCCGTAGTTAGGTTAAGTAGTCATTCACCTAAAATTCTCAGTTGGCCGTCTCAACGCCAAAGTTTGGTTGGCGGTCCTAACGCCAAAATTCTCTACGCAAGCTAATCTCTGAACCAAGTTATGGATGCGCTCCCTGTGGATTTGACCCCGGACTTCCAGGTATTATTATGCTTTCAACCGACCTAGCCCTACGCTTGGGGTATTCTTATTGCAACACACATTAAGGTCGCAAGCAGCAACATACCAAAGGCTTGCAACCATCATGTTCAAAGAGCTCCTTGGAAAGACTATGGAAGTTTACATAGACGATATGGTGGTGAAAAGTCAAGATAAACGGGGGCATATAGCAGATTTAAAAGAAGTTTTTGAAATCCTGAGGAAATACAAACTGAAACTCAACGCCTCGAAATGTGCTTTTGGAGTTGGTTCTGGAAAGTTCCTGGGCCATTTGGTAACCATGAGAGGGATTGAGGCTAACCCCGATCAAATTGCTGCCCTACAAAGGCTTCAGAGTCCCAAAACCACCAAAGAAGTTCAGAGGTTGACTGGAATGGCTGCAGCACTTAATAGATTTATCAGCAAGTCAAGTGACAAATGCAGACCCTTTTTTCAATTGTTGAAAAAAAGGGAGGGATTTGAATGGGGAGCAAAGTGCGAACAAGCCTTCCAGGACCTGAAGAAGTATCTGGCCGAGCCCCCGCTTTTATCGACTCCACAACCAGGTGAGTCTTTAATTCTGTATTTAGCTGTTTCCGAGCATGCAGTAAGTGCAGTCTTGTTAAGGGATTTGGGAGTAGAACAAATCTCTATTTATTATGTTAGCAAGACATTGCTAGATGCAGAAACGAGATATCTGCCTTTAGAAAAACTTGTCCTGGCACTTAGGACAGCCACAAGGAAGCTGCCACACTACTTCCAAAGCCACAAGGTTGTGATTTACACTAAGTTTCCATTGAAATCACTGCTACGAAAAGCAGATTTTTCGGGAAGGATCTCGACATGGTCCGTCGAGTTGAGCCAGTACGATATCGATTATCAACCACGCACGGCAATCAAAGGCCAAGTGTTGGCTGATTTTGTGGCAGAGTTTTCTCCCACGGTAGCTCCCCTACCTCCTACGAGAAAGGAACAGGTGACTAAGACATCTCCCGAGAAGATTCAGTCTTCAGCCGAACAGGATCCTGTAGAATGGAAGTTATTCGTTGATGGATCAGCATGTAATACTGGTTCAGGGATTGGGGTTGTCCTTTTTCCCCTGAAGGAGTTTTGATTGAATTATCTGTTCGGCTAGGGTTTAGCGCATCAAATAATGTGGCTGAGTATGAGGCACTCTTGGCTGGATTAAGAAGTGCAAAAACCCTAAAAACAAAACGGGTTAGGATGTATTGTGATTCACAGCTTGTGGTCAATCAGCTGTCCGGCGAATATGAAACTCGAAATGAAAGATGGTGGCCTACGTATAGGCAGCCAAGGACTTGCTTGATACCTTCGAAAGGGTATATATTGAACAGATAAGTTCTGGGCAGAATGATCATGCAGATTTATTAGCTTGGTTGGCTGCAGCTGTACCAACTGAATTCAAAAGGAAGGTGGCAGTAGAATATCTGAACGAGCCGAGCATTGGGAGGAGTGTAGACTTGGTCTTGGACGTGAACCAAGGACCAAGTTGGATGGACCCAATCATGGAGTTCTTACGAGACGAGATACTCCCATCTGACAAAAAGGAAGCTCACAAGATAAGGATCAAATCTGCTAGGTTTTGGCTGTCCTCAGAGGGTAAGTAATACAGGAAATCCTTTACAGGCCCATATTTGCTATGCGTACATCCTGAGATGGTACAGAAGTTTCTTCATGAAATCCACGAAGGAACATGTGGGAGCCATGCAGGAGGCAGATCCATTGCCCACCAAGCAATTACCCAAGGCTACTGGTGGCCACACATGCAAGAAGATGCAAAGGTGTATGTGAAGATTTGTGAGAAGTGTCAAAAATTCTCACCAATGATTCGAACACCCGCCGAGGATCTGGTGCCTTTGACAAGTCCCTGGCCGTTTGCTCAATGGGGGATGGACATCGTGGGGTCCACTACACAAAGCAACTGGGAATCGAAAATTCCTGCTGGTAGCAACTGACTATTTTACTAAGTGGATTGAGGCAGAACCACTGGCCAAAATCACTGAACCCATGATAGAAAGGTTCGTATGGAAGAGCATCATCACTCGCTTTGGGGTCCCTTACTCATTGATTACAGACATTGGATCCCAATTTCAGAAGAAATTTAAGGCTTTTTGTGTCCAGTGTGGAATACGAAATTATTATTCCACCCCAGCCTACCCTCAGAGTAATGGGCAGGCAGAAGCGTCTAACAAAACTATCCTTGATGGGATCAAGAAAAGGCTGGACAAAGCTAAAGGGAAGTGGCCTGACGAGTTACCATTAGTGCTGTGGGCTCACCGAACAACGCCTAGGAGGTCTACGGGAGAGACCCCCTATTCATTGGCATATGGAATAGAGGTTGTCATACCTCTGGAAGTAGGTCTGCCGACCAACAGAACCGTTTTGGTTGAAAGAGGAGGCAATGACAGGGCCCTTGAAATCGAGCTTGATCTCGCCGAGGAGAGGCGAGAAAGGGCCTTGGTCCATCTAGCTTCCTACCAGGAGCAGCTAATGAAGAGCTATAACAAGCATGTTCACCCTCGAGAGTTTGGTGTTGGGGACCTCGTACTTCGGAAGGTGCTCGGCAACACCAAGGTGGCCAACGAAGGCAAGCTGGGGGCCAACTGGGAAGGCCCGTATCGAGTAACCGAGATTGTAGGCATAGGGGCCAATAAATTGGCAGATTTGGATGGAAATTCAATTTCGAGGCCTTGAAATGTCCATAATCTACGAAAATTCTTCGTTTAGAAGCATTGAGTTCTGTTTTAGATTGCCCTACGTACTTGCGTGGGAATTACGAATATAATTCCCTTGTTCTAATTTTGTTATTTTCGTTGCAAGGGGTACGAATAACGCCCTCTTGAGTTTTACAAATTATGAATCAAGTCTCTTTTTTCAATATAAATGTTGTGTTCTTGGTATTTGTTTTAACAATACGAACTACGCAATTAGTTTCCCTCATTCGTATTGGGGAGCAGGGTATACATTTAAGTACGTGAAACTTAAACACAAGTATGAAACACTTGTGTGATTTTCAAAACTTTAACAAGTATGAGCACACTTATATGCCTTGTTTAAGTACGTGAAACTTAAACACAAGTATGATTTTCTAAGTACGTGAAACTTAACGAATACAAGTATGAAAAACTTGTATGGAATTTAAAGTATTAGACACTTGGAAACCAATTGGCTTGGCTTAAACCATAACGAGTATATGTTAGCCACAACAAAACAAGTACGCAATCACTTGTATGTCTTGTTTAAGTACGTGAAACTTAACAAGTACGAATACACTTGTATGTCTTGTGTGATAGTACGTGAAACTTGAACACAGGTATGAAACACTTGTGTACATGAAACTTAACAAGTATGAACACACTTGTATACTTGTTTTTTAAATACGTGAAACTTAACGCTTGTATGTTTGTTCTTAAGTATGTGAAACTTAAAACACTTGTATGGATTGTCAAGTACGTAATACTTAACTGCAGTTCACAAAGTACGAGATACTTAGAGCATTTGTTTCTAAGTACCTGAAAGAGGACAAGCAATGAGGCTTCGCAAAATTTGCTAAGTATTGAACACTTATGCACAAGCAAGCATGTGGTCAAAGTACGAAATACTTAAAGGATTAAACTATTTGCATCGGAACAGATGCAAAGACAAGCATAGCCGAACAAATTATAAGGTTATTCCATAAAAGGCCGAATACTTGTATTATCAAAAGTATTACCATACTAAGAGAAAGTACTGGTACCACGCAGGGTTGACATACTACGGTCACGCAGGACCAAAAAACATGAAAACAGTTCATGACAAAACAGATTACCTAATCAGTCCACATTTTGGACCTCTGCAGGAGTCTCACGAGGAGCGTCGGAACTGGTCCCGGTCACGGCACCATCTGGATTCTCCTCCAGGTTGATAGGTTCATTAGTTGTGTCACGGACAGGTGAATCTTCAACATTGGTACCATGGTTGTCAGCAGGGGTCTCCTCATCAGCCTCAGCAAAATCTTCGATTTGTTGATCAACATCTTCCTCTAAGACATCTACAACAGTTGAGGTTTGTTTGCTCGACAGATCATTTTCCACCCACAGGATTGAATCTTCAGCAACGCCAACCTTTGTCAGACAAGCCTCCCAGCCGGAAGCCCAGATCTGATCATGGATAGCCGGCATTTGTTCTACGTAGCTGGCAGATGCAGCATCAAACCCTTTCTGGTAGCCTTCCTCGTGAGCAGATGTTTTTGTTTTTTCAATTTCTACCAAAGCCTGGTGGAGGTTGTCTTCGGCAGTCCCAATTTTGTCTTTAGCCTCTTGAAAGTCGGCCTTGGCTTTGTCTCTCTCCCTCTCTAGTCTGGTTATAGTGCGGAGCAACCTGGTGTTGTTGTTTAAAAGTGTGATCCGTTCAGTGTCAGCATCTTGGAACTTCTGTCCCAATATAATCATCTTTTGAATAAACTGCAAGGAAATCAACAAGGTGACACTGTGAGAAAACAAAAGGAACATGAAGTATGCCTACTAGTGACGAGAACACTATACCTTGATCCCACTAACGAGACCAGTAGAGACAAGCCGGTCAGGTGTGGCTTCGTTCTCTTTTTGCATATCAACAGGAAGAAGAAGTCCTTGGGCGAGTGCAAGTGTTGTTTCAGAGGAGTTGGCGCTATCTCCAATGTGGATAGGCCGATCACCCCTAATGAGCTGGGGGGCCCAGTTTTGTGGAAGCACTTGAGTGCTCGGAGAAAGGGGTTGTTGAAGTGAGGCTGCGGCTTGGGCAAAAGCGTTTCCAACTTCTTCACTCCTAGGACGTTTGTCCCGATGAGCATCGACGGCTTCGAGGGAACTATCTTGTTCCCGAGGAGAAGAAGATGATCGGATTGATCCCCTCCTAGTGCGACGAGATCGTGGGGGGGGGGGGGGGGGGGGGGGGGGGGGGGCCAGTTGAGGCCGCCCTTTGGGCACCACCATGCCCCCTAGTGGAGACAGTGAGAAGGGTACTGAGATTAAGGGGTTGATGAGTCATAGTACCTGAATCTCGAGGAGATGGAGAATAACCAAAAGAAGAGGATTGGCTGGTATCACGATTTGAAACCAGCTGTTCGGGAAGTTGTTCAGAAACAGGTCCACGTGTAGATCTTCTAAGTCTCAAGCGGGGAAGTGGCACTCCTTCTGAAATAGGAATTTCTCCAAGTTGACCAGCAACGGTAACACCAGCTTGAAGTCTTGAAATACGTGGTTGGGGAACAGTTGATGTGGAGGTAGAAGCAGCACTGGTGCTGGGATGGGCAAGTCTTCTGTCAATGACCCCTCTGTACGAAGGGTCGTATCCCAGCAGCACGTCAGCGTTCCGACCCCGACCTGCTGTTCGGGTACCAGGTTCGCCTGTGTATTTCAAAATCCTGTTGATATCTTCTGTTCGAATGTTGCTCGGTACACGTCTGGGACGCCTGTTAGCGTTTTCAGCTGCAAGATCAGAATTACAAAACCAAAGTTAGACATATAGAAAAGCTATGAGAAAGCAGTAAACGAAGAATTGCAAAAGATAAAAGCAAGAGCATACGTGGATAGCCCCATATGTGGGGGCAATGGAGCCCCAGCACTTGGCCATCTTCCCCTAAAGGCTCGAATGCTCCGGTTACATAGAGGAAGTCGATCTGGTGGTCACGAACATAATCTGGCAAATTAAGTACAAAACGTTTGTCTGCCTTCCTAACCTTGAAGTATTAAGTATTGTACTAGGGGTTTAGTACAATACTGTACCACCATTGGATATCCCAGATTCCTAATTGGGTCCCTAGAATCCCATTTAGGGCTATAGTCCCCATTATCAACCTGAAAACATTGGTGAAACTTACATGGGAGTAAGACGATACCAGTTTAGAATCTGGCGGAGTAATGAATGTAGGGGGAAACGGACCCCGCCCTCAACGATAGCTACAATGGGGATACACATCCTGTCCCAAGAACCAGCATCTCTAGCCGCTCCTAATAGAGCAAGTTCAAGTCTTACATTTTTAGGAATGTTATATTTTTCTCTAAATGCCGCCCTGGCAGCAGGGGTATCGCAGAGCTTCCTAAACTTACTGGGTCTAGGAGGGTTATCATTATCATCCGCCATGGGTATATTCGAAGAAAAAGTAAAAATGGAAATGGGTGCGACTGAAACCCTAGAAACGACCCACAAATCTGAGAATAAAGATCTCAGATGAAATCTAATGGAATGGAGGGGAAGTTTTAGTAGGAAACCGAAGCAGAAGAAATGGAGTAAGAACGAGGATCTTACAAAGATACTGTGACGATTCCCTGGAACGCAATCGAATTTGTAGAAAGCGGCGATGGCGGATGGCGGGATATTTTCGCCTGGTATTAGAGAGAGAAAGAGAGAGTTTGAGTTTTTGGTGAAAAGATCCAAAAGAATCCTCTTTGGGGTTTAAGTGCCAGGGACGGAGACGAAACGTCTCATCTCACACCGTTACTTGAAAAGTAACGGGAGAAAGGGAATGAACTAACGACATATTAAACGTCGTTTAAACAAAGTGTCGATTCACATTTAATGTAAAGCGTACGAGATGTGCCACGTGGAGTCATTGCCTCGAAATGGTACGAAGGCAAAGGCGCCAAAGCATCAAATGAATATTAAAAAATGACTGCACGGGATCAGAAGAGTCTGGTCTAAATAATTTTTGTTTCTAAGCTTCATATATTGCCCCCGAACAGTGGTAAATGAATGAAGCTGGGGAGCAATTGTAGGGAGGTATTCCCGAACAGGTACATCTAGTTGCCGAACACGTGGTGTATAAGAACACATGAGAAATTGAACATGACTGATCGCCGATCAGTGCATTAAACAGCGATAAGGGCCAATGACATGAGAAATCATGGGTATAAACTGACTGTTCGGCAGATAGAGACATTCCGATTACATTGGACCAAGTTACATGTGAAGTAGCTGGTCCAAGCAGACTGTTCGGTTATGATACAGCCGAACAGATGAAGTAAGAACCAAGCACGTGATACGAGGGATGACGGGTTGAAAGCAATGCAATTGATATCCGAACAAATGGTACGTGGGACCATAGTTTGAATATAGACAGGACAGTCATCGTGCTAGACAATGTTCGGCAATAAGAAGGTCGAACAGGAGGAGAGCTCCTTAGAAAGGCAATGGTCCAAATTAAATTGATAAAGGACCAGTTACATGTGAAGTGATTGGTCCAGGCAGTCTGTTCGGCGATGAGACAGCCGAACAAAGAAAGAAATCCAATCAGATGTTGAAGTAAAGGGAACACTCTGGAAGGGTCCAGAAACAGTGGTATTCCGTTAAGGGATGAGATCCCAAGATTATAGGATCTGAGAAAAATACCCAACGAGTATGGGATGTTCAGCTCTTTATGGAAAAGAATCCGAAGAGGACTCTTTTCTAAGAAACTCATAAAGGAAACAAGAATCCTTGATATTCTAGGATTCCAATACGAGGTAGGAATCCTAGGCAAATAGGGATGCTTGGGCAACAAGCATACATATGTCTATAAATACGAAATAAACTGAGAGAAAAGAGGTACGCAATACTTTGCATTCTTATTGCTTTCCTACTGATTATTAGGGTTTGATTGCTAGTACGTGATACTAACTTTGGCATCGGAGGGCCTTTGCCACGAGAGGCAAAGGTGCACTCACCCCCTGTCTATTTTGCAGATTAGTGTTTCGACGACGAATTAGGGCTCCGGTGAAAAGACACGAATAAGCCGTTGCAATCCAATCGATCCAAAGCATCAATTGTTTTCATCCCTCTACATTTACCTGTCGCAATTCAAACTCTGAGAAGTGACGAAATCGACGTTGACTTTGATCAGAAGGAAGCGATAGAGGAGCCGTTTCCCTTTTATCATTTGTTGGTTGATCAAACGAGACGAAGAATCCCAGTACGAAGAAAGCAAAGAGACAAATCTCGACAATGGAGGATAAGGTACTGTCGAAAGAGGCTACTCAATAAATAGAGTACATGTCGAAAAAGAATTTCCTTTCTCTAGGCGGATAATGATCGAAAGTAGGATAGGATCAGTGTGAGAATGTTGTTGCACGCACTTCCTTTTGAGAACCAAATATTTAAAAACCTCATGACCATAAACCTAACCTCGTAGAGCAGTAATTACAAGATTGGCATAAATGGTCAACAATATCATTCTCTATGGTCACTTTGTCAATCCCACCAAAAGGACAATACGTGTAGCCTTGATGCCAACGACAACGTAGCCTACATCGACAACAATGATTAGGTGAATTCCGAGATCAATACCAACTCAAATCCCAACGCAAGATAAAGTATCAACTACGTTGTGCAGCTCGTACGAGCAATTACTGACTACACCTAAACTCCAACCTCAAGCTCCAAACAGCCCCTCGATGGATAGATCATAGTGGAAGGAGTCTTGACCTACATTTAGCCTGTGATTCTTAGGTCACAAGATGAATTAACTTTGACGTCAAGGTTCAACTATTAGCCAACTGCACTATTATCAAAAGTGATAAAGAGAAGCGAAAAATCATTTTCGCAAGTGAGGTCTTACTCATTTAAGGGGGGTAGACAAGACTTTTCTGCACCCAACGCGCACAAAGCAAGGTGGCGTGATAAGCCCTCTGAATGAGTAGCAAGACTCAAGTTGAAAGAATCGGATCGTATGGAGTTGGGCCTTCGTCACATCATCTGCGAATACAAGTGTTCCCTGAGAAATTACCAAGATTACGGCCACCAAGAGAAATCGAGCTATAGCCCGGTACGACTCCAATTTTCATGGGCCGTATCAGATGACTCCAACAGAGCTACGCAAGTTGAAAACGCAACTGCAGGAATTTTTAGGAAAAGGTTTTATCCGACCCAGTACCTCACCATGGGGAGCCCTTGCCCTATTTGTCAAGAAGATAGAAGAAACGCTCCGACTTTATATCGACTACCGCCAACTCAACAAAACCACGATAAATAAATAAAAACCGATACCCTCCACCAAGAATAGACGACTTGTTGAGAAGGTCGACTTGTTTCTCAAAGATTGATCTAAGGTCTGGAATATCGCCAATTGTGAATTCAAGATTGTGATATACCTAAGACGGTATTCCGCACACATTACGGATACTATGAGGTCATAGTCATGCCTTTTGGATTAACCAATGATCTTGTAGTTTTCATGTGCCTGATGAACCAAATTTTCACGCCGTACTTGGACAAATTTGTTGTAGTATTCATCGATGACATCCTTGTATACTCTCCAACGGAGAGAACATGAAGACCACTTGAGAATTGTTCTACAAGTACTCCAAGGGACCAAGACAATCATCTGTATGCAAAAGCCAACAAATGTGAATTCTAGATGAAAGAAGTCAAATTCCTAGGACACGTAGTGTCAGAGAAAGGAATCTCAGCAAATGACAGTAAGGTAGAAGCGGTCATGGGCTGGAAAAGACCCTCAACAGTGTTCGAGATTAGAGATTTCTTGAGATTAGCTGGCTACCACAGAAGGTTCACTCAAGATTTCTCTATTTTGGTTAAGCCATTGATTCGACTGACCCAAAAGGGGTTACGTTCGAGTGGAGCGAGGCATGTGAAAAATCGTTCTAAGAACTTAAGAACAGATTAACCAGTGCCCCTATATTAACCATTTCCGAGCGGAATGTGGGGTATACAGTGTAATACGACGCATTCAAAGACAGATTGAGAGCAGTACTCATGCAAAATAGAAGGGTCGTTGCTTACGGATTCCGACAATTGAGACCGCATGAAAAGAATTATCCAACTCACGATTTGGAGCTAGCGGTAGTAGTAGTCGCCCCAAGATCTTGACGACATTATCTATACGGAGAGCAATTTGGGAAAGGCAAACGAGGTCGCTGATGCGCTGAGTCGCAAGAATCGAGGATAAGTGGCTGGTTTAGCTATGAGAGAATGGAAGATGATGGAAGACCTTAACGGATTCATGCTTCAGCCAACCGCAAAAGGCACCGACGCGTGTCTCTTCGCCGTGATCGCAACTCCAGCCTTACACCGAGATATTCTTTTAGCCCAAACCTTTGAACAAGAATGCGACTTCATCCGACATCAACTCTCAATTGGAAAAGCAGCAGCCGGGTGGGAGATCCACGCTGATAAGAGCCTTCGCTTCCAAGGAAGATTTTTTGTACCAGACATCGGTACCCTCCGGGAAGCAGTACTTAAGGAGTTCCATCCTTTCAATTTCACCGTCTACCAGAAGAGCACCAAGACGTACCAAGATCTCTGTCGATAATACTGGTGGGGTAGAACAAAGGATGTAGACAAACACGTTCCAACATGTCTCACATACCAACAAGTAAAAGCAGAATATTAGAAACAGATGGGACCCTACAACATTACCTATACTCACATGGAAATGGGAACACATCACCAGGAATTTTGAGACGAGACTGCCTAGGTCCCCACAATTGAACACTTCCTTTTGTGTGATAGTCAACTGTTTGACTAAATACACACACTTATACCAAAGCGTATGATCGATTCAATGGACACTCTCAGCTGACTCTACATTAATTCGAGAAATCATGCGATTATACGGTGTATCGTATATATGTGATCGTGATTCATGATTCACGTTGACCTTTTCAGAAAAGCCTGCAGAAGCATTGAGAACCGATCTTTGTCTCTACATTGTCTTCCATCCGCAAACAGACAAACAATCCTAAAAGACGATCCAGATCTTAAAAGACATGTTCCACGCTTATGCCCTAGACTTTAAAAGAAGATGGGAACGACATCTGTCTCTAGTCAAGTTTTCCTACAACAATAACTATCAATCCAGCATAGAAATGACACCATACGAAGCTTTGTAGGAGCGACCCTGTGAATCGCCGAATTGATTGGACTAAACTAGGAGAAACAAACCTATTAAAACCAGAGTTAGTTCGAAAGACAACAGAAAAGGTCAATACCATTAGCCAATGACTTCTGGCCGCACAAAGTCGACAAAAGAGCTCCGCCAATAGAAGGACTAGACTGCTGACCTTTTAGACTGGAGAGTTTGTGTTCTTAAAAATCCAGCCACAACAAGGAGTTATTTGATTTGGAAGAAAAAAAAAAGAAGAAGAAGAAGAAAGAAAGAAAGAAGGGAAATTATCATTGTGCTACATTGGACCTTTTGAAATTTTGGAGAAAATTGGGAAAATAGCATATCGTTTGGCACTGCCGCCACAATTGAAGCGAGTCTATAATATGTTCCACATGTCCATGCTCCAAATATACATGTCCTAAATCAATAATTGGGAACTCGTCAAACTTAACGAAGACATCACCTTCGAAGAACAACCAGTGGAGATCTAGGATCATAGTGAGAAGTACATCTGAGGCAAAACCATTCAACTCGTCCAAATCCTTTGGCGACATCGAAGAATTGAGGAATCAACGTGGGAACGACAAGATACTATGCACGCAAACTACCCTCGTATGTTTCCACTAGAACTTACACCCTAATTTCGAGGATGAAATTTTGTTAAGAGAGGTAAATTGTAACGACCCGGATTTTTTTTGCCCTTTTTTTAACAAATTTATAATGTTAAATTCTTAATTCAATAACTAATTAGATTGAATTATTAATTATACATTATTATGTGTATAATTGATATTATTTTCACACTTATATAGGATATATATTTATACTTTAGATATATAAGTATCCATACTCATCTCTTATCCTATCTAATCAAAATTTTATCAAAATCAATCTTTCACTCCCCTTCAAACTCTCCCTAAATTATATCTCTCTCTCCTTCCGCATTCCACCACCTCCATACTTATCCCCAAATCTCCACTTCTCTCTCACAATACAACACTCTTAGTCCACTACATAAACAGAAACAAGAAAAGAGGGATCACACCTTTTCAATTTTCGTCCATATCACGTCCCTCTGTTCATGGCCTGTTTCTTCCTAGTTGCTATCATTTTTAGGCCTAAGTTTCTTCACAAATGTTATAGAGGGCGTCGAGAGCTTCGATTTTGATCCAAGAATCACCCAAAACGATCAAGGATTGATAGAATTATCGCTATCCAAAGATCAATGAAATTCTCAAATTTCTGTTTCCAGACAGCAAACAGGACTTATGAAAACCCCCACTTTTCTCCTAGTTTGAATGGTTTTCGGGCTTCGACTTCTTCACAAAAGTTGTAGGGCGTTTCAAGATCTTCGCGTTAGACACAAGAATTGTCCAAAACGGCAGAGGTTTGGTCAAGTTATTTCAGTCCAAAGTTGCTGCTAGAATACCAATTTTTCGCCGCCAAATGAAAACCCACCGGACTCCACCGAATCATTTTTTCCGGATTAAAGGTAGATTAATCCTTCTCCTACTTCTCTCTAAGTATATGTACTCTTTACATGAGGATTTTTAACAAGTTTCAATTACTAAAATCGAACCCACGAATCGAAATCATATAGTCCGACGTTTTTCCCCTGTTTTTCGAAAACCCACTGTTCCTGGACGTATTGTTTTTGAAAATTAACACTAAAAATACAGTTAACCCCTTTAGGCTATTGAATATATTGTTTTGGTCCAAAATTTAATGATACGTTATTTACAAATTGCAATTTTAAACCCGAAATGGTTAACTGTACAGTTTCGACCCACTGTTATATTATCACTAATATGGTAATCTAACTTCATAAATCGACTAATAAAAGCATAGACTTACTAATATTTGAATAAAATTATTATTTATTTATTTATTTTTATTTTTTTATAAAAGTTTCTTGTATTGTTATTAACTTTTGACCATACAAGACTAAGGGCAACGGCCCGTTCATAAAAAGTTACGTGATTGCTTCGTTTGTTGTTTGTTTATTTCAATTATTATTTTGGTAATATGCATATTGTTCAAACTCTTACTTGATATGCTAGATTGGACCCTAGAGATATGGGGTGGTATGCGAATAGAATTCACCTAGACGATACTAGGTAATGGATGAATTAGATAGTTTTATTTTTAGATTGCCTGCAAGCATGATTTTGAGATATGATGAGATTTGTGATGAGATTGAAACTGACAAGTGTCCAGTGATGAATTGATAAACTGGCGTGCGTCCAGTGATGATTGTGAAGTGATTTGTGAAGTGGTGTATAAGATAGGCCAACCCTAGCTGTGGTTCAGGCATGATAAACTTTCTCCTTGTTTTAGTTATTGGGGTGCACACTCGGTATATAACTTCGGTGTATCTGCGACAGCAAAGAGAAGTGATCTCATATGACCGAGCATGGCTAGCGGTTGGGGGAGGAAAGATCTCGTGGAGAGATCTTAGATTTCACATTAGGTTAATGGATAGTAATAACTGGTTTATATGGAAAATCTCTGTTTTACTTGTTGCATCCTTATTATCCGATTACTTGTTAGCTGTAAAGTAAGAGGGGTAGTTGGGTTAGATTATTCTACTGGGTGATTTATCACCCACGGATACGTCTGTATCTTGGCAAATCGTTTGCTTCGGCGATCAATTTGCCAGTGGGCGCAGGATTCAATGAAAGGGATTCAATGACAATGCAGTTCAACACGAAAAGAATATCAGGAACGGAGATCAAGTATGTTCGGGATTCGTATCAAGCCTAGAGTCAGCTCTGAAGTTAATATATTTTGAATCAGTAAATTTTCTTGAGATTGTGTTAGCTAAACTTTAATTTAGAAAATTTTATTTATTTAGCAAATTTTCTTAAGAAAATTATTTTATTTTGCTCCCGAAAAATCGGGGCGTTACATTTTCCAAGATTAGTCAAACTGTGTGTAAACTCCCCTGAACACCTCAGATATGTGGGAAAAGAATTGTTAGACCACGTGGCGGTGCCCCAAAATCACTAAATAATTACTCCAAGTCTCTGCTTCTACCAATTCTTGCCAGTGTTAAAGTGTAAGATGTAGCAATGTATTTTGGCCAATCATTTTGGCCGTTATCTTGGATGGCTCCCCAGACTTGTATCTTGTTCTGGGGTCCATTCAATTTTTCATTCAATGTATTTTCATGTTCTTTTTATTTCCTTTTCTTTTCTATATGTATTGCCTCATTCCTTGTGACTTGCATTTGGCTTCCTCGATGTATCCTTTATTGAGTTATTAATGAATTTTGTGGTCAGTAAAATAAAAAAAAATTATAAAAATAAACAAGAGGAAACAAAATGTTCCGTTTTATCCGGGAGGGGTGGATGTGCTTGGCCAGGGAATTTGATTGGATCCATTTTACGGGAAAGGGAGATGAAAGGGTGAAAATGATTATATTCCAGGAACCTCTATAAAATCGTGGTAAAGAATAAGGACTACGGCTCTGTTTAGAACTTAAGAAAAAAAAACAAAAGGAAAAGAAAAAAAAATGGGCGGAAAATGAGAGGAACCTCCATTTCCCGATCAATGCAAAGTTAGGGAGATCAACTCCACCTTCACACCCTTTGTGGACACACAACGGTGATCCGAACTGTTCATCCCGTACTTTTTGTTGATAACATCCGTAAAAGAAATTTAACTTGATCGGTCATCCGTAATTACATAAACAAAATTTATAAGATATATAGTTCAATAATCTAAAATATATTATGTCAAATGACCATTTTATAGAAATTATTCATGTATGTAGTGATGATCGATTAAGCTGATTTTGTAAACATACAATATTGTCGAATCACTATTGCGGACTAATAATGGAGTCCAAAAAATTAAAGTTTAGCGCATCTCTCCAATGGGTCTGTAAGGCCTTATTCGTTGTGGAGTCTCAAAATTCTTAAGCACGGTCTTCAATAAAAAATTTTTGGTGATGTTCTTTATATAAATAGATAAAGTATTTTTTATATAGTTGTGGTACTTTGCTGAAGTAGTATATAGTGTTAGTATTTCTGGCCATCATAACACCATCATATATCATATATATTCACACGTCTTATTCTTCTTGTTTGGAGCAAATACATCCTTATGTCTTATTCAAGAGGGGTTTTTTTGTTTTTTATTGTGTGCTCTTGGAGTGATACTCTACGCCAATTACAACACACCAGGCGTAACTTCATCTTCAAATTTACCAACGCAAAAATTATGAGACCCACGGTATTTACCAATCATAACACATGTGGAGTAGCACATGTACGTCCATGCTCCAAAAGCAAAGAATAATTTCTCCTCATTCACTGCCTCTCAGGCAGAATGCCCCACGTCCCTAATTTATCTTGTGCTCTACACTAATTTATGATAGAAAAAAGAGTACGATGTATAATACATAGATAACGGTACTGCAGTGACACCATGTAACACATTATAAATGCAGTTACAAAGGTTGTACTTGTAGACTAAAACCCCCTAAAGCCAAAGAGGAACAAGAGCACTAATCCAGACCGTATTGGGAAGCTCGTTACTTCATTTAACCCCGAGAGAAACTTTTAACAGAGCTTCCGTAAACATGTTGTTCACGTACGGAATTGCTCAATCTCACGCGTCTATTTCGGCTTTGGACGATTTAGATTTTAATAAAACTTTTCCGGGAAAGAGTCCAAAGTCGAAACGGACGGACGGCCGAGATTGCGCTCCGTAAAAGCTTATTCACGGAGTCCCGTGAATAAGTTTTTCCCCATGTTACTTGAATGGAGCTGTTAATCGTTGAAGGTTGTCTAAAAGCGGTTTCATACGTACGGTAGAGCCAGTAAAACTTACAAAGATACGAGTCAGCAGTGGAGGTATATATGGTACACGCAATCGAGGGTAACTTGATCCCACTCACTTTGATTTTTCATAAGGGTATTTAATAGTTTGTACCCAAATTAGTTACTTTAATCCCACAAAAAATTCCTAAATTGCCGCCCCAACTTACTTCAAACACATAAAAATTCCAATAGTTCTCTTCTTTTCGAAAGTTAATAATATTAGGAGTGAGACTATCATGCACATATTCACCTTTCAATTATCCTTTTAGTTTAATTTTTCTTTCGACTTGCTTATAAAAAAATAACTCGCTAAATTTTGACCTTGCTAACTAAAAAACATGGCTCTGTTCCAATACCAGATACTCCTTCCATCCCAAATTGCTTGTCCTTTTTAAAAACTATGTATTTAATTTGCACGTAAAAAATAATGTAAAAGCGATAATTTTTTTCCCAAATTTTTAACAGTAATTTATAAGATCTCATTAAGAAGAAACAATTTAGGAGAATCGCCTCCGTACTATCCATTGAATTAATTAGTTGTTGTTTCCATTATTAAAGCAATTTCTATAATTAAGTTGTTGTTTCCATTAAACTACTTAATCAAGCTATTCCACTAGAATTCCAATCTTCACTGATCTTCTCAGCGGATGACAACAGTATAATTCCCTGGGCACACCAACATTCATCCCCTAGAAATTCAGAGGGAAAAAAAATTGAAGAACAATCAACCAACAATCATTCCCGCATCAGTGGAACCCATCGATCAGCTGGCTCCGAGCTAAAGCCGAAAATGCGATCGGTTTAGGTTTCGGAAAATTCCAAAATTTAGAAGCTCCTCTTATTTTGATACAATTTACAATGGTCTAGCAAAAAAGGCTCAACATTAAATTTTCGCTTTGGGCCCTAAAAAATTCTGTCGGTCACCAATAGGTGGGTACGCTATGTTTGTCTAAAATTGTAAGATATGTTTATCTAAAATTTGAAATTATGGTTGTAATAACCATACTTGTTTGAAATAATAAAATTAGGTGGGAAACTCATTGACTATTTCTCGAGTGTCCAAAAACGGAGGACAACAACAACAACAATAAAAACTCAAACGACCAGAAAAATCATGGCGAATATAGACGAAGGAGATAGACGTGGAGGGCAGAATGGCGGCCGTTGGTTTTCTTTCAGTTGACCTTTGCAAAGATTCGCCTACTCCCTTTTAATCTGTTGGGCAACTACTACTTCATAATTTTTCACAACTCAACAGAACAGTGAAGGGTCGACATCAACTTAACCCCCACATTTGACGCTCTCTCTCTCTCTCTATCTCTCTATCTCTCTCTCTCTCTCATCTATAAATATACGTCTCACATTCTCACTATATATATATCTCTCGGTAATAAGGGCAGACACACACAACCAAACAGTGAACACTCTCAGATCGCTTTCACTATGGCGGCTCCCATTTTCTTCTGTCTACAATTCCTGTGCTTCGCCCTCACAATCATCGGAACACGTGCCCAGGGGGGCACGTGGGAAGTCATTGTGCAAAACGCTGGCATTGCCGCCATGCACGCCGCCGTCACCCGGTACAATACCGTCGTCCTCCTCGATCGGACCGACATCGGCGCGTCGAATTTATCACTCCCAGTCATTAACGGCGTCCAACAATGCCGCAACGACTCAAAGGACCTGACTTTAAAGACCGATTGCTCCGCCCACTCCGCTCTCCTCGACCTCAAAACCAACGAAATCCGTCCCCTCACGATCCAAACCGACACGTGGTGCTCCTCGGGCCAATTCCTTCCTGACGGCACCCTCCTCCAATCCGGCGGCTTCAACGACGGCAACACCAAGTTCCGAACATTCACCCCCTGCGAAGACACTTCCTCTTGCGATTGGGTTGAGCTTCAAAACATCTTGTTGTCCCAAGGGCGTTGGTACGCCACGAATCAGATACTTCCCGACGGTTCTATCATAATAGTCGGGGGTATCGACGCCAACAGCGTGGAGTATTACCCACCGAGAATCGGCGGCGCGGTTAATTTCTCGTTCCTCAGCAATGTGTCAGATAACGAAGGGGATAACCTGTATCCATTCGTTCACCTTCTCCCAAATGGAAATCTGTTTATATTTGCTGATAAACAATCCGTGCTATACAATTACGTTAATAATGTGATTATAAAAAATTTACCTCTGATAGGGGGAGGACCACGTAACTATCCGTCCGCAGGATCCTCTGTCATGCTAGCATTGGAAGGTAACTATTCCACGGCCACGATCGTCATATGTGGTGGGGCTCAATACGACGCCTTCCAACGTCGCAAAGTGACAAGACTGGCCCAAAGAAACTGTGGGCGAATTGTGGCAACTAATCCCAACCCTGCTTGGGAGATGGAGGACATGCCGTTTGTTCGGAACATGGGGGATATGGTGATGTTGCCAACAGGAGACGTAACAATCATCAACGGGGCTCAAGAGGGGTCCCAAGGGTTCGGATTGGCAAATAATCCTTGTTTGAACCCAGTTCTATACCAACCCGACGAACCTGCGGGCTCTCGCTTTACGATCCTAAACCCCACTACAATCCCCAGAGTGTACCATTCGACCGCAAATTTATTGCCCGACGGAAGAATTTTACTCGCCGGAAGTAACACGCATGCGGTATACACGTGGGTTCAACCTTTCCCCACGGAGCTGAGAATCGAGGCATTTTCGCCGGATTATTTATCAGCAAACAAATCGAATTTGAGACCGGTGATAGCGAAGGCCCCACAGTCAGTGCAATATGGGTCAACGCTTTACAATGTGTATGTAACGGTGCCATCAAACACAACGGGAAATTGGGAGGTAAATTTTGCAAGTGCGCCTTACACTACGCATTCGTATTCACAGGGGCAGAGATTGGTAAAGATGAAAATCGCCGGCCCTGTTTCGGAATCTAATGGAGAGTACAGTATTGTGTTTCAAGCTCCGCCCAGTGCGGAGGTGGCGCCGCCAGGATATTATATGATGTTTGTGGTTAACCAAGGAGTGCCGAGTGTCGCTGTTTGGGTCTCTATCTCCTAATTTTCAAATGTTGGGATTCATTTACTTTTCTTATAGTATATATTTATGTCATCTGTTCCATAATGCGTTCAATACCTTGTTCTGAAAGTGTTTATAAAACACAATTGTTGTTAAGATTTGGTTTCACTCATGTATCCGCAAAAGAATAATGAAAAGTGTTACCGTTCCAATTCTTTCAGTTCCATTGCTAGTTGATTGATTACATACCACAGACTTTTCTAAAAAATCTACCTCCTCTGTATTCAAAGAAAATGCTAATTTCAAGAATCATCATCATAAGATTTTATACATCTGTTCTACTCCACGTAACCTACGAGTTAATAGACTCAAGCTGGCATTTTAGAGGTGAGTCCTAAATAGACTCAAATCACCCAAACTGCAAAGTGCAATCGACTTAATATTACAGAGAAGCCATATATATTCGTTGAGTACAGTAAAAGCAAACCCACTTTTTTCAAGTTCGGGCCAAAGACTATATATACTGGCTTGGCCTATTCAATGAACGAAGGTAAAATTCCTGTCTAGTCTAGTTCTTCATACCTATGACCTTCTAAGTTACCTCAGAGTCTATAGTTGTGGGTTCAGATTACTTTTTTGCTCTTTGTTATTATTTTTGCACACTTTTTGCTACAGTTACGCTTTTTCTTTTTTTTGAAAGGCAAAAAAAATTTTATTAATCTCTGAAATTTTTACAAAGATTAATAAGTACAATGAATGATGGCATCATATTTCTAATCCGAGACTCAACCAAGTAAACAACGCAAAGAATAATCATATGTTCATCCGAAGCCCAAAACCCAAATTTAGCAAGAAGCCAAATATGAAACACCGATTGGGATAAAACCCACTCATGTTGGCCAAAAATTCCGCAATTTACTATTGCATTACCGAAAATCCCATCCCCACTCCACCACCACCAGATCATCACCGCCACCATCATCACTTCACCACCACCACCGTCATCACTTCACCACCACCACACCCTTTGTCCCTGAAAGATAGTTCTCTACGAAAAGGCGTGTAATTTTTAGATAAAAATGAAAGCACTTTTGTGCATAATTTGGTGTCAAAAACTTTATAATGAATGGAAGTACTATATTTCTTGATTCGGAGATTGTACTTCTTTCCGGAGTGGACAATCTTTACAGGACGAAAGTGATGTATTTTCTATCCTATATTGCTCATCTAAGCTACACAAGTTTGGTTTTAATTTGAAACCCTCAAATAAATCTGACAAAGTTACTCACACAAGATAGCACAATCATTGTAGAAAGCTACAACAAACCGATAGATTATGGTCGGGCAGGCCATATAAGCTAACAAAATGTTCCTCCGCCCTAGCCTCACCAGGCCTCTACCAAAACATCGCGGTGGGATCTCAACAAAAAATTATAATTCAGACTTAAAAGACAAATGACTAAGTAAGGGTTTCAATAGACAAATGGCTAAGTAAGGATTCAAGTCCAAATACAATCCTTTAAAGTTTAAACAGCAGCAGTTGAAGAGAGATCGACAAAGGCCTCTCAACATGTTTTTTAGATGAATCCATGCAAACATCCCCGAAGTAGGACATCAAGAATACGATTTTGCACTTCTCAACAAATCTAATCTGTTTTATTTCATTTCGAATAAAAAATTCAAAATTTCCAATTTTCCATTACCTACTGTTTTGGACTAATCAATATGAAATTCAATTCTCAATCGACAATATTCAATGCGATCTAATAGTGCCTTCGATTGCAAGTCTGAAGTGGGAGTCCTCTTTCTTTCAGGTTCTTCCCCGTGCACAAAGAAATAGAGAAGAAATCCAACCTTTACTTAAAAACAAAAATATTTTCAAGAATTTGGTTTCGTAGGTGTTTACCCCGATTCAATCGGGGACATTTAAAATTGCAAAAAATCTTTTCCAAAGAACCAAAACATAACCAAAGGCCCCACAAAAAGAGACCCGGCCATTAAACCACTACAATGACAAAGCATGCCACCTCCCCCTCTCACACCTCAAAGGACCAAAAATTCTCAAAAACAATGATAAAGCCAAAAGACACAATCCTCTCACCCTGTCACAGAGACCCTTCCACTCGGATTCTAAATAGATTACCCTCTTAGGCAACCCTCCCACCCTGACCAAAACGCACCCACGAAGAAACTCGCATACCATCCCAGTACGAATAGTCCCTTTGCAACAATGGATAAAAAATAAAAAAATAAAAAACTGTGATTTTTTATTCCTAAAATTCCTAAGAGACGAGAGGCAATTCTCCATCAACTTGATTATGTCGTTTAGATCGAGTGATTGATGTATTTCATATCGTTGATAAGGAAGCAATTAATCAACGATTTTAAAATATGAAAGTCATTGAGGGCAACTGTAATATCTTGTGTGTGCGTGTATATATATATATATATATATATATATATATATATATATATATATATATATTTATTTATTTATTTATTTATTTATTTATTTATTTATTTATTTATTTATTTATTTATTTATTTATTTATTTTGTTTTTGGTGGCATTCTTGATATTAATAGATAAATTATTGTTGGTTTCCTGAGGTAGCATGGTATTAATACTTTTGGCCATAATAACACCATCATACATTTACACGTCTCATTCTTCTTGTTTGGAGCAAATACATCCTTATGTCTTATTCAAGAGGGATTATTGAGTGCACTTGATGCAATACTATGCACCAACCACAACACACCAAGTGTAATTTCATCTGCAAATTTACCAAAACAACAATTATGGGACCCGCTGTATTTACAAATTAATCACAACATATTTGGAGTACGTACCACATGTCTTTCCTCCAAAAGCAAAGAATAATTTCTCCTCATTCAATACCTCTTGGGCAGAGTGCCCCACGTCGCTAATTTATCTTGTGCTCCACACTAATTTATGATGGAAAAAGAGTACAACATATTAATACATAACGATACTGTAGTGACTCCATGTAACACATTATAAATGCAGTTACAAAGGTTGTACTTGTAGACTAACCCCCTAAAGCCAAACAGGAACAAGCTAGATCACTAATCCAGACCATATTGGGAAAGCTCATTACTTCATTTAATCCCCATGTCACTCGAATGGAGATGCTAATTGTTGAAGGTTTTCTAGAAGCGGTTATATACGGAAGAGCCAGTAAAACCTCCAAAGATACAAGACAGTGGCGGAGGAATATTAGGTACGCGCAATCCGCATGACTTGATCCCATTCACTTTGATTCCCCATTAAGGGTATTTTATAGTTTGTACCCAAAGTTAATTACTTTGACCCGACACAAAAATTTCTAAATTTCTGCCCCAACTTACGACAAACGCATAAAAGTTCCAATCGTTCTCTTCTTTTCGAAAGCTGATAATAATAGGAATGAGACTATCATGCCCATATTCACCTTACAATTATCCTTTTAGTTTAATTTTTCTTTTAATTGGCTAATAAAAAAAATAACTCGCTAAATTTTGACCTCGATGACTAAAAAACATGGCTTTGCCCTCAATACCAAATACTCTTTCCGTCCGAAATTGTTTGCCTTTTTAAGAAACTATGCATTTGCACGTAAAATTTCTTTTTCCAAAATTTTCACACTTGTAATTTATGGATCTCATTAAGATGAAATAATTTGTGTATTTTTCAAAAAGATTCTCATAGACACATTAGTTTTTATGTGCAAACACTACAAGAAAAATTGCGTTAGGTGACGAATGAAAATCGTCGCAAATTGTATGTTTTTTGTCACAAATAATATAGGTGACGAAAAAAAAATTTGTCGACTAAAGGTTGTCGAGGATTCCTACCTGGTGACGAAATCTATTTTTCGTCACATATAGTGCCTTTTGATGACGAAAAATTTCATCACGGAAAAATAACTTGGTGACGAAATTTTCTTCGTCGCCTATTGTGCTTTTTTGACGACAAAAAATTTCGTCACAAATTATTCCCTTTGGCTCGTCAAAGGTGACCCATCGGTGACGAAATTTTTTGTCGTGAAAGACATTCTTATATGCGAAAAAAATCTCACTTTCTTGCTCCTGCGGGGTTTCAAACCCGAGTCTCCTAAATTTTGCATGCAAGCTTTAACCAACTACATCACACAAACTTTTCAGCATATGTTTGAAATATCTAATATATAACACATACATTGAACATTAAAATATATTTTGAACAGCATTTTGAACTATTAAACATTAAAATTAGCAATTTTAATAAGCATGAAAGTCGTAGCTCTTTATGTTATTGTTCAAACCCAATTTAAATTATCTCAATCGGAGTTCTGAGCAAAGAGTTATGCCCGAAATATATTTGGTGACAAAGCGTAATTCATAAATTTCGTCACCAAAGGATAAATTTTTCGTCACTGAAAATGTAAAAAGAAGACAAAAATATTTTTCGTCGCCAAATTGGTTCATTTGGCGACAAAATATATTTTCCGTCACCGAATAGTTATCTTTGGCGACAAAAAAGAATTTCGTCTCCGTTTTTTACTCTTTTGGTGACGAAATAAAATCGTCGCCAAATAGGTGCCTTTGGTGACAAAAATATCTTTTTCGTCGTTAAATAGTTATAATTGGTGACAAAATAATTTTGTCAAGGTAGTTATCAAAACAATGATGAATTTATTTTTTTGTCGCCAAATATACTCATTTAGCGACGAAATTAAATTTTGTCGCCACTTTTTCGTCACTAAACATACTTTATCTTGTAGTGAAAATTCATGATTTTCCAAAAAAATCAACCAATTTAGGATGGAGAGAATATAAAGATAGCGATCGAAGTTGTTGTTCCCATTATTAATTAAAGGATTCAGGAAAATCGCCTCCGTCCTATGATCCTATCCATTGAAGTTGTTGTTACCACGTTCAATCGAAGAAAGTTGTTTCCATTATTATTGCAATTTCTCGTAAGTTGTTGTTTCCATTAAACTAGTACTAGCTGGTACCTATATAGGTAGGTTTGGCTTAGCCCGACAGCCATCCCCTAGAAATTCCTATCTTCACTGATCTTCCAAGAGGATGCATGACAACGCTATTATTCCCTGGCCAAACCGCAACATTCATCCCCCTAGAAATTATTCCCACTGCCGGCTCCTAGCTAAAGTAAAAAATGCGATCGGTTTAGGTACTGAAAAATTCCAAATTTTAGTAGCTCTTCTTATTTTGGTACCCTTTACATTAATGGTCTAGCAAATAATGCTCCACATTAAATTTTCCCTTTAAGCCCTCAAATAGTCGGGCCCAAATACGTCAACTAATAAATGGGTATGCTTGTCTAAAGTTGTAAGATCGATATGTTTATCGAAAGTTAGAAATTATGGTGGTAATAACTATACTTGTTTGAAATATGTAATTATAAATGGTGGGAAACTCATTGACTATTTCGAGAGCGTCCGAAAACGGACAAGAAGAATGTACAACAACAATAACCCAAACGACCATGGCGAATAAAGACGAAAAAGAAGAACGACGTGGACGGCAGATTTGCGGCCGTTGGGTTTTCTTTCAGTTGACCTTTTCAAAAAACCGCCTACTGTTTGTTGGTCCCTTTTATTAATCTGTTGGGCAACTACTACTTCATAATTTTTCCCAACTCAACAGATCAGTGAAGGGTCGACATCATGCAACTTAACCCCCCACATCTGACATTCTCTCTCTCTCTCTCTCTCTCTCTCTCTCTCTCTCTCTCATCTATAAATATACGTCTCACATTCTCACTATATATATATCTCAGTAATAAGGGCAGACACACACAACCAAACAGTGAACACTCTCAGATCGCTTTCACTATGGCGGCTCCCATTTTCTTCTGTCTACAATTCCTGTGCTTCGCCCTCACAATCATCGGAACACGTGCCCAGGGGGGCACGTGGGAAGTCATTGTGCAAAACGCTGGCATTGCCGCCATGCACGCCGCCGTCACCCGGTACAATAACGTCGTCCTCCTCGATCGGACCGACATCGGCGCATCCAATTTATCGCTCCCAGTCATTAACGGCGTCCAACAATGCCGCAACGACTCAAAGGACCTGACTTTAAAGACCGATTGCTCCGCCCACTCCGCTCTCCTCGACCTCAAAACCAACGAAATCCGTCCCCTCACGATCCAAACCGACACGTGGTGCTCCTCGGGCCAATTCCTTCCTGACGGCACCCTCCTCCAATCCGGCGGCTTCAACGACGGCAACACCAAGTTCCGAACATTCACCCCCTGCGAAGACACGTCCTCTTGCGATTGGGTTGAGCTTCAAAACATCTTGTTGTCCCAAGGGCGTTGGTACGCCACGAATCAGATACTTCCCGACGGTTCTATCATAATAGTCGGGGGTGTCGGCGCCAACAGCGTGGAGTATTACCCACCGAGAATCGGCGGCGCGGTTAATTTCTCGTTCCTCAGCAATGTGTCAGATAACGAAGGGGATAACCTGTATCCATTCGTTCACCTTCTCCCAAATGGAAATCTGTTTATATTTGCTGATAAACAATCCGTGCTATACGATTACGTTAATAATGTGATTATAAAAAATTTACCTCTGATAGGGGGAGGACCGCGTAACTATCCGTCCGCAGGATCCTCTGTCATGCTAGCATTGGAAGGTAACTATTCCACGGCCACGATCGTCATATGTGGTGGGGCTCAATACGACGCCTACAGACGTTACAAAGTGACGAGACTGGCCCAAGGAAACTGTGGGCGGATTGTGGCAACTGATCCCAACCCTGCTTGGGAGATGGAAGACATGCCGCTTGTTCGGAACATGGGGGATATGGTGATGTTGCCAACAGGAGACGTAACAATCATCAACGGGGCTCAAGAGGGGTCCCAAGGGTACGGATTGGCGAATAATCCTTGTTTGAACCCAGTTCTATACCAACCCGACGAACCTGCGGGCTCCCGCTTTACGATCCTAAACCCCACTACAATCCCCAGAGTGTACCACTCGACCGCAAATTTATTGCCCGACGGAAGAATTTTACTCGCCGGAAGTAACACGCATTTGGTATACACGTGGGTTCAACCTTTCCCCACGGAGCTGAGAATCGAGGCATTTTCGCCGGATTATTTATCAGCAAACAAATCGAATTTGAGACCGGTGATAGCAAAGGCCCCGCAGTCAGTGCAATATGGGTCAACGCTTTACAATGTGTATGTAACGGTGCCATCAAACACAACGGGAAATTGGGAGGTAAATTTTGCAAGTGCGCCTTACACTACGCATTCGTATTCACAGGGGCAGAGATTGGTAAAGATGAATATCGCCGGCCCTGTTTCGGAATCTAATGGAGAGTACAGCATTGTGTTTAAGGCTCCGCCCAGTGCGGAGGTGGCGCCGCCAGGGTATTATATGATGTTTGTGGTTAACCAAAGAGTGCCGAGTGTCGCTGTTTGGGTCTCTATCTCCTAATTTTCAAATGTTGGGATTCATTTACTTTTCTTATAGTATATATTTATGTCATCTGTTCCATAATGCGTTCAATACCTTGTTCTGAAAGTGTTTATAAAACACAATTGTTGTTAAGATTTGGTTTCACTCATGTACCCGCAAAAGAATAATGAAAAGTGTTACCATTCCAATTCTTTCAGTTCCATTAATGCTAGTTGATTGATTACATACCACAGACTTTTCTAAAAAATCTACCTCCTGTGTATTCAAAGAAAATGATAATTTCAAGAATCATCATCCTAAGATTTTTATACATCTGTTCTACTCCACGTAACCTACAAGTTAATAGACTCAAGCTGGCATTTTAGAGGTGAGTCCTAAATAGACTCAAATCACCCAAACTGCAAAGTGCAATCGACTTAAGATTACAGAGAAGCCATATTCGTTGAGTACAGTAAAAGCAAACCAACTTTTTTCAAGTTCGGGCCAAAGACCATGTATACTGGCTTGGCCTATTCAATGAACGAAGGGAAAATTCCTGTCTATTCTAGTTCTTCATACCTATGACCTTCTAAGTTACCTCAGAGTCTATAGTTGTGGGTTCAGATTACTTTTTTGCTCTTTGTTATTATTTTTGCACACTTTTTCCTACAGGTACGCTTTTTCTTTTTTTTGAAAGGCAAAAAAAATTTCATTAATCTCTGAAATTTTTACAAAGATTAATAAGTACAATGAATGATGGCATCATATTTCTAATCCGAGACTCAACCAAGTAAACAACGCAAAGAATAATCATATGTTCATCCAAAGCCCAAAACCTAAATTTAGCAAGAAGCCAAATATGGAAACACCGATTAGGACAAAACCCACTCATGTTGGCCAAAAATTCCACAATTTACTATTGCATTACCAAAAATCCCATCCCCACTCCACCACCACCAGATCATCACCGCCACCATCATCACTTCACCACCACCACCGTCATCACTTCACCACCACCACACCCTTCGTCCCTCAAAGATAGTTCTCTACGAAAAGGCGTGTAATTTTTAGATAAAAATGAAAGTACTTTTGTGCATAATTTGGTGTCAAAAACTTTATAATGAATGGAAGTACTATATTTCTTGATTCGGAGATTGTACTTCTTTCCGGAGTGGACAATCTTTACAGGACGAAAGTGATGTATTTTCTATCCTATATCGCTCATCTAAGCTACACAAGCTTGATTTTAATTTGAAACCCTCAAATAAATCTGACAAAGTTACTCACACAAGATAG
This sequence comes from Rhododendron vialii, assembly GCF_030253575.1. Classification (NCBI taxonomy): domain Eukaryota; kingdom Viridiplantae; phylum Streptophyta; class Magnoliopsida; order Ericales; family Ericaceae; genus Rhododendron; species Rhododendron vialii. The sequence goes on along the minus strand of NC_080561.1, from coordinate 38,352,065 downwards.
CACAATCATTGTAGAAAGCTACAACAAACCGATAGATTATGGTCGGGCAGGCCATATAAGCTAACAAAATGTTCCTCCGCCCTAGCCTCCCCAGGCCTCTACCAAAACTTCGCGGTGGGATCTCAACAAAAAAATTATAATTCAGACTTAAAAGACAAATGACTAAGTAAGGGTTTCAATAGACAAATGGCTAAGTAAGGATTCAAGTCCAAATACAATCCTTTAAAGTTTAAACAGCAGCAGTTGAAGAGAGATCGACAAAGGCCTCTCAACATGTTTTTTAGATGAATCCATGCAAACATCCCCGAAGTAGGACATCAAGAATACGATTTTGCACTTCTCGACAAATCTAATCTGTTTCATTTCATTTCGAATAGAAAATTATGAAATTCAATTCTCAATCGACAATATTCAATGCGATCTGATAGTGCCCTCGATTGCAAGTCTGAAGTGGGAGTCCTCTTTCTTTCAGGTTCTTCCCTCGTGCACAAAGAAATAGAGAAGAAATCCAACCTTTACTTAAAAACAAAAATATTTTCAAGAATTTGGTTTCGTAGGTGTTTACCCTATTCAATCGGGGACATTTAAAATTGCAAAAAATCTTTTCCAAAGAACCAAAGCATAACCAAAGGGCCCACAAAAAGAGACCCGGCCATTAAACCACTACAATGACAAAGCATGCCACCTCCCCCTCTCACACCTCAAAGGACCAAAAATTCTCAAAAACAATGATAAAGCCAAAAGACACAATCCTCTCACCCTGTCACCACTACAAGAAAAAACACAATTCCCGACTAACGGTTTTGTCGGCAATTGTAGGGATTTTAGTCGGCAAAACCCTTCTCCGACTAAAAATTTTGGTCGGCACATTAGTCGGTGGAAGAGGGTCGGCAAAGGTTGTTGCCGACTAAAAAAAGTTTAGTCGCTAAATATTGGACCATTTGCCAACTAACTGTTTAGTCAGGGATTTATAACCTATTTGCCGACTAATGGATTAGTCATGGAATGTTTAACCTCTTGGCCGACTAATTAATTAGTCGGGAAATGTGTAACCTAGTTGCCGACTAATTGTTTAGTCGGGGAATGTGTTACCTATTGGCCGACTAATTGTTTAGTCGGGAAATGTGTTTTAATTATCACCGACTAACAGTTTAGTCGGCAAATGTCTTTTCACATCAACTAATTGTGGCCTATTGGCGACTAAACTTTAGTCGGGAAATGTTCCATACCATTTTGTCATTCCAGTATTTTCTACAAATTTTTTCCACATTATTATTCCCTATAAATTTCCGCCAACAATCATTACATCCACAAAATTGTCAACCTAATGCAATTAATACAAAATAAAAATTCCAAGAAATAAATACAAACTTTCATAAATAGAGGTGTCCACCAAATAGTTAAAAAATAACTTGTATCCAAATTCCTAGAGTGCAAAATAACAACGCGTCCACCACGGGGGGAAAATAAAAAAAATCCAAGCTTAGTAACAAAATGTATCCAAACCCCATGAACCACAAATACAAGAACGTCCAAGCACATGTTCCAAGCACGTCCACAACCAAAATCCAACTTCAATCTTCATAGTCAATAACCAACATCCAGCGCGATACTCCATTAAAACGCCGTCCCTGTAAAAAACCAAAAAAAAAAGAAGAACAATCTATCATTAGTATTTATGAACTAATGTATCCCATTGCACAACGCATGAACATGGTAAATACTAACTAATTAAAAGCCAAAACGAAAAATTATCTTGACATAATTATGCATACAGAAATAACTATAAGATTAGAGCCACACAACCTACAACACGTATAATGCAGCAGTAAAAAAGAAGTATGTAGTACATGTTGATGGCAGTATGTATAATATATTCGAAGTTCACAAAACATATGCATATTCCATTTGAGCAGAATATGGTTCGGCCAACACCACTCTAGTAATGACATGAACCAAGTGTGCACTTGGTTAGCCAAAAGGTTCATCTGAACTTCACATAGCAAGGGAAGAATACACACACTGTAACATAAATGAAACCAAAAAGATCCTCTAATGCTTTATCAGTCAGCATGATGGAAACATAATTCAGACAAAGAATCAATTAACCCATGTGGATGACTTATGTGGCCACCATGAAACACTAGCAGCTCAAATTGGACAATCTGTATTTGTTTATGAAAACTCTTACAAGGCTCACTGGTCAAGTAGCTTTGTTTTTTCCACATTGAATATAACAAGAAACCAATCAATGGATAAACACAACTTTGTTTGCATACTTTATGACAATAATGAAACCAACAGCATTTTAAAAATCCAAAAGCATGTGTGAAATGCGTTTTTACAATATGATTCCCTCTTCTGCTCATGACCCCCTTCTAAAAGTAGTAGTAGGGTTAGTCTTCTGTAGAAATAACCATAAGATTAGAAACGATCTTGTTAATGAAAAATTAATATGGTAAGCCATATAATGCTGACATAATTATGAGTATATGACAAACATTAAATTAATTTTGAGAGATCCCATGGCCCCTGTAAATGGTAGATTTGTATAGTCACAAGACTTGCCCATAGATTTCTTCTTTTACCGCGTAAACACTTTGGAACAACTTGGCCATGTAGGGGCCATTAAGCCAGAGGGTATTGATCAGTTTTAGCATTCAAATACTGGTTAGCCTTGGTGTAACAAGAGTGATTGAGCCTATGATGGCAGCTACAGAGAGAGAGAATGAAAGCTTTCCACAGAGAGGTTTTTCTTTTGGGAGTACGATCTCGCAAAGGCTGATGGGTTGTTGCCATGAGTTTAGCAAAGCGTGCTCAACTGAGCTTCTCTTGTCATGGTGTTCTTGAGAACAACAAAAGGTAGGGGGATAAGATTTATGACTTCATGCATACCTAACCGCGAATAAAAGGAATCGTTTCTTCTTAAGAACAACAGAAGGTCGGGGGATAAGGTTCATGACTTCATACATATCTAATCACGAATAAAAGGAAATGGACACAAACTAAAAAACATTTGAGAAGATTGGGGCACAAGCAATTGATCATAACAAGCGAAGCGAAGCTCCAGTTAGAAATCTTTGACAATAAAGTTCTAGGTCAATTTTCACACCATATTAGGTACCTCAACCTCACAGATGGGAAAGAACACTGCTATCACTGGTAAGTAGGAAGACAACTTTGGGCTGAAACAAGTAAAATATTGAACAGGTCAGCTGGTAAAACCATGTAATTCCAGTCAGCTACATCACCAAAAACAAAGCCAGGGGACAAAACTAGAATACAAGGTCCTCAAAACAAAATTCCATCTATATGGCACACCGGGATTTTTGCTTCTCCTTTGTAAGCAGTCTGATCAGGTGAGGGAAAAACCTCAAATAAGACTTCTTGAAGTATGAATGAATGAATGAAAAAAGTTTGAAGTTCTTTCCTAGCATATTCAGTCCATGACAGTCACAAAACTGGTTTCCTAGCTTTATGAATGCAGTCCAATGACCGTTGTGGAACCAACACCCAATCGGCTTCAACCTTTTTTAAGCATTCCAATCGTAATACACCAAAAAAACAGAAGCACCAAGAAAAAATGCAGTCCATGCTGAAGGCCTAATCAGTTTAGGATATAGCACCGTATCCTACATAATGGATATGTACTTTGTGTTAAGAGAGGCATTCAATCTGATTGTATATGAATCATATCTTCAATGCAAGGCTACTTTGGCAACTGCGTATACTTTTAGATGTGTCATTGATGTGAAGCAGAGTGATGCGATTAGTTTAACTTAGCAAAGCTATGAAGTCCCACGACCCAAGTATCTTCACTTTTCTTTAACCGGAGTGTTGAAATTACCCATACCTTAAATGATTACCACCGCCATCAAACAAAGCTTAATACCTTAAATGATTACCACGAAATCAAATAAGAAGAACTTCATAACTCTATGTCTGAAATCATGCAAGATTACAATATATGTAAACTAGATTGAGTAAAAAGAACTTCAGAGAAGCAATTGCAAGGAAATATGATCGATAGGTAATTCAATAATATCGCAAGTAATTTGACAAAGAATGCGAAGAGATTAGACTTCAACAAACTATTTATATCAAAAATCGATTTCTGAAACGTAAAACCTAATGGTTTTTGTCCTGGTGAGTCTATTTCCATCTTCTAGGAAGAGCAAACCAAACCCCTAGTCATGTGTATTGGTGCGGAGAACTTTGCATTAATTAGAACACTGAGTGACGGAGTTGTCACACATTCCAGGATAAGTTCCACCCATCTAGGTGGAAACTGACATTCTAGTTTATCATAAGCCTTTTCCAAATCAAGCTTCATAGCCAAAGCCCCGCCCTTACCTCTTTTTTTATCCATAGTGTGCAAAATGTCATGTGCAAGAAGAGTATTGTCAGAAATATTTCTCTTTGGGACAAAAGCATTTTGAAAAGGTTAAACCATATCAGACATCAAAGGTCTCATGTGGGACATAATAACCGACACAATCACTTTATAAATGACATTACATAAGCTTATTGGCCGAAAGTCCGCATCTGACACCGGATTATTTTTCTTAGGAATCAGGACAATGGTTGTGTCATTCAATTTTTTTTAGGAGATGACCTGTCTGGAAAAAACTATTGATAACCTCAACTACAGAAGGACCAACCCAGTGCCAACGTTTTTTTATAAAAGTGTGCGTTCAACCCATCGGCCCCTTGGGCCTTCAGAGATCCCGTACGACTAACACACTGCCACACTTCCCCAGGCGGGTTTCAGGCCTTACAGGAGTCGCGGATATTATCACTAGTAACTCCGTTGGATGTGTACCAAGACGAATTGTATCAGTATTTAAAAACTACAAAGCAACCCTAAAATCTGTAAATTACTAAAGATCATGAGCCCTCCATTCCAAGACACAGACAAATAAACCCTAGACTCTAGAATCATCAAGGTAAAGATGATTTCTCTCACCTGAATGAGAAGAGGACGGAGGCGGAGGGCGGCGTCCGATAAGATTCAGTGGATGAAACTCGATTTCAAGGAGAAAGGCCGCTTGTTTCGATTGATGAAAAGCAAGTATGAGAAGCTTGAGAACTGGGCGGAGGGCGGCGTAAATCAGTACCCATGGCGCGCAGAGAGAGAGAGAGAGAGAGAGAGTGGGTGTGTTTGCAGCAGGCGGCGTGAGCGGAAGTGACGAAGAGAAGAAAGGGGGCCTGTACTTTGGGAATTGGGTTTAGATCAGGTGTACACTACACGGTGTCGTTTCTCTTGGAAAAAAAATAATTGCCGACTAAAACTTAGTCGGGAATTACAAAAATGCCGCCTAGTTTTTCCGCGAAAATTTCAATTGCCGCTTAAAAATTTATATTTCCCGACTAAATTTACCTTTAGTTTAGTTGGCGCATTTCTAATTTTAGATTTTGGAAAAAATATTTGGTGGGCTCTAATTGCTGGTTAATAAAATGATATTTTTCATCTAATCAAATGTCTAACAGTACACGATTAACTTAATGTTGGTACAAATTAATCTAATTCATATTGTGTAAAAGATAGACGGTTCGGATAGCAAAAAAAAAATGTCAATGTGGGTTCGGGTGATACACCATAAGACTAGTGCCTCCGAAAGTATTAATGCTTTTCGATAATGTGATTGTCGATATCCAATGATCTCCAAGTTTCGTAGAAATGAGGGAATAAGTTAATCGTTGCATACGAATGGTTCAGATCGATCATTATAAAAATGGACTCGACAACCGCCTTTATAACATATACGTTCAACATAACTTGATATTAAACTAAATTTTGTGCAGTAGTTGAATGTATTGTAGCTACACGATCGTGACACAATTATAATGATCGAGATCGTTGATTTCATTATGCTTGTTGGTTAAAGCATTCCGATGAAATTTTGGCCCAATCGAGTTTAGAAAGCACATTCATCGGGATGCAATTAATAGTACACTAATGATGAGAACCAACTGGTCTGGTAATAAACATATTAATGATTTTTTTTTTTTGTGAAAACTTTAGATTGGCGCAAAAAATTGTATCATTCCCGACCAAACATTAATTAGTCGGTGACTTTTTTTTTCTTGGCTGACTAAATATTTAGTCGAGAATAATTCTTTGAGTCAGAACGCCTTTTACTACGTCCAAAAACATTAAAGTCTTATAACACATTACCCGAGCCCTCCACTTGAGATTTTTTTGCGTGATCAGAACTATTTATCTTCTCTAATATTATCAATTAGATCATTCTTACTAATATTACAGTTGATCGTTTTTCCGTTAGACAATTGATCGAACAAAAAATATGATTTTTCTAATGAATTCACGTCTCGATAAAGGGATATTCTAAACCTGATCGAGGTGCAAATTTACGGGAATGAATAATTCAACAAGTGCAAGAAAATCAACGATCTTGATCGTCAAGATTGTCTCGCAATCTTGTGGCTACTGTAATAACAAGTACAACATAAGAATTAGTTAACTATCAAATACATCAAACATATATATAGTTAAGGTAACTGCCAAATCATTTTTTATAATGATCGATCTGAATCGTTAGAATTTCACATCTTACTTATTATAGCATTGACACTAAAATCGGAGATCATTTGGTATTAGCGACCACATTATCGAAAGACATTTAATGCATTCGAAGACGTTTAACTGTTATTGTGAACTAACCGAGCCTCGCCTGAGGTATTTTTTCTCGATCGAAATCATCTATCTTTGACGTAATACGAATTTAAACATTCGTACCAAGAATGAAGTTAACCGCATAAGGATAGGCACTTAATCGGACAACAAAATTCTTTACATTTAAGAATTTCTGTGCCGATAAAGGGGCTTCCTTGGCCCGATCAAGCCAAAATTTTACGAGAATCTTATGATTAAGAAGGAAAAAAAATGAGCGGTAGTGATCGAAAATGTTGCATCATGATCAATGTCGTTGGAACAAATATTTTCTTTCTTTGAAATTTTTAAAAAGGGGGAAAATTTGATATTCCATGACTAAATCTATTAGTTGGGAAATGTATTTAATTTTTTAATTCGGATTAAATGATATTACCCTACTTAAATGTATTTGGTCAAAAAATGTAATTTTGTTTTCTATTTTATTAAATTCGAAAAAATGATATTTCCCGACTAAATTTAAATTTAGTCGGCAAAAAAGTAAATTACTGACTAAATTTAGTTTAGTCGGAATTAATTTTCTATTTTATTAAATTCGAAAAAATTATATTTCACGACTAAATTTAACTTTAGTCGGCAAAATATAAGTTTTGGCCGACTAAAATAATTTAGTCAGTAAACTGTTTTATATTTTACCGACTACAAATTATTTAGTCGGTGATTGGATGATATTTTCCGACTAAATATTGTTTAGTCGGGAAATTTTAGTCGGAAATTGTGTATTTTGTTGTAGTGACACAGAGACCCTTCCTCTCGGATTCTAAATAGATTACCCTCTTAGGCAACCCTCCCACCCTGACCAAAACGCACCCACGAAGAAACTCGCATACCATCCCAGTACGAATAGTCCCTTTGCAACAATGGATAAAAAATAAAAAAATAAAAAACTGTGATTTTTTATTCCTAAAATTCCTAAGAGACGAGAGGCAATTCTCCATCAACTTGACTATGTCGTTTAGATCGAGTGATTGATGTATTTCATATCGTTGATAAGGAAGCAATTAATCAACGATTTTAAAATATGAAAAGTCATTGAGGGCAACTGTAATATCTTGTCTATTTGTATTTTTTTTTTCTGGTGGCATTCTTGATATTAATAGATAAATTATTGTTGGTTTCCTGAGGTAGCATGGTATTAGTACTTTTGGCCATAATAACACCATCATATATTTACACGTCTCATTCTTCTTGTTTGGAGCAAATACATCCTTATGTCTTATTCAAGAGGGATTATTGAGTGCACTTGAAGCAATACTATGCACCAACCACAACACACCAAGTGTAATTTCATCCGCAAATTTAATTTACCAAAACAAAAATTATGGGACCCACTGGATTTACAAATTAATCACAACATATTTGGAGTACGTACCACATGTCTTTCCTCCAAAAGCAAAGAATAATTTCTCCTCATTCAATACCTCTTAGGCACCCCACGTCGCTAATTTATCTTGTGCTCCACACTAATTTATGATGGAAAAAGAGTACAACATATTAACGATACTGTAGTGACTCCATGTAACACATTATAAATGCAGTTACAAAGGTTGTACTTGTAGACTAACCCCCTAAAGCCAAACAGGAACAAGCTAGATCACTAATCCAGACCATATTGGGAAAGCTCATTACTTCATTTAATCCCCATGTCACTCGAATGGAGCTGCTAATTGTTGAAGGTTTTCTAGAAGCGGTTATATACGGAAGAGCCAGTAAAACCTCCAAAGATACAAGACAGTGGCGGAGGAATATTAGGTACGCGCAATCCACATGACTTGATCCCACTCAATTTGATTCCCCGTTAAGGGTATTTTATAGTTTGTACCCAAAGTTACTTACTTTGACCCGACACAAAAATTTCTAAATTTCTGCCCCAACTTACTACAAAAGCATAAAAGTTCCAATCGTTCTCTTCTTTTCGAAAGCTGATAATATTAGGAATGAGACTATCATGCACATATTCACCTTACAATTATCCTTTTAGTTTAATTTTTCTTTTGATTGGCTAATAAAAAAAATAACTCGCTAAATTTTGACCTCGATGACTAAAAAACATGGCTCTGCCCCCAATACCAGATACTCTTTCCGTCCGAAATTGTTTGCCCTTTTTAAGAAACTATATATGCATTTGCATGTAAAATTTCTTTTTCCAAAATTTTCACACTTGTAATTTATAGATCTCATTAAGATGAAATAATTTGTGTATTTTTCAAAAAGATTCTCATAGACACATTAGTTTTTATGTGCAAATTAAGAGTGCTGCTACAGGTACAGAAAATTGGGGACCGAATCCGGACCGACGGCCGCCGGCGAGCCATCTCCGGCCACCGGACGGCCGATCCGAGCCGTCCAAAAATTCTAAAAAAAAAAACCAAGGGGCCCCACGCGTGAATCAACGTCATCCGAGGTGTGTAGAGTGCTTGATCGGAGCACCCCTTTTCGTGTGTATATGTATATGTATACACACGAAAAGGGGTGCTCCGATCAAGCACCCTACACACCTCGGATGACGTTGATTCCCGCGAGGGGCCCCTCGGTTTTTTTTTTTAGAATTTTTGGACGGCTCGGATCGGCCGTCCGGTGGCCGGAGATGGCTCGCTGGCGGCCGTCGGTCCGGATTCGGTCCCCAATTTTCTGTACCTCTATCATTTTTGGCAAATTAAATACATGATTTTCCAAAGAAATCAACCAATTTAGGATGGAGAGAATATAAAGATAGCGATCGAAGTTGTTGTTCCCATTATTAATTAAAGGATTCAGGAAAATCGCCTCCGTCCTATGATCCTATCCATTGAAGTTGTTACCACGTTCAATCGAAGAAAGTTGTTTCCATTATTATTGCAATTTCTCGTAAGTTGTTGTTTCCATTGAACTAGTACTAGCTGGTACCTATATAGGTAGGTTTGGCTTAGCCCGACAGCCATCCCCTAGAAATTCCTATCTTCACTGATCTTCCAAGAGGATGCATGACAACGCTATTATTCCCTGGCCAAACCGCAACATTCATCCCCCTAGAAATTATTCCCACGTAAGTGGAACCCATCAACCAGCAGGGCCGGCTCCTAGCTAAAGTAAAAAATGCGATCGGTTTAGGTACTGAAAAATTCCAAATTTTAGTAGCTCTTCTTATTTTGGTACCCTTTACATTAATGGTCTAGCAAATAATGCTCCACATTAAATTTTCCCTTTAAGCCCTCAAATAGTCGGGCCCGAATACATCAACTAATAAATGGGTATGCTTGTCTAAAGTTGTAAGATCGATATGTTTATCAAAAGTTAGAAATTATGGTGGTAATAACTATACGTGTTTGAAATATGTAATTATAAATGGTGGGAAACTCATTGACTATTTCGAGAGTGTCCAAAAACGGACAACAAGAATGTACAACAACAATAACCCAAACGACCATGGCGAATAAAGACGAAAAAGAAGAAGGACGTGGACGGCAGATTTGCGGCCGTTGGGTTTTCTTTCAGTTGACCTTTTCAAAAAATCGCCTACTGTTTGTTGGTCCCTTTTATTAATCTGTTGGGCAACTACTACTTCATACTCCCTCCGTCCCAAAATGTTTGTCCGGTCCGCAAAACGGGGTGTTAAAAATAATACAATTTTTGCAAGAAAAAATCAAAAGTTTTTTAATAACTTACTAGATATCAATGAGTATTTTTAATTTGTGAAAAAAATTTGAATTTTTTCTTGAAAAAATTGCATTATTTTTATCACTCCGTTTTGCGGACCGGACAATCATTTTGGGACGGAGGGAGTAATTTTTCCCAACTCAACAGATCAGTGAAGGGTCGACATCATGCAACTTAACCCCCCACGTCTGACATTCTCTCTCTCTCTCTCTCTCTCTCTCTCTCTCTCTCATCTATAAATATACGTCTCACATTCTCACTATATATATATCTCAGTAATAAGGGCAGACACACACAACAAAACAGTGAACACTCTCAGATCGCTTTCACTATGGCGGCTCCCATTTTCTTCTGTCTACAATTCCTGTGCTTCGCCCTCACAATCATCGGAACACGTGCCCAGGGGGGCACGTGGGAAGTCATTGTGCAAAACGCTGGCATTGCCGCCATGCACGCCGCCGTCACCCGGTACAATACCGTCGTCCTCCTCGATCGGACCGACATCGGCGCATCCAACTTATCGCTCCCAGTCGTTAACGGCGTCCAACAATGCCGCAACGACTCAGAGGACCTGACTTTAAAGACCGATTGCTCCGCCCACTCCGCTCTCCTTGACCTCAAAACCAACAAAATCCGTCCCCTCACGATCCAAACCGACACGTGGTGCTCCTCGGGCCAATTCCTTCCTAACGGCACCCTCCTCCAAACCGGCGGCTTCAACGACGGCAACACCAAGTTCCGAACATTCACCCCCTGCAAAGACACTTCCTCTTGCGATTGGGTTGAGCTTCAAAACATCTCGTTGTCCCAAGGGCGTTGGTACGCCACGAATCAGATACTTCCGGACGGTTCTATCATAATAATTGGGGGTATCAACGCCAACAGCGTGGAGTATTACCCACCGAGAATCGGCGGCGCGGTTAATTTCTCGTTCCTCAGCAATGTGTCAGATAACGAAGGGGATAACCTGTATCCATTCGTTCACCTTCTCCCAAATGGAAATCTGTTTATATTTGCTGATAAACAATCAGTGCTATACGATTACGTTAATAATGTGATTATAAAAAATTTACCTTTGATAGGGGGAGGACCGCGTAACTACCCGTCCGCAGGATCCTCTGTCATGCTAGCATTGGAAGGTAACTATTCCACGGCCACGATCGTCATATGTGGTGGGGCTCAATACGACGCCTACAATGATCGCAAAGTGACGATACCGGCCCAAGGAAACTGTGGGCGGATCGTGGCAACTGATCCCAACCCTGCTTGGGAGATGGAGGACATGCCGCTTGTTCGGAACATGGGGGATATGGTGATGTTGCCAACAGGGGACGTAACAATCATCAATGGGGCTCAAGAGGGGTCCCAAGGGTTCGGATTGGCAAATAATCCTTGTTTGAACCCAGTTCTATACCAACCCGACGAACCTGCGGGCTCTCGCTTTACGATCCTAAACCCCACTACAATCCCCAGAGTGTACCACTCGACCGCAAATTTATTGCCCGACGGAAGAATTTTGCTTGCCGGAAGTAACACGCATGCGGTATACACGTGGGTTCAACCTTTCCCCACGGAGCTGAGAATCGAGGCATTTTCGCCAGATTATTTATCAGCAAACAAATCGAATTTGAGGCCGGTGATAGCGAAGGCCCCAAAGTCAGTGCAATATGGGTCGACGCTTTACAATGTGTATGTAACGGTGCCATCAAACACAACGGGGAATTGGGAGGTGAATTTTGCAAGTGCGCCTTACACTACGCATTCGTATTCACAGGGGCAGAGATTGGTAAAGATGAATATCGCCCGCCCTGTTTCGGAATCTATTGGAAAGTACAGGATTGTGTTTCAGGCTCTGCCCAGTGCGGAGGTGGCGCCGCCAGGGTATTATATGATGTTTGTGGTTAACCAGGGAGTGCCGAGCCTTGCTGTTTGGGTCCATGTCTCCTAATTTTCAAATGTTGGGATTCATTTACTTTTTTTATATATAATTATTTATGTCATTTGTTCCATAATGCTTTCAATACCTTGTTCTGAAAGTGTTTATAAAACACAATTGTTAACATTTGGTTTCACTCATGTATCCGCAAAAGAATAATGAAAAGTGTTACCGTTCCAATTCTTTCAGTTCCATTGCTAGTTGATTGATTACATACAACAGACTTTTCTAAAAAATTCTACGTCCTGTGTATTCAAAGGAAATGCTAATTTCAAGAATCAACATCCCAAGATTTTATACATCTGTTCTACTCCACGGAACCTACAAGTTAATAGACTCAAGCTGGCATTTTAGAGGTGAGTCCTAAATAGACTCAAATCACCCAAATTGCAAAGTGCAGTCGACTTAAGATTACGGAGATGCCATATTCATTGAGTACGCCTATTAGGCCCGTGTATATCACGATAATATATCAAAAAAGTATGCTACAGTAAAAGCAAACCAACTTTTTTCAAGTTCGGCCCAAAGACTATATATGCAGGCTTGGCCTATTCATAGAGGCCTTAATGCCAAACCAGTAAAAATGTTCAGGGGCTAAATATTTAGCTTTCCAATGAACAAAGGGAAAATTCCTTTTTAGTCTAGTTCTTCATACCTATGACCTTCTAAGTAATCTCAGAGTCTATGGTTGTGGGTTCAGAGGGGGGGGGGGACAGCAGCACGCTGCTGCGCCCCATTTTGGAGCCCATCCCGGTCTCGCTCCGATAATCGGAATCGTTCATTTTGTAGAGCTCGTCGAGTAGAACAACTATAAAAAAATAGCTTAATTGGATATCATTAAGTGCCTGATCGGAACCTTTTTATCTTAAAAAGAATGGATCCGAAACACTGGATCAAATCCACTGTAACCCATGGACTGAGAGTTATATGGGCTCCGATCAGGTATTTAATGATATCCAATTAAGCTGATTTTTTGCATAATTGTTCTACTCGACGAGCTCTACAAAGTGAACGATTCAGATCATCAGAGCGAGATTGGGGTGAGCCCCAAAATTGGGACAGCAGCCCCCCGCGTCCGGGTTCAGATTACTTTTTTGCTCTTTGTTATTATTTATGCACACTTTTTACTACAGTTACGCTTTTCTTTTCTTTTTTGAAAGGCAAAAAAAAAATTCATTAATCTCTACAATTTTTACAAAGATTAATAATAGGTACAAGGAATGATGACATCATATTTTTCTAATCCGAGACTCAACCAAGTAAACAACGCTAAGAATAATCATATGTCCATCTGAGACCCAAAACCCAAGTTTAGCAAGAAGCCAAACATGGAAACACCCGTTGCGACAAAACCCACTCCTGTTAGCCAACAATTACGCAATTTGCTATTGCGTTACCTAAAATCCCATCCCCACTCCACCACCACCAGATCATCACTACCACCACACCCTTCGTCCCCCAAAAATTGAAGTACTTTTTAGATAAAAATGAAATACTTTCGTGCATAATTTGGTATCAAAAACTTTACAATTGTAATACAAACACAAACAATTACCGACATACTTTACACACACACTAACATCTTTTGGTAGGGAGACCCCACACACTGGACGTATAGTGTGTGTGGGCCCCAATGTGAATATGATTGAGTTTGTGTAACTGTTTGTGGTTGTAGAATGATTGAAACCTTTCAAAGGAAAAATGAACTACTATATTTCTTGAATAGGAGATTATGGAGTACTCTTTCTGGAGTGGACAATCTTTACAGGACGCGAGGGATATATTTTTTCTATCCCACATCGCTTATCTAAACCATACAAGCTTGGTTTAAGTTTGGAACCCTCAAAATAAATCTAACATGGTTACTCACACAAGATAGCACAATCATTGTAGAAAACTACAACATAAGAAATACGGATCCGCATTCTCCCCATTCCTTTAAATGGAGAGGTATACTGTTTGAGGACGCGGGGGCTCTGCTGCCCAGGGGTGGGCAGCAGCCCCTGCCCACACTCACACACATTCACACACGGCACCGTTTCGTTAAAGAAAAAAAAAAAACTCTTCCGCTTGCGATCCTAAGGAGCAGAAACGTGATTATGAGAGCCTTAGAGTTAAAATTTAATTATGTCTCTTTAGAATAATATGATCAGAATAATAAGATCTTCACGTCAATTCAAACGGATTGAAAATTAGAGCACTTAATTTTTTAATCATAATTTTTAATATATAAACGGTCTAAAAAATTAAATGTGCCACTTTTTAATTCGTTTGAACAAGTACGAATATCTTATTATTCTAATCATATTATTTTAAAGAGATATAACTAACTTTTGTTTATAGGACTCTCATAATTACGTTTCTGATCTATAGGATCCTAAATAAAGAGCAGATACTTAATTATGAGAGTCCTAAAGACAAAAATTAATTATATCTCTTTAAAATAATATGATTAGAATAATAAGATATTCGTACTTATTCAAACGAATTAAAAAGTGGCACACTTAATTTTTTAGACCGTTTATATATTAAAAAATATGATTAAAAAATTAAGTGCTCCAATTTTCAATCCGTTTGAATTGACGTGAAGATCTTATTATTCTGATCATATTATTCTAAAGAGACATAATTAAATTTTAACTCTAAGGCTCTCATAATCACGTTTCTGCTCCTTAGGATCGCAAGCGGAAGAGTTTTTTTTTTTTCTTTAACGAAACGGTGCCGAAACGGTGCCGTGTGTGAGTGTGTGTGAGTGTGGGCAGGGGCTGCTGCCCACCCCTGGGCAGCAGAGCCCCCGCGTCCACTGTTTGATGTGATATGGTCTATCTGCTGGAAGATCGAGGAATGAATTGGTTTTGACTTTCCAAAACAAGGATCCATGCTGGGGGGCGTTAGTGGACTTGATCAAAATAAGAATTGCCCTATGGGTAGAAGTCCAAATGGTCTCCAAATTCTTACTCAGTCAATGACTTTGTCTATGGACTGGGGGGAGCAATCTAGAGCACCCTCTTAACACTCACTCACACAGTTTTGGGATTGTGGAGTTAGTTTTGGGTTGAGGGGTTTTGGTGGATGCAGATCCAAGAAATACTGTTTGAAAAAGGAGTCGATTCCTTCATATCAAACGCCGGAAGGCATTAAAGAATTATGAACAAATTATGTTAGGTAACAATTACTCATTTACCGTCCCATTTTATGTTGTTTCGCATTTTCTTTCTTTACACAATTGGGGTAAGATGTCATATGAGTAGCTGGTTAATCGGTGGTATCAAACATGGATCAACAGATCTAACGTCTTACTCTTTTCGGTGGTTCATGAATAAGTTATATAAATACATTTATGGAAATAAGACGGCCTTTTTTCATCCATTGTTGCAAAGGGTCTTTACTATTTCATTTTATTACGGTATTTCTTGGATAGATCCTTGGTCTCCCGATTTTATCTTGCGCTTAGTTCGGATTTGAGCTGTTGTACCTAAGAATCTCTACTATCATACCGTGGACTAGTTCTTCGCCAAGCAACCTAGTTGTTGGCCTGCTTTTGGCGGTGGTGCCATGCATTGAGCTTGCTAAAACTATCCCAAATTAAAACAACCAATCAAGAAAGCACATAAATAGCTTTACACCAGTTCCATTGACAATTAAGTTTAAGTTGCTTGTCCCAATTAGTAGTTTGAGCTTCATACATATTTGTGGTGTTTCTTGCATGTGGCCCAACAAGGCCCAACTTCAATTCAAAGGTGATTGTCCATATTGGATTCTCGTAGGGCCTCTCTAACCCTTCGGCCCAAATTTCAAGTTGTAGCCAGTGGCCCAACAAGGATACAATAGTTCCACAGGACACAAATCAATATCAACTCTATATACTATCCCCACTGAAATCAATCCACACAATATGACTTGGAGGGACCTGGGGGGCCGCTGCTGTCCCGGCCAAGGGGGCTCCGCTCCGGTCTCACTCCAATGATCGGAAATGTTCACTTCGTAGAGCTCATCGAGTTGAACAAGTATGCAAAAAATCAGTTTGATCGGATATCTTTAAGTGCCTGATCGGAACATATATAACTTTCCAATAATGGGTTCTAGTAGATTTGATTCAATGTTTCGGACCCATTCTTTTCAAAACAAAAAGGTTTCGATGAGGCACTTAATGATATCCAATCG
This sequence comes from Rhododendron vialii, assembly GCF_030253575.1. Lineage (NCBI taxonomy): Eukaryota > Viridiplantae > Streptophyta > Magnoliopsida > Ericales > Ericaceae > Rhododendron > Rhododendron vialii. The sequence continues at coordinate 38,335,635 of NC_080561.1, read as the reverse complement.
AGCTGATTTTTTACATACTTGTTCAACTCGACGAGCTCTACGAAGTGAACGTTTCCGATCGTTGGAGCGAGAGCGGAGCGGGGCCCCCCAGCCGGGACAGCACGCTACTGTCCCTTTAAGGACAGCACCCCCGTCCGACTTGGAGACTAGTTGGCCTAACCATGAAGCCTCATAGGTGTTATAAACTTCTTTGGGTCATACAAAATTTTGCTCTCGTTTTAAGTTGGATCCCTACAAGTGGGCTATGAAATTGGTTTCCCAAAATTAGTCAAAGTGTGCGTAATCTCCTTTGGACACCTCATGTATGAAAAAAGAAACGGTTAGACCATGTAACGGTGTCCTAAAACCACCAAACAATTACTCCAACAATTGAGGGGAAACAAAATATTACCATTTTACCAGGGAGGGGGCCGCGTGGGAGGGTGAATGTGATATGCTCCCCTCGACACCTCAGGTATAAAAACGAAAAAAAAGAGTTAGATCACGTAACGGTGCCTCAGAACCGCCAAACAATTACTCCAACAAGTGAGGGGAAACAAAATGTTCCATTTTATCCGGGAGGGGGGAGTGAGAGGGTGAAAGTGATATGTATATATATATATATATATATATATATATATATATATATATATATATATACACACACACACCTAGAGAATTGCTAGTTAGGAAAGTGGTCCAACAACACTCCAAAGTCTTTGATGAAAGCGACACTGGGAATTAGGAACCTCCATTTCCCGATCAACGCCAAACTCGGGGGGCTTTTTTTCAGTTTTCTCTTCCCTCCCAGGATGATCAGGCTCACGTCCACGCCAAACTCAGGGGGCTTTCTTTCAGTTCAGTTGCACGGAAACGATAGGAAACGATCGGAAAATTAAATTTCCTATAATTTTTTATGTGTTCAATTATCAGTAAAGTTGTAAAACCTACAGCTTCAACTTTTTTACTGGAAAACACTTTTCTGCAAAACAAGTTTTGCAGAAATGAAGAAATTCTTGTTTTTCTGCAAGATTTCTTGTCAATAGAACACACACAAAAATAAATTTCATTTTGCTTTACTTTTACTTTTTCTGGGAACTAATTTGTTACACAACATTCCCCGATAACTAAATAGATCCTGGGCCCACAATAGTGACCCAAATTATTTATCTCGTGTTTTTTGCTGTTAACACCCGTAAAAAAAATTCAACCTGATCAGTCATCCGTAATTACATAAGCAAATTGTATAAGATATATAGTGCAATTAAGGCCTCCTTCTGCTATGGTTCTTATTTTTTGATTTACGAGACAAGTTATTCTTTCACAATATATTTTATTTAATTCAAAAAAAGTACTTATTTATTTTAGTTGATGGAGCACAACATAAATCTAAAATATATTATGTCAAAGGTCCATTTTATAGAAATTAATTACGTGTGTAGTGTGATCGATTAAATTGATTTTGTAAACATACATTCTTCTTATCAATTAAGGACTATTGGATGTAGATTCGAATCACTATCCTAGCCTTATAATGGAGTCCAAAAAAAATTTTTAGGAATGGATTTTTATATTTTTATTTTGGCGATCAAATCCCTATATTGTAAGGGATTTTATAATTTATCTCTTCTTTTTTCAATTTTGTTTTTTGTATTTTAAGGAAAAATCTTGTAAATGGTCATCATCCCTTTTAGATATTGGGTCTCCAGAAATCGAGATTTTGGGTCTCTAAAAGCCCATTCTAGAAAACCTTAAAAAATAAGTATTTATTTCACATTTTTAAACTTAAAAATAATGTAAATGAAAAATAACTTTTAAATTTTTTTTGCACTGTATTAAAGATCTTAATGAGATCTTTCAAACAAGATCCATATTGCATATTTTTATATTTTAATAAGCTCATCATTTTTTAGCTTGAAATTGCTCTTTTAAAAAATAAGTATTTATTTCACGTTCCGAAACGGGGCCTAAATATCTAAAAGGGACAATAGGTTTCTGCAAGATTTCCTTTAAAGTAAAAAAAAATTCAAAAAATAATAATTTCAAAATCTCCTCTTAATGTGGAAATTTTGGTCTCTAAAATAGAGTATATCGATCTTGATTGGAGGGGTTTGGTGGATATGGTATGTGGTGAGGTAATCCCCTCTCCCTCCCCAGTTCTCAAGCAAAAGATCTCCCCCACTCATCTATCTCTCTGACTTTGAGTGAGACGCATGAGAAAAGCCTGAGAGAGAGAGAGAGAGAGAGAGAGAGAGAGGATTAGACCTGAACATATATCCTCAACAGATATTTGAAACAGTGAGCTGTATGTAGATCGATCTCTGATTCATGAATGACAGGAACCTTTCGACAATGGGAGAATTTGAACCCTTTTATGATCATCATTACATCATCTTCAGTACTACTCCTACCGGTAATGCAGACATAATCAAGTCAGTTCCGGTAATGTAGACATAATCAAGTCACTTTGATATCCGTAAAGGCTTGATCGTTTTTACGTACCCGACAAAAAATTTAGCATATAATCTATCAAGTTATTATCGATATTTAACTAAGTTAATTTTTTGCAGGAGTCTTAAAAATCTATTTTAAAGAAAAAGCAACTCCAATCATTTATGTGAAATTCTGAAGTGAATCTTATGAAACACAGTGTACGTTAAATGTACACGCAGTGTACATTAAATATACACATGGCATACCCATAGCAGGGGCTCAGGCAAAAAAAACTAGGGGTACTGCACTTTTTTTTTAAACAGCAAAGAAATTTATTAATATTTAAAAACGGATTATAAAGATTAAAAAAGAATTCAAAACACGAGGCATCAAGTAGAGTAAAAAGAACTCTGACAATTATATGCCGCTAGAAATCAGAAGGGTAGGGGTACTGCACTTGGTGTACATCAAATGTACACCTGACTTTAATTTGTTGGATCGTGAATGAGTCTCTCATAAATTCATTCACTCGTAAATAGTAATTAATTAGTGTCGTTTAATTTTTTTCAAATATTTTTGTAAGGGTCAGTATAAAAAATAACTCAGTTGATTATCGAAAAGGGCTAGATTGATTCGTTCATTTTTTGGTCACTAATCATAGGGACCAAAAATTGAATGAATTTATTAAGTCTTTACAGACATTAAATTGAGCTGATTTTTTGCAAGAAACCTTAAAAATATTACTGTAAATAAATTGAACAACTCCGATAATTTTGATTAGGCCCCAATGTGGATCCCACAAAATTTGATATACATTTGGAGTACCCTAAATAGTGTACCCATACTAGAGTTTGTAGGTAGGCCATGCTCTTCCTAAATTGTTGTTTTGACATTATATTTTCTAAATATTTGTTACATAAATTATCTTAATTATCCGTCTCGATAAAATAATAATATCTCCAAAGACGAAAAAAGTTATGAACATCCGGGTTTTGTTTTCTTTATATTTTTTTATCAGCTTATCTTTTTTCTTTTTATTGTTGTCTTATACAAAGTTTTTCAAATTTTTGTTTCACTTTTTTTTATACATTTTTTTAAAATTTCCATCGTCGAGACAAATCATTGCTACAAATATGTTTGACGGAAACTAAACAATAAATTTCAAAAAAATTAAATAATACGGAAGAAATACCAGTTCAATATTGTAGGGAGAACAAGGCCGTACGTAACATTAACTACTCGTTCATTATAATGTTGTTTGGGTATTGTTAGAGCATCTTCAACTCAATTCTTCAAAATTCTTCATTTTGTATATTAGATTATGGGCCTTAGCTATTCGGGGGACGAGAAGGATCTCACTCGACGATTAGCGATTATGGAAGCTGAAGATGAGGAAAGGGCTAAAGCGCATGATCTCCAACATAAGGATTGACTCTTAGGTGTCGTTTCGGGTGTTGTCTTGATGTTTTGGCTTGGGTGTGCCCCTTTTGGGTTTAGCTTTGGGTTTTGGGTGTTTTCTTTGTTGGTTTTTTACCAACTTTGGTGTGTTATCGTTTTCCCTTGGAGTCCTTGTTGGCTTGTGATTGTTGGAGTTGTTGTTTCTCCTTGTGGGTTTTCTCTTGCTCCAGCTTGAAGCTGTCTAGGTTCCTTTTAATCTTTGTAATTTGTTTCCAAAGATTAATAAATTTTTCGCCTTTCAAAAAAAAAATGATAATTTGTTCGTATACTAATATGTTTGTTATATTCATATACAGTATACCACACTTGTGGTCATACATATATATACACCACGGATCAAGTGAGGGATTCCTCACTTTGTTAAAATGCGGGACTTTCATTTCCCCATCAAATTTTGAAAATCTGAACTGTTCAATGTGTGCAGAACGTGATTTTAAGGGTTCTCGCGAGAAATCAGCAAAAAAAATGATCGGGAAGGCCTTCATCCGAGTAGTTTTTTTTTTTTAAACCGTTCAATGAAATTCAATCGGAAAGGGGAGTCCCGCATTTTAATAAAATGCGGGACTCCCTCACCGGAACCTGACTGTATGTATATATATACACACGCGCGCGCACACATACACGCACGTACAAGTGATCCTCCCTGTTCACGCTAGTAATTAACTTATGCACCACAATTTTTTGATTTTGTCCTTATTCAAATTTTTTTCGTTTTTTTATAGTTTTACGCTAAATTTTTATGTGATATGAGCTCGTCTGGATGAGAGGAACCGAAAAAATAAAAAATTATGACTTTTACACAAATATTTTTGGAAATATCCAAGAAAAAGTAAAAAAATTGTATTTTTGAGCTTTTCTTTGGATATTTCCCAAAATACTTGTGTAAAAGTCATAACTTTTTACTTTTCTGGTTTCTCTTGTCGAGACGAGCCTATATCACATAAAAATTTACCGTAAAACTAACAAACGCAAAAAAAAAAAAAGAATAAAAATAAAACCAAAAAATTATGCTGCATAAATTCATCGCTAGCGTAAACACCCCAATTTTGGTTTGTCTTTGAATGGCCAAAATAGTAGTAGTATATCCGAGAGCATCTCCAAACCATGCTTCAAATCTTCAAAATGAAGAGTTGCACATCTCCAACCGTACTTTATTTTCATTATGGTTGGATATCATCTATAACTAAGGTCATCATTAGGTCGAGCCGGCCCAGCCCGCCAAGTTACTACACAAGTTTGTCCACTGGCCGGGCCGATGGGCTTTTTCTTTTTTCGGGCTCGGCTATTTACCATAAATTGAAGCCTAGGGCCAGCCCACGGGCTAGCCCAATTGACGGGCTAGCGGGCCAAAAACCGAGCAGGCTAGTGGGTGTGCTCAAATTTCCTTGGGCAAGAGTAAAAAGAAAGGATTTTGTAGGATTTCAAGCTAATGGGCGGGTACCACAGGCGGGCTACCGGACGGGCTCACGGGCTGGGCCGAGTAAAAATTCATAGGCTCAAGCCTGCCTATTACAAACTACGGGCGGGCCGGGCCGCCCGTTTTACGGGCTCGAACATGTGTAAAAGCCCGATGAGGCTGGCGGGTTTCGTGCGGGCCGCGGACCTTCGGACTAAATGATGACCCTTATCTATAACTAGTACGGGACTGTGACAATAGCACCGAAATAATAGCCGTCCACGAGTATTTCAACGGTCCGATTTATAATAAGCTCTTCCAGAAAGGAGATAAAAGTTATTTTTAAGTCCGAATCGTTAAAAACACTTGTGGACAGCCGTGATTGTGCCCTACAGTGTGCATTTCAGGAAGTGTCCTGCAAAATCTCCGGATCATATTAAAGCTGACCGTAATAGTACCACCATATTCACCTTTGAGACCATTGACTGCTTCAGGAGATCATCATCACTGTGCTGTAACCAAAATTCAATTCGTCTGCACCTACTATAAAAGCAGGACCAAACCCTGTGCTCATTTGAAAGCACATCATAAAGGTACCACCTTTTCTTTTCGTTTTTTTTTTTTTTTACGTAAAAATGTAGAAAAAATCTCGAACTAACATACCCACAAAGGTCCAGGCCAAAAGTGCCCACTTTGGTGAAAACTGGGGGCAATCAAACCACGGATTTACCCAGTCCAACTCATAAAGATTCACACACCCAAAAAGTTATTCCAAACCATTTCCTGATGTGCAGAAAAAATGAGGTCCTACTACACTGTCCTTTGCTGTTCAGAGGCTTTTTGATCATTGTTTGGAACTGGTATAAAACTAGCAAAAGTTGGTCAATAATAGTAGTAAGTAGTAACAAAAACAGAGGAAAAACTGCTGCCCCACATGCATGAGTGGTAATCACTACTCTGAAAACGTTGGAAAATGTAGATTTTTTAGGTGTTGTTGTCCTCGGCTTTTTGAGAGTTTTTTTAGGCTTTTTGAGAGTTTTGTTTTTACTAATTAAAAATAATAATCGAGTTTTTTTAGTTTTGTGTCCAAATGTTGTGTATTAATATTGGTTCGTATCATCGAGACAAATTTGAAAAGTGAAAACTTATGACTTAAGGGGTTTTCAGACTTTATTTTGGATATTTTCAAAAATATTTGGGTGAAAGTAAATTTTTTTTATTTTTCCAATTTCTCGCGTCGAAACGAATCAATAATCCGTAAGAGTTTGGCGCAAAACTAAAAAATCCGAAAAAAAATTTGAATAAGAATAAAATAAGAAAAATGCCCAAAAAATCAAGAGGAACGGAATTTTGATTAGAATGGAGAAAATGTAACTATCATGTATGTATCTGTTGTGTGCAAAAGGTCTCCAAAGATTCAACACATCTTCGAACAATTGATGCTTATGCAAATTGAATGGAATAACAAAACGAATGCGCGAAGCAAACAAATCAATGGAGATGGAAAATCAAATACCAAGACGAACAAATACTAAAAAGAGCCGCAAAGACTTATTCAATGGACAGTCGACCAATGGCTTCACTACTTCAAAGATGAACGAATACTGAAAAGAGCCACAAAGAAGAGTTTGTGCGGCAACCTCTTGCAAAATCTCACGAAATCGATCCAAAAGTACAAGTACTCCCCTTTTCAAACCCTAATTGAAATTCAAGTAATTAAAATGGAGAAAATTCCAATACGACGGCCTCTTCGACTGGAGGCAGGTATGGTGGGTTCTTCAATTTTCCGATTGGGTATGAGGCAGAGATGGAAAGGAATTCTCTGGCTGAAGATTGGGAGTAAACTAAGGCCTAAGCAAATGCTCGAAAGAGCTACAAAGAAGAGTTCCAGCAGCACCCACTCTCAAAATCTCACCAAATTATAATCCAAAATTAAAAGTTCTCCATCTCAAACCCTAATTGAGATTCAAATAAAAACGGAGAAAATTCCAATACGATGGATTGGCCGATGGGAGGCAGGCATGGTGGGTTGTCCAAAATTTCTGTTGGGTATAAGGCGGAGATGAAAAGAGTGGTCATGCTACTCACATAGCAACCGTGCAAGAACTAAGGGTCTGTTGTGGATTTTTTGGATTTTAAATTATTTTCTTTGGTCTAATTTTTTAATGCGGTCTTTTTTTCCTTACTCTAAATTCTCACTAGATTGGAGTAAAATTTTTACATTAATATCGTTCATTTCCATGTGAAGAGTCAAAAAAGTTTTAAAATATAGACCAAATTTTAGAAAAGTGAGTTAAGTGACCTGAAAAGACCGATTGTTCCAAATGTCAAGAGGGGAAGTATTTTGCAACAATAAAATTAAAGTGCATCTCCTCTTCTCTCCCTCTTGTAATGTTTAATTGTTATCAGTGAAATGTGACTTTTGTTGATTAAAAAAATGCAAACAAAAACCAAATGATAGATGTAACAATTGTCTTTCTACGTCTGTTTAGAAAAATGGTAAAAAAAAAAAAAGCATAGTCATCGGGAGGAATATTTATTTTTAAGGCAACAAAAATAGCAAGGAAAAAAAAAAAAACTACTCCTACAATAAAACTAGCTAGGGCCGTAAATGAGCCAAAAATTTGAGCTCGATCTCGATTCGAGCCTTAACGAACCGAGCTTAGTTATTTATTAAACGAGCATCTTTAGTCGAGCCGGGCCTCCTTTAACGTGTCAAGCTTCACTTGGCTCTTCTACTAAATGAGCCAAAAACTCAAGCTAGCGAGATCTCGGCTTGTTTATCAAACGAGCTGAGACGTGCTCGCGAGTTGTTCGGTTCGTTTACGGCCCTTAATAAGAGCATCTCCAACCCATACTCTATTTCTTCATTTTGGAGGAAAAACATTCTCCAACCTATCTTCTAAAACTCTCCTCCATTTGAGAGGATGAACTTTGATCCTCTAAATATAGAGGATGAAGGAAAAAATAGAGAATCTCCTCCAAATATGTGTTGGAGTTGAGAAATAGAGTGTTGGGTTAGAATTGAGATAAATACTACAATCCTCTAAATCTACTTTTCAAATAAAATAGATTAATTTGATCCTCTCAAATAGAGATTTGGAGGGTGTTGGATTGAAGATGCTCTAAGGCTAGATTTCCAAAGGTCAGTACTGTAATTTCGCAGGGTTACATGTACAGTCCAAAAACCTCGTAAGATGAGAAGCTTTTGGCGGATTGAGTTGAGTGTAGTGCGAGCCAATCTCTGTTCCCGCGTTCTCCCTTACGTCATCATAAAGTTCACAATTTTTTCAATTCTCGTTGACGAATACTAGTAGTTTTTTTTTTGGTTAAAAAAACACAATAAAGATACAATTGTTAAGTGTTTTCAATAATGAATAAATTTTTGAGAAATGTTAAGTTATTTTCGGTAGTGAATAAGTTGATTTGTGAGTAGAGTTATTATACCAAGAATAGTGTTTGGTGACAACTTTTTTGTTAATGAAAACGAGATGGTAAAATGTTGAAACTTTTTGTTTGTGAAAACGAGGTGTAGTAAAATTCGTTAAATTTTTAGTGTTTTTTGTTAGTGAAAACAGGGCTTGAGTTTGGGGGCATGTAGAAAGAAAAAAAAATAGTCCACTACGAAAAGATATAGTATAATCTTTTAACAAAAAATCCAGCGTTAACGGACTTAATTTTTTGAAATTTTTCGTACTAAATTAAAGATCTCACGTGGCGTATAAAATTTGATTATCAAAAAAAATATTATAAAATATTTTCATCCAAAAATTTCATTCATGTTTTTTCATAATGGATTAGGCCCCGTTCTAGATGAACAGTAAAAAGAACTTTAAGAAAAGAAAGGTAGTTTTAAATTTCAAAATTATGTGTTTAAGCTAATAATTTTTTTATCAATATAAATCTTACTTGATAGATTTCATTGATATCTTTTAAATAATGTAAAAATAATTAAAAATTTATTTTTTATTTTCATAATATATAAGTTTAAAATTATCTTCTTTTTAAAAAAAAATATTTAAAAAGAAAGCGGAACTGATTCTAACTTTTTGGACGGCGGAAGCATAAATTTCCATCCAAACACAATCTCATCTGAATAAAAACGACAAGAAAGAAATAAAAAAACAAAAAAAAACCCTGTCACAAAAATCCACAGCATTGTACAGTTCTTTCACTTCAATTATTACAGGAAATAGCCTGTCGCCCTCCGGTTTCTCGCATACCTATGCCCCGATACCCATTTCAGTTAAGAGAGAGAGAGAGAGAGTAGAGAGAGAAATCCAACAGTACTGTATGAAAGATCTTGCCTTAACCTTTGCGAATTGTTTGTGTGTGCAAGTGAGTACATGAGATGAGAGAGAGCGAAAGATAGGGAAAGTGAGACAAAGAGAAGCCAAAAAATTTTGAGTTCAAAATTTGACACTCTTCTATTCAAGTCCGAGAAATTTTTTGTGAACTCCGTAATTTCGACATTAGTAACCTATCTTTGAGCAAACAAAAGGATAGTCGTCGAAATCTCGCGTAAGTTAGTGCGGACACCGAATCAAAAAGAAAGGGAGGGCGTGTGTGAAGGCTCCAATTTCACGTCCGATTGCTTTGGCTTTTACTCCTTTCTGCTAACCTACGCACTTCTTCTGCCATATGTGCAGCTCCCTCCAGGCTCCAGTAGAGGAGAGAGAGAAGATCGCGATAGCCTTTCATTTTCATCTCATCTCATCGCATCTCATCATCACCACATCTCTTTCACCGTGCCCCCCCTCTCTCTCTCTCTCTCTCTCTCTCCCCCCTTTCATTAAACCACAAACGCCACCTAACCATCTCTCCTTCTCTCTCTCTAAAAAGGTTTAGTCTACGCTCTCCTAGCTACCTATGGCGGAGGGCTTCGAGCCCTACCATGTCCCCCAACAAAGCAGAAGAGATAAGCTCCGAGTCCAGTGCGCAGCACTAGACAACCACCACCACCACCACCACCCCCTCCAACAAGGGTGTGCAGGATTACTCCCCCTCTACGACCCCTCCCTCCTGCTATCCTGCGCCGCCCCTTGCTCACCCATCAAGGAAGAAACCCACCTCAATCTCATCAGCCTCTACAACATGGACCCACAAAACCCTAACAACAACAACCCATTTCTATTTGCCCCTCAAAACATCGGTCTCTTCAGTAACAGCAACAGCGAGCCCTTGTCTCTATCTCTCTCCTCGAACAAAACCCATGAAGCAAGTCTTCCTCTGGAGCTGAATCTGCAGAGGTACGAGGGTTCTGCCGTCTACGACGTGGTTGGATCGGGTCCCAACGACCTGTTGTCAAGGAGCGCGGTGCCGCTGGGGCCGTTCACGGGGTACGCGTCGGTTCTGAAGGGGTCGAGGTTTTTGAAGCCTGCGCAGTTGTTGTTGGAGGAGGTTTGTGATGTGGGTCGGGGGAGGTATGTGGAAAACGTTACGCCGGAGTCGGGTTTGATGGATCCCACGGTGGAGAATTTGGGTGGTGGTGATGAGGCCGGTAGCGGTGGAGACAGCGGCGGCGGCGGGGAGCAGATGAGGAAGAAGTCGAGGCTTATTTCCATGCTTGATGAGGTAGATGTGCTTAATTAATTAATTACTTACTGTAATATCTGTTTTTTTGTTTTGAAAGTTTGGCCTGCGAATTCTGATTAAAAGAAGAGAATCAGATGAATTGATCAAGCACTTGCCGATATCTTATTGATTTTTTTAAGTTCGATCTTTTACAAATTATTTCTCCAGAAAATGAACAGCTCCCATCATCAATTTGGGACACGGAATGGGTCTCATATTTAACGCTATTCCTCGTTTTTGATTTAGAGATTGGAAGGGTTTTGTGTTTAATGTAATTTTGTGATTTTAGGTTCAATTATTTTGTTAGAACTTGTGTGATTATATTGTTTCTCACTCTTAATTTATGTAGCAAAACAATTTCGTTTCCTTAATTTTTGGGGGATGGAAAGGGAACTTGCATAAAATTTAGATAGCTAAATTCTAGGGATACCATTCTTTGCATTGTGTGGCCTAATACCCGACAGCGAGCAAATTGTTGGGTATTAGGCCAAATACTAGGCCACCATCTTGTCTATCATGTGTTATCTAACTCTTTTAAGATCAGTCTCTTCGGGTTTGCCCTGAGTTCAATCAGGCTCCTGTCAGCGGACGGTAGAATAGTCCTCTAGCCATTAGTTGTGTGTGCGCGTAAATTTCCTATGACCACCCTGTGTTAAATAACTTTAGGAGTGTTGGGTACAAAGAAAATTTAGCTGAAATTACCCCGAAAAGGTAAATCAACGGTACAGATGCACTTCAAAGTGAATTTGTACCGTTAATTCACCTTTTCAGGTAATTTCGGATACATTTTCTTTGTACTTAGAATTTCTCTTTATAAAACTATCGTGTGCATAATGTGTTTGTTTCTTTTCTTGTACACAATTGTGATTATTATATTTCGGGGATCGTCCTTCCACTTAATCTACTAGCATTCTATTCAGTGTAAAGGAAGTGTCTAAAACTATAATATAACTTAATGAAATGCATGATTCTTTTGAGGTATTGGGTTAGTCATTGTCACTTTGTCAGTATAGGCAAGTCATTTGGGGTGGTACATGAATAAGTGGCCCAAAAAAGCATTTCAACTTTGATCAACTCTGTGAGATACTCTCTTTGTGATAATATTATAGTAGCTTATTACTATATATGCTTGTGTTCTACACGAACTAGATGCCTGTTAGAGATCACAAAGATCATCTTTTTTGGAAAAAGGGGACAGTGAGGGAATATATGCCCCAAGATTGGTACCATAAAAGTGTCTGACAACAATATTGTCACTTAACTTAAGGGTGTAAATGTGCATAAAGTGATGGTTGAAGGAACCCATCTGAAAAGATTTATGCTACGAACTATGTTTGGAAGGCATAATGGTATTTGAATCCTAAAGGACAATGTGGGTGGCCTCTTTATTGTGGGGCCAATTTAGATCTACTATTTGGGCTTTGTATATTATTGAGGGCCCGTTTGGTTATCATAGCTTATTGTGTTCAGACAATCAACAACGATTACCAAACGGGTCTTTAAGAGAATTGAGAGAGAGGAAATATTACCTTGTTGAATTGCTTTAGTACCCATTGCCCTGGATTAATTACAATTGCTGCCCTATTCAGGCAACCGTTAATTCATTTCATCTAATAAAATATTGTGCCATTTGGCATTTTCCATGTGAAGCAGATAACTCCTGCTGCCTTTTTGTACACCTTGCAAGTCTTGTTATATTTCTACCCGAAGTCCCTTTGAATAATGTCCAAAGATGTGGCTTGTTATTTGCGGCTGGTTCCATATATTCACATTGGAAAATACATTTTGGAGTAAATTTCCCCATTTTTCGCTCTATTTTTGTTGTCTCCATTGTGTATAAATAGTTCTTGGATGGATGATATGCAATAATTTACCCAGCTATGTAGGACTTTTGGGTGGAATTGTGGAACTGGCAAGAGATTTGAGGTCATAAGATTCACAACATGTGATGTGTTGTCTGAAACGCTGGACACCATGGATTTAATTGTACTTTACATTATGCTCTTAAAAAAAATATTGCACTTAACATTACATATAGTGGAAAAAATTGTGTTACCCATGTTTTACGGTTGGTTGGAGACCGTCAAATTGTACTTTTGTCGGCTAAATGGTTATTCTCAGTTGTTTTTAACATATCGTGTTATGTATAACTATTAACATGTACCATGGATCATCTTAATATATTGGGGCGGCATTGCTGCGAAGACAACACTTACGGCGGGTTCTTGTGTCAATGGTAAAGCTAGGTCCCGTGCCTATTAGCTATTCATGAGTGGGCCATCCTTCTTATAGTTAGCCAAAAAATTGGACCAAAGCTATAAACCTTTCCTCATCGTAGTTGTGGGCTGCGAACTTTCATGTTTGTTTCTTTGAAGGCCGCCTCATTCTATCCCTCATATATAGAAGCCAAGAGGCCTTTGGCTCAATGGCATCAGGGGTGCACTTAAGTGCTAGAAGAAAGGAGGTCATGAGTTCAACTCCTCCTCCTCCTCCTCCAAGGTGTTAATTTAACTATTCTAACATTATTTATTTTCACCGATCAAAAAAAAAAATTTTTTTTTCTAGCTTTAATAGAATGAGTAATTTTGAGTTGATTACTAGGTTATGAAAGCCATGGACATTATACTTGGATAGATGTTTCACTCCAAATTGTCGATAACAGTCTAGGTATTCATTGAGTTTATTTAGCTCACATTGTCTTCAAATTAAACCAAAACAATAATTTTATTTTGCATGGGGGCTCTTTACAAGGCTAAAATGGGGTTGGTTTGCTCCATTTCTTGGTTTCCATTTGTAGTATGTTTTTGCTTTTGAGGTTATGTTGGATTTGTTCAGTAGTACTTAGTGATGCTGGAGCACAATAGCCATTTGAAAAGGATCTTACCAAACTTATGTTGTGCCTGAAGCTAAGATGCCACCACGCGCTATGGGCACGAAAGAGTTTAAAAAAAAGAGGCAATAGTGCTGTACTATCAACCTTCACAGGACTGCTTGTTCGTCCATGTCAATGTGGTTTGCACTTGTCTATGTCTTCTTTTATCACGGATGTTATATGCTATGCGGTCATTTTCAAGAATATAACTGCTTTTTCATAATCATTAGGTTTACAGGAGGTACAAGTATTACTATCAACAGATGCAGGCAGTTGTAGCATCATTTGAGTCTGTTGCTGGGCTCAGCAATGCAGCTCCATATGCAAATCTGGCTTTAAAAGCAATGTCTAAACACTTTAGAAGCTTGAAGAACGCTATCACTGACCAGCTGCAATTCACAAGCAAAGCTCAAAACTACCGTAAAGAAGAAACTCAGAGGTTTGGAAACTCTGACAACATCTATAGCCAAAGAGCGGTTAACAGCTCGGGAATTCATGATCAACCTGTCTGGCGTCCCCAAAGAGGACTCCCTGAGCGTGCCGTGAGTGTGCTCCGGTCATGGTTGTTTGAACACTTCCTGCATCCGTAAGTGGCTGTTGTTCTCCTCTTCTTTCTCGGTTCTTATGTTCATTTTTACCCTACTTTTTTTTTTTCCCTCAGTAAAGGAGGGATTTTATTAAACTTTGAATGAACACACAGAGATCAAAAGGATAGTGAGCATGATAGCATCACAATTGGGACCAAACATCCCAACAAGGGTGCATACAAGCCGAGCCGATCTGAGCTTAGCTTTGTAATGTTCGAGCTTTTAGCTCGTTTACTAAACGAGTGTAAAAAAGAAAAAAAAGAGAGGAGGGGTTTGGTTCATTTTGTTCTTCTTAAAAAGCCATTGGCTTTTCCGTCAAAAATGAGCCAAATAAACCCACATAAAAACAAAAATAAGCCAATAAGCCACTTTTTTCGTCTTTATTTAAAAAATATTGGATTTCGATCAAAATTTTATACTTTTTAGATTCCTCTCGTCATGAAGATGCAATAATCCCCAAAAAATAAGGATAAGCCAAGTGATACGAAAAAAATTTGAATAAGGACAAAAAATAAGCCACTTTGGCTTATTTGTCCGAACACTCCCTAAACAAGCCTCCATAAACAAGTCGAGCCTGTAAATATGAGCCGATCTTTTTCGAGCCGAGCTGAGCTTTAAAGTATTGAGCATGGTTCATTTACCCAAAAACCTAAGAATGAGCTCGAGCTCGGCTCGATTACTAAATGAGTCAAGTCAAGTCAAGCCTTAACAAGCCAAGCCTCGATCGAGCTGTTCTTAAGCTACTCAGTTTGTTTGTAGCCGTAATCCCAGTTGGCACCTAAGGCTCGGACAATCGTAAGCCACCCACCACCCTCAAAGGAGAAAAAAGATTCAACTTGGCAAGGAACCAATTCATTTATACTTTATTGAGGTTAGACGTGGGTTAGATCTCTTTATTTTTGTATCTTGCCATCTCTTGATACCTGCCCGGATGACCCATATATAGTTATTAAGGATCTATAAAAGGTTCACATTTGTGGGCATCTCGCTAACTTCATCTTTGTTTTTGGGCTTTGGCTTGCACATGGTTGGTCGAGGGTATGTGCCAACTTACTTGTTGGCATATGTGAAAAACATTCTCTTGTTACGAACTTTTTGAAAATTATGCACTCAAGTTTCCTGGTTTTTGGTTTGAAATGATAGACCTCGGTGATCACCATATCATTTTGAATGAAAATTCTGTGAAAAGTTAAGATTGTATAGCTATATACTGCAATGATAAGTTTTGTAAAGAAGTTGGTACTCAGGTTTCTCCCATACTTAGCAAATTAAAAACAAATTGTTCGGTACAAAATTCGCATGCTTTTTGACTATGACCATTGTTCAAGATTTCAGTTATCCTACCGATACGGACAAGTTAATGTTAGCAAAACAGACCGGCCTCTCCCGAAACCAGGTGCGCTACTCTTTTCCCCCTCTATCCGAGTATATCACTCTTTAAGGTGCTTTATGTTGGAGTCTTCGGACCAATTTTCGCCTTGCCCTTGCTTGAATACTCGCATGTCTTTATGAGATAAATTGGGGTGATCAGGATCTACAATGTTTTATATCCAGGTTTCTAATTGGTTCATCAATGCAAGGGTGAGACTTTGGAAGCCCATGGTGGAAGAAATACATACGCTTGAAACACGCCAATCAAAAAAAGCTTCTCAAATGGAGGAACAAAATGCTGATAGGCCAACCCATCATTTGCCTACGGCCACCTCTATCGCTGCTGAAAATCCATCGACATCCACCAAGAGGACAAGAAACGAATTTCTTGACATGCCTTCGGGTATTAACGGAGATCCAATGAGTTTATCTTACGCAAATTTGTCACACCATCAACACATGGGCGCTGGCACGAGCAATGTAGTAGGAAGTGGGGGTGTCTCTTTAACACTAGGACTCCATCAGAATAATGGTATTGGCTTATCAGAGCCCTTCCCTATTCATGCCGCTCGTCGTTTTGGTCTTGATTCAAGCAGCAATGCGTACGCTTTGGGTGGTTTTGAAGATCAGAGTCGCCATTTCGGAAGAGATTATAGTGGAGGGCAACTTTTGCATGATTTCGTCGGTTGATGAGCGATCTGTCTCTTTTAAGAAACTGTGTCGGGACAAATCTATGGGCATGGGATACTGAGTAAAAGGTTTCGATTGGCCGGATACTGTTAAGATTCTGTTAAGATAGTATTTATATCCCTCGCATTTAGTCGTAAATAGAATCGACACTTCGGGGTGTATGTTTTATTCAGCTTAGATGTGTATACAAGCGAAAATGTTGTATGGAAAAATGCTTGAGGTTTACATTTTGGTCAATACCGTCGTACAACCATTGGATTTATGAATGAAAAATGGGTCTAAAGTGTAACATCTCACATCGGGGAGTTACAAAATCCTTGAGTGTAATACTCCGTATAATGTAAGGACGAACATTTACTGTTTAACTTGAGGTTAATCGAGGAGTTACATAAAGCATCTAAAACATGCCTTCCATTGTATACCGAGACTTGTGTTGCTATGCTTAGCCCTTTATTTTGTAAAGTTTAGTTTTCTTATGAGTATTCTCTAAGTATGAGAAATATCTAGATTATGTACGTACTGTTGGTACAGTTTGTCCTACAAAATACGACACAGACGGAGATGGAAGTAACCTAAACATCTTGAGTTGGAATTTGGCAATCTCTTGGGGCTAGGCCACAAGAGAGATCTCTTTGGGAATCTCCTAATTTCAGCGTGGAAGACTTGTCTTTGAACGGATAAAAAAAGAGAATAGTCGAGGTACGTGTTAACTAGTCCAGACACAGGTTGTAGAACCCATAAAAAGCAGCTGGGATAGAGGAGTTGCATGCACATATATGGAGAGAGAGAGAGAGAGAGAGAGAGAGAGGGAGGGGCTATAGGTCTAAAAGTACTTTTCTGCATAAAATATGTGCATGGCCGGTTAGGGGGTATAATGTTGTTCCTAGCGTTGCTTTTTCCATAGTGATTGCTCTTTGTTTCTCTTTTTCTCTTTACTTTTTTTCCGGATAATCTTTTCAGCTAGGGGCACCTATCCCAAGCACAAAATGATTTAGGGCATCTTCATTCTGGAGTGCAATTTGGCCCGTCAAGTTTATCGTCTCGGTCACGTGTTGTTCTAAATTTCGTGATTTAAAACTGTGTTTGTGACTTTTGTATTGGTATTTTGAGAAAAAGACGACATATGAATAGTGCTTTTAAAGCCCCGTTTCAGAACATCTTTTTAAAAAATAAGTACTTATTTCACATTTTCAAACTCAAAAATAATATAAATGAAAAATAATTTTTCAATTTTTTTGCACCGTATTAAAGATCTCAATGAGATCTATCAAACAAGATCCATAGTGATAGAAAAATTATTTGCGTAAGCACATGATTTTTGAGCTTGAAATTACATTCTTAAAAAATAAGTACTTATTTATCGTTCCGGAACGGGGCCTAAGTGCCACCATTGGCATTTGAGGATTCCTTATAGTTTTTATAAGGCTATAAGTTCCACCCCAAAAAAATAATGCCAAAAAAGACTACCTTTTGGACTTTTCCTTGTTTTTTAAAAAAAAAAAAAATTGGGTTTCGATCTTAATTTTTTACTTTTCGTCATCAAGATGAACCAATAATCTACAAAAGTATGTCAAAAAATAATATACCCGATTTTTTTTCACTAAAGAGTAAAGACAACAAAAAGCCAAATTGGCTTTTTAGGAATTTGAGTGTGAGAGTCAAAAAGAGAAAGAAGAAAGAGTGTTAAGAGAGAGAAGGTTGCTTTCGTATTTAATTAATTTGTGTGTGAATTGATAAATTGAGTTAGAGTTGTGTGAGAATTATTCTTTGGGCGAAGACATTTTTTGTATCACTCCCAGTGTCCCACTGTAACGCCCCGATTTTTCGGGAACAATATAAAAATAATTTCTTAAGAAAATTTTGCAAAATACATATAATTTTCCAAAGTAAAGGTTCAGCTATTACAATCTCAAGAAAAATTTACTGATTTAAAATACATTAACTTCAGAGCTGACTCTAGATTTGACACGAATCCCGAGCATATTCGATCTCCAATCTTGATAGTCTTTCCGTATCGAACTGCACCATCATTGAATCCTACGCCCACTGGCAAATTGATCGCCGAAGCAAACGATTTGTCAGGATACAGACGTATCCGTGAGTGATAAATCATCCAGTAGAATAATTTAACCCAACTACCCCTTTTATTTTACAGATAGCAAGTAACAGGATAATAATGATGCGAATAAGTAAAACAGAGATTTTTCACATAAATTGATTTATTACTATCCATTATCTTATCGTGTGATCTAAGATCTCATCCACGAGATCTTTCCTTCCCAACCGCTAGCCATGCTAGGTTCCATGAGATCATTTCTCTTTGCTGTCGCAGATACACCTAAGTTATATACCGAGTGTGCACCCCAATAACTACAACAAAGGAAAAGCTTATCATGCCTGAATCACAACAATGGTTCGTTTATCTTGTACACCACTTCACAAACTACTTCACAATCATCACTGGACTCC
The DNA here is from genome assembly GCF_030253575.1 of Rhododendron vialii. Classification (NCBI taxonomy): domain Eukaryota; kingdom Viridiplantae; phylum Streptophyta; class Magnoliopsida; order Ericales; family Ericaceae; genus Rhododendron; species Rhododendron vialii. The sequence continues at coordinate 38,316,806 of NC_080561.1, read as the reverse complement.
CGCCAATCTATCAATTCGTCACTGGACTCCCGTCAGTTTCAATCTCATCATAAATCTCATCACATTTCAAAATTCCGCCTGCAGGCAATCTCTAAAAAGAAAAACTTTTCAATTTATCCATTACCTCGTCTAAGTGAATTCTATTTCGCATACCACCCTATGTGTCTAGGTCCAATCTAGTATTCAAATCAAGTAGTAGTGCAACATTCAATTAATAAAATAATAAACAAAACAATTAGTAAGTAATGCAATCACGTACCTTTTTATGAATGGGCCGTTGCCCTTAATCTCGTATGGCCAAGATGATAATAAGTAAGAACTTTTTAAAAGAATTTTAAAAAATATATTTTTCTAGGCTCTCATTAATTATTTCTAAGTAATTAGATTGATTAAAAATTAATTAAATACATTAATTAGGTAAAAATATTAGTATAATTAACATGACCTTAATAAGAGTCCTAAAGGTCCTATGAAACCAGTTGAATATCAAAAGTTGGGTTCGGAGGGTCGCGAGATTATTTTAAATAAAGATATTAACGAAAGTTGCCGAAAGTAAAATAAATAGATAATAAATAATCTAATAAATAAAATATGTTGAGATTAACAAAGTTTCATCTTAGGAATATAAAGAGTCTAAAAAAAATTATTCGGGCATTAATGACATGAATTATGAGGTCACAAAGATTTTTCGTTTGAAAATTTTGTAAAATAAATAATAAATAGATAATTAAATAAATAAAATTTGAAACTAACAAGATATCATCTTTGAGGTGTGAGAAGTCTAGGAAAAATAGTTCGGGTGTCAAAAATGGTGTTCGGGAGGTCACAAAAAGATTTCGAATCAAAACAGTATCTACCCCAAGGTCTGGCCGAGTTGACCTTGCAGCCCGCAAGGTTGGAGGGCCTGGTTCTTGCGGCTGGAAATCCTAAAGGTCGCGGCCGCAAGGTCGCGTCAAGATTTCATTTTTTTAATTTTCTCGTTATGGTTTCGATGCATGGGTTCGTTCGGGGCATATGGTTAAGCATATAAACACATTTTTTTTTCCCAATTGGTAATAGGTGATTATTCTTATTACTGCATCAAAGAAACATCAAGGGAGGCTTCCCTATTAACCCAGCTTGAAAAATCCCAAAGCCAAGTGATAGGGGTCTCCTGAGATAGGGCACATTTGGCTAAAACATTAGCCACCCTATTACAATTACGAGGGACAAACATAAAGGAGCAAGAATTAAAACGACTACCAAAAGATAAAGTATTGCTAATTATGACTTCCAGGCTTGCTGTAATCTGTCTCTTCCCCTGTAACATGTTGATCACATTTTGCGCATCCCCTTCAACAGAGTATGAGCATCCAAATGAACAAATGGGACTGGCCAGTGCAATGCGAAATCCTTCTGCTTCCACCATTTCGGCTGATGCTCTTCCTAGAATAGGAACAGCCATAGCACTCAAAATATCTCCAGAAACATTCCTCAAAACCACTCTCACTCCCCCGTTACGAGAACTCGGATCAAAAGCACCATCAACATTTATCTTAATCCTTCCATGAACTGGTGGTCTCCATAGCTTAGCATTACCACAATTCTCGGCACAAGTAGAAGCTTGATTTTTCTTAGTGGCCTGCAAAAAATAATCAAATTCCACCAATGCATCTTGAATATTTTTTGTTTCCGATTTCCAGTTCTGCTTGAAAGCCCAATTGTTACGCGTTATCCACACATGCCAGCCAATTGTAGCAAGTAAACCCAGAGCTTCCTTCGTCACCTCCCCATTAGGCATATTCCCTACACTCTTCCACATGTCTCTAATCTGTGCATTGCATGTTATCTCCGGGCGCAAGCGAAATGGAGATAACACCCAAACTTTAGACGCTCTGTCACAATTAAAGAGCATATGGGAGGGTGATTCCTCTGCCAAACCACATAGATTACAAATAGGATCCACTTGTATTTGTCGTTGTATCAGAGCACTATTCACAGGAATAATACCATGCAAACACCGCCACATAAACATTTTAATTTTTGCGGGAGCCTTCATATGCCATACCCTTTTCCACATATCCTCGTCAGCCTCTAATCCATTGATCTGGCCACTACTACGGGCTGTCCGTTTTGTCTGAACAATTTCCTTTGCAATAACGTAGGCTGACTTAACAGTAAAAGACCCCGTTGTTGTACCCCTCCAGATGCATTTATCTACCAGCCCTGTCTTACTCAAAAGAATGCTCAATATCTGCTCCACATCTCTAGAATTAAACACCTCCTTAATGATTGACTCCTTCTAAGCCATCTGGTTGTGATTAATAAGCTCTTCAACATAGTTCCAGTTGCTACCTTGAGGTTTCGGGGAGAGGATTTTAGGATAATTTGAGTCTCCAAGCCATGGTTCCTCCCAAATCTTAGCCTTATTACCTGTCCCAATTCTCCACTTCCATCCCTTACTAATCACTTCTTTGTTTGTTAAAATACTCTGCCATGCCCATGAAGAGGATTGCTTTGGATTAGCCTCCAAAAAGGATGTTTTAGGGAAATATTTTGCCTTGAACACCGTAAAAAAAAGTGAATCATCTCCAGTCATCAATCGCCACCCTTGCTTTGCTAGCATCGCCAGGTTAAAAGCCTCAATATCTCTGAAACCCAGACCTCCCATGCCCTTCACTTGTGTCATTTTCTCCCAACTCATCCAATGAATTTTTCTTTTCTCTTCAGTACCACTCCAAAAAAACTTTGCAATCACAGAATTTAACAACTTGCAAAGACCGAGTGGAATCTTTACACACGCCATAGCATAGATTGGTAGAGCTAACAAGACATGTTTAGCTAATACCTCTCTACCCGCATGGTTAGTGAAAGGTCCATTCCAACTTTTAATTTTTCCCATGGTGCTATCTTTAAGATACATCAGAGCATCTTTCTTAGACCTTCCAATGATGTAGGGTAAGCCCAGATATTTCCTTTCCTCCGTGCTATTGCAGAACCCCAAGATCTCTTTACATTCCTGTCGTTGATAAGCTGCAGTATTGGAACTAAAAAGAATAGAAGATTTCGAGGTATTGATTAATTGACCCGAAGCCTGCCTATATGTATCCAACACTTCCTTCACAGCCCCACTTTCCTCCTTAGTAGCCTTGCAGAAGACAAGAGAGTCATCTGCAAAAAGAAGATGAGAAACATATGGCCCTCCCTTGCAAATTTGAATTCCTTTCAGTTGCCCTTCCCTCTGTTTAAGTAAACATGAAAACCCCTCAGAACATAGAAGAAATAGATACGGTGATAAGGGATCTCCTTGGCGCAACCCCCTTTGAGGTTTGACATAACCATGTTGCTGGCCATTTATAGTTACAGAATACAAAACCGTGGTCACACAGCTCATAATCCACTTCACCCATTTCGAATGAAACCCCATACGTATCATGACAGCCTCGAGATAGTGCCATTCTACTCTATCATAAGCCTTGGCTAGATCTAACTTCAAAGCCATGCATCCAACATTTCCCCCTTTTTTCTGCTTCAAGAAATGGACCACTTCGTGGGCAACTAGAATATTATCACTAATCTGCCTATTCTGAATAAAAGCACTCTGATTCTTACTAATCAAATTAGGCAGAATATGGCGTAATCTGTTAGACAAGGCTTTTGCTATGATTTTATAGAAGACATTACACAGCGAAATAGGCCGAAATTGCGATACCTGGACTGGTGTTTTGACTTTAGGGATAAGTACAATCTGCGAGTGATTAAAACTCTTCAGCATATGACCCGATTGGAAGAATGACTGAACCACCATGGTGACATCCTCCCCAACTATCGCCCAATACTTTTGGTAGAAGCCAGCTACCATGCCATCTGCTCCTGGTGCTTTACTAGGATCCATATCAAATAAGGCTTGACGAATCTCCATAGCACTAAATTGTCTTGTGAGAGAATTGTTCATCTGCTCTGTTACCCGTGCTTGAATTGAATCCACCACCGTAGTACCATGGCTCAACCCCTCAGTCTGGAAAAGGGATTGGAAGTACTGTACGAATTCCCCAGCAATTGCATCCTGATCTTCACACCAATTCCCATTCGAATCTTGTACTCCGGAGATAGTATTCCTTCGCCGTCGTTGAGTAACTTTAGCATGAAAGAAAGCAGTGTTGCGATCACCTTCTGCTAGCCAAGATTTTCTTGCTTTATGCCTCCAAAATCTCTCCTCTTGCACCCAAGCATCACCCAATTCCTTCTCTAAAACACCGATGTGGCCTTTATCACTTGAATCTCGGTCTTCTCCAATTGCTTTAAGTTTATCCTGTAACTCATTAATCTTTTTCCTAGCATTAAAATTTTTCACCTTGCTCCACACTCTCAATTCCTTACGGGTATTACGAACTTTGTGAAATACTTCAAACATCTTAGACCCATGAATAGACTTTTGCCAGCCCTTGCAAACTGTATCATAACTAGTCGGATCATTGGCCCATCTACTGTCAAACCGGAATTGCCGATTACCTATAAATTTGGGGGGATTCGTATCCAATAATAACACCGCATGGTCAGACCCAACCGCAAACAAATGCTGCACCCTTGCCCTATCATATTTCAACCTCCATCCTGGTGCGACGAAAACACTATCCAACCGTTCTTTAACCTGCCCATCACCACCTCGTCTATTAGACCAAGTAAATGGGTACCCATGAAATCCTAAATCCACTGCCCCAAGACTATTAACAAAATCTCTGAACACCCTTAGGGACCAAACTTCACGTCTCCTTCCCCCTTTCTTCTCATCTGTCCACAAGATGTCATTGAAATCTCCCCATAACACCCAATCTCCAATACTCTGCTGTCGATACTTCAGAAGATCTTCCCACTGGGATTTACGTACTCTATCAATAGAACTTGCGTATAGGTTGATCAAATGCCATTCATGATTAGACTCATCATCCTTTATTAAAACTTCAATAAAGAAACTACTTCTACGAACAAGACTAACATTCATGCCCCATTTCCACAGTATAGCCAAGCCACCAGCTATGCCAGATGGATCCACAACTAGAACATTATCCATACCTATAAAAGACCGAATAAAATTGACTCTACAGAGCTGATTTTTCGTTTCGGAGAGAAAAATCAACTGGGGAGAGTGAAGTCGACAAAGCTCCTTCAATTGATTCGCAGTCAAGGCCCTCCCCAATCCCTGACTATTCCAAGCCATAAGCTTCATCTGTTCTCTTGGGCCCATTTTTGGCTGGCCACCTCCACCATTTTCGGAAAAACCTGCACCCCATATTCTTCCCCCACTTTCTGTTTCTTAGACTGAATTGGACTCCTTTCCTCAGCAATTTCCACCTCCACAAGAGCCGCTTCAAATTTTCGTTTGGTCTATTCTACATTTGCTTTACCCTTTCCTCTGCCCCCCCCCCCCCCCACCTCGAACCACTGGATTACTCTGTTGCTTCTTATATCCTCGACCACTTGACCGCTGCTTGGTACCCTCCACTATCTCACCTTCCTCCGTGATTTCCTTTACTGTGTTAGATACCTTAGCCTTGTTCCCTACCCGACCAAGGATTAGCTTTTCCTCGCTCAGTTGCTTCTGTATCTCCACTCCCGTTGGATTAGAACAATCCTCCTCCATTATATCCTTTGGGCTTTCAATTGACCCTTCACATTGGGCCTTTTCCTTCTCTTCTATTTGGATCTCAGAAATTTTAAGCACTGATGCATTTCTTGGGCCAGACATTTGGCCCATAATCGGTGGGCCAATTTTTAAAGGGCTCACCAAATTAGGGATCACACTCTCACCCCTATTATCCACGTCCACATTATTTGAATCCCATAGAACACGCCTTAGTCTAAATTTTAAAACCCCTGAATTGGTGGGATTATGCAAATCTCTTGCGTAATCCTCGGTCCCCGCATGACTCGCTCTTGCCGTTGCCGACGATTCTGCCGGTGAGCCCTCCGATCGACCTTCAAACTTCTTCTTGAACGGCGCCTTCACAGGTGAGGCTCGAAGCCACACTCCATATTGATTCACCTTCATGATCCCCGCCTTGGCTTCATTATACTTTAAGATGCATGCCTTATCATCATGCCCTACTAAACCACAGTAGTGACAAAGATGTGGAAATTTCTCATATCTAAATGAAACCCAGATGGGATTCCAATCTGCAATACTGCTCACATGCTTCCCTCTTGGGATAGGTTTTGTAATATCCAACTCCACCTTGACCCGAATACATCTTCCCTAGTTTCCGCTGAGTTGGGCCATCACTACATCCTGCACTTCACCAAACCCGACCATCATTTTCCTTCCCACTTCAACCGACATGAACTCCAAAGGGAGAGCCCGAAGTTGAATCCAGAAAGGACTAAAAGAAAAATTAATCTGGTTCGGTTTGATGCCCGTCTCCCATCGTTGGAGCACGATGAGTTGGTTATTGAATAGCCAAGGCCCACCGGCAATAACCCTGAGCAGATCCATCTCATTCCCAAAAACAAATTGGTAAATCCCACCGCCAATCTCCATCACTTTCAACCCTTTGGGATACCCCCATGCAAGATCCATGGAAGCTTTCAGACCACCCAAGTTGATACCTTTCTGTGTTAAAATCTTCCCCATAGCACTCCTAGCACATTCCTGATGGCTGATGTTGAAGTCTTCTGCATCTAATATAACCGCCTCCTCTTCCTCGTTCGTCAAAACGAAGGAAGAAAACTTTTGTAATAATTCCTCTTCCATACTCAAGATGAAAAGGAATCGCACACGACTAACACTTGAAGATAAAGAAAGAAAAGAAGGAATCAAGAAGCCCTACGCTTACAGGAATTAAACGAGGTAGAAATTTTCCAAGAAGCAAACTCGAATCTCAACCTAGAGTTTCTCGCTTAGCGAACTATGCGGAGCGCTCCGTGAGAAATCGCTTTTGAGAATTAACAAATGTGTTTGTGATCGACATATATAAACACTTAATATACTTAGAGAAGAGGTTGGAATGGATTATAATACCTTGAATTGGATCGAATTGATTTAAAAACGAATCTTGAATTTTGGGGAAGAAGACTTCGGGTTCTTTGATCGAGAGACCTTGGGATCGAATTGAGGGGTGTTTGGCGATATTAGGGGTCGTAGAAGGTGTTTGGAAAGATCGAATTGGATTTCGGTTGGGTCTTGGTACAAAATCCACTTTTCTCTCTCTCACTTTCTCTCTCTAAAACTCCATGGATTGGAGCTTGGTTTTCTCCGATTTTTCTCTCTCTTTTAGACTGGTAGGGTGTGGGGAGTATCGTGGTGTGCCCTAGGGTTGAAGTGATGGGATATTTATAAGAGAATTTTAAAGAGGGTGATAAAATTGTATTAATGAAAATTCTATTTCTTGGGCTTTGAGATGGACGAGATAAGGACGAATATATGATCAGGCAGAAAGTAGAGACTGAGTAGAAGAGGGAGAGACGGAAGGCAAATTGAAAAAAAAATAAAAATAAGATAAGATAATTATATTTGTATATATCTATTAAGGAAAAGAATTTTATTATTATAAATAATACTTTTTAAATGATATTATTAATGATAAAAATTATGGATTGTTACACCCACCACCAATACTTGTATCAGAGTCCGGAAGACGATTAATTTGCGCTGGTTTTCTTTTGATTGTCATGTATTGGTAGATGTAGTTCTGTTTATCTCATATATTTATGATATGCTATAATGTTTGTATTGCTCAAAAATAAAATAATAATTCGGACCGACGTTTTTCTCTATCTATTGCCTTGAAATAGTTGAGAGAAAAATTTCAATGCAACGGTAATTTATAACTCCAATCGCATATAGTGTGAGACCTACACATATATGGGGCTCACTAATCACCACTGAGTATGACGTCAGATGACATTCCTTTTATTTGCAAAAGGTAAATTTATTAATCTTTTAATATATATATATATATATATATATATATTATATAATAATTAAGCGGACCCTAAACACAACGGCAAAAGACCTTGTGGGGAAACAAACTAAAACACAAACTAGCGGTTGGGGGCACACACTCTAGGGTGTGCATGTGCAAGTGAAAATATTTGGGTGGGGGGGTAAATTTTTTTGGGTGTGGGGTGGGTGCACTGGGTGATTGAATTTGAGTGATTTTACTATTTCGCCTTAAAGTTAATTCATCTTATAATAAAATTGGATGCAAATTTTGGTTATGATTAGGATAATTTTGAAAATCACGTCAGTAAAATACAATTATGCAACAAAAGCAAACAGCCTCCACCTAAATTATGCACTAGGCAAACCAATACCAGCAGAAAATTGTGCAGCAGCATCCCCAAACAAATTAGACAAAATTTGGGTCTGAAGCGGCCGCCTCTTCGAATTTAGCCCAAGGCCGGATCTGCCTGCTAATACCAAAGAATAGCAGACCCAAAACAATAATACTCCCATGCAATCGCAACATCAACAATAACAATAGAGCCATAAAGGAAATTTTTAGTGTAATGCCCTAGAAATTTGATTCATTATTAAAAAAATTCATGTAAGACGACAAAATGGGTTCCTTGTCGTCGTTTCATATAATTTTTTTTTTCTCTCTCTCTACCTTATCCAGAGAAACCAAAACCTCAATCTGCTTTGGCGGGGGGGAGGGGGCCGCCGCCTCCTCCTTTCCCGACTTTCCCCCCATTCACTCCTCTCCCTCTCCACGCCTTTCCTCTCCTCTCCGTTTTCCTGGTTCAGACCCTCTCCGTTTGGGTTGGGTCTCGCGTTGTGCTCCGGTAGATGAATCCCTGGCCGGAGGCTTGTGTTCTCATTCTTCTGACTCCTCCTTGGTCCCCTGATTTGGTAGCAATGGTCGGCAGGGGGCGGTTGTGGGGTGGTTCGTGAGTTTGGGTTCTGGGTGTTTTTCTTTTTGTTCGTTTTGCTTTTTTCGGTGTTTTACCAGACTCCTCTAGCTAGTTTCCCCAATCCGGCTTTGTACCGGTCTTGTCTCCCCAGATCTGGTGGGTGGTGATGGTTGGTAAATAAGGTTTGTGTGCGGTTTGCTGTTGTTTCTCGTTTTTCTAGAGTGGCGCTGTGTGGTGGCTGGATGTAGTTGGTGTCCGACGCTTGAAGCTGCTACTTGGTGGTGTTGCGACAGTTTGAGCGGGGTGTTGGTGGTGACAAAATAAGGCTCCAGGGCGTGGCCCTAGGCCATGTTTCATCGTCAGCTGTGGGGGTGATCTACAGGGATTTCACGGTCATCGGCGCCGTGTGGCCGGTTGATCGGAGATCTAGCCTCGAATTCCTACTTCGATCTCTGTGCCCGGAGCCTGTTATGCCAATGTAGGCTTGCCGGAGAAATTTCTCCATTACTTTGGCTCGAGATCCAGTCGGTGCCTCCATCATCGGTGTCTGGTGGTTCCTCTCGACTGAAGGTGGCCAGTGTGCTTTGTGGAGTCCATCCATGGTGGTCTTGTTTTTCTGTCTTGTTTGTTTATTACCCCTATTTCCATCGGTTTGTATTGTTAGTCTCTGTCAAGGTTCCTGCTCCAGGCTGGGGCGGCTAGTGGATAGATTGCTGGCCCTTCGTGTCCCGATCCTTTGTGGCTAAGGTTGCGCATGGTCCGGATTGGATCGGATTCCTATGAATCCAATTCTAATCCGCGAGTCACGATTTCTTGGAAATAAAATCTGTGTCCTGACCAAAAGTCTCACAGTTCAGTCCCGGTTTTGTCCATAGATTGCATCAACCAAGTACTTCATCACTTATAAATACATGATTCTATACTTCAAAAATGTAAAAAGATGCATTTCAAGTTCTAAAACCCATTACATCAGGTCATCAATTACCCAAGTAAGAATTCCACTTCCAGCAAAGTACTTAAAAAAAAAAAACACGTATTGAAAGGAAAGAAACGACTCAAAAGAGTATATGGCTTTTCCATGGTTTTCAAATGAAAATCCAATCCTAATAATCCGTATTTCACGGTTTTTTAATTTTCGAATCCGTGTCTGGACCATCAATCCATCGACAAAATCCAAAAGATACGGATTGTTTTGGTCCTGACCGGTTTCACGGTTCACTAGATTTTTTGTGCAGCCCTATTTGTGGCGGTGAGTTGTGTTTAGGTCTAGTCACTAGTTTTGCGATTGTTTGTCGCTGCCTTTTTGTCACCTGTTCTACTGTTTTTTTCTTTCGGTGCTGATTTGCTGTAGGTTCCTTTCTCTATGCTAGGATAAATTCACTGTATAGCCTATTTTGGCTTTTACGAAATGGGTTTTTGGTAAAAAAAAATATAATTTTTTTTTTCAACTTTGGTCTATGTTTTTACAATTTTTTTAATTCCTCTTATCGAGATGAAAAGTACGGCGTAAAAATTTAACTCGAATCTTGCAAAGATTGAGAGAAAACAACAAAAAAGACCATGCTAAACAATCCCTGAAAAGTTAGGCCGAAAAATTCACTTAGACTCACTCAGACGTGGCTAACTTTTTCCAGAAACATAGAAGTATTTCTATGAACCGGGAGATCTAGAAAATGAACAGGTTTGATCAGGGCTCAAGGTCAAAAACGTAACCAAAGGTTGTCCACCGAGAGCCACGGCCACCCCCAATTAGAAAAAAAACTAAAATTACCTAAGATATTTCTAACATACAAGACTTTTAAACCTTTTGGCCCCATAATGTGTCGTATACAAAAGAATTTAGGTAGGAGCTGAGTAACAAACTTGGACCACTTTCACATACTTTTTTTTTTTTTTTCTCCTTTGGAACAACAAGCCCGCCTTTCATCTCTCTCTGACCACGACGATTCAAAACTGAACCAAACGGGAAGACAAAAGTGAACGAGAGCTTCGTCCCAATGACTTTCAACCAAATTTTTGTCTCAATAACAACGTAGGTGTGGGCACGCGCCCCGAAAATCGCTCGATCTTTTGGGTTCCCTTTTTGAAGACTGGGCGCGGCCCTCCTTTGAAAATGCGCGGCGAAACGCCTCGATTCGGAGTCGCCACTCGGGTTTTAGCGGTAGGAACACCCAAGGAACCGAACTCGAAAACGTTTTTGCCACGTTTGTTTGAATTTGAAAAAGGCATAGACCGGTCCGTCGTCACCTTCGATATCTGAGGTTCGGGAGCCAGGTTACGAGAGGGGAAGGGTTTTATGGCACCCCTCTCGCCCAATCCGGAGATCGGTCTCTACTCGGGCATTTTGTAAAAGCGCTTGCATTTTTCTCTCATTTGATCATTCTTTAGCCAGTTAGGGCGGGGGAACAGTTAATGGGGTCGAAAGCGGTAACAAATTGCAGTTTATGTGACAAAATGATTATGAATGATTTGATTGCGATGCTAAGTATAGATTGAGAACAAGCACTGAGCATCCCGAGCAAACTGCAGTTGTGGGCACGCGCCCCCGGAAATTTTATTCGTAAAATTGGGCGCGGCCCTTTTTGTTGGAAGAGCGCGGCGAAACGCCTCGATTCGGAGTCGCCACTCGGGTTTTAGCGGTAGGAGCACCCAAGGAACCGAACTCGAAAAACGTTTGCCACGCTTGTTTGATTTTGAAAAGGCGTAGACCGGTCCGTCGTCACCTTCGATATCTGAGGTTCGGGAGCCATGTTACGAGAGGGGAAGGGTTTTATGGCACCCCTCTCGCCCAATCCGGAGATCGGTCTCTACTCGGGCGTTTTATAAAACATTTGCATTTTTCTCTCATTTGATCATTTTTTAGCCAGTTAGGGCGGGGGAACAGTTAATGGGGGGTTAAAACTTTAACAAGTTGCAATTAGGCGACAAAATGTTTATGGATGATTTTGATTGCAATGCTAAACATAGATTGAGAACAAGTACTGAGTAGCTTGAATAAACTGAAGTACGCTGCCCTGAAGGAACGTAAGCAGGTTCCGTCAGCATGCACTGGCCGAGCCACTGCATGCTGATTGTACATGCGCACGCCACCTCATAACTGGCGTACTCCACTTGTTAAGCTTCACAGTCCCTATTTGCAATCCTCTGGGCTCTGGAAAGGGACCAGCGCACACCCAGGACAAACCATGCAGTTAAATAAGCAGGATATATACATTTACAGACAGATGAGATGGCTTGAAGCCATGAAAATAGACAGGAAACCCCCTAAACAATGTGGGGACAGAAAGGAGGCCAGGATTGAACTAAGATGCAAAGGGCCAGCCACTGGATCCTAGCTTTAACTGCCGTACGCCAGTCATGGACTGTCGTACGCACGTTACACCCTAATCCAGTGCTTGGCTTTTGCATCATCTGGGCTCTGGAGCATGACCAGAAGGATCCCAGGGGCCTTTTGAGCGGATAAGAAGCGAGTATTAACTACTGCATCTAAACAGTTCTAAATATACAGAAAGCGGTAAACTGGTTATTTAGCATGCAAGGGTGACTGACAGAAAGATAAAATAAGAGGAATGACGATCCATGATCCCCACGCCAGTAGTGCTCGTTCTACCATGACTGGCGTACGGCATATGGTTACTGGCGTGCGCCATGTATCACCTCATACGTTTGTCGTATTTTGCCAGTTTGAGGCCAGGACTAGTATTACTTACTAGCCTGGGCCTCACTGGTTCCCCTTAGGGGCCAAAAACAGAAAGGGACACAAAGGTGGTATACCTTTTTGTTTGAGGATTGAAGGTGGTATTGAACTTTAAAGCTTGGAGATGGAAGCTTAGATGGTGGCTGGATGTCAGCAGGGTGTGTGGAAGTGGGCTGTTTTCTTTTCTCTTTCAATGGAAGAAAAAGGGATAGAGAGCAAGAAAGGAGGAAGGAGAGAGCTTCTACTTCTTAATGAGGCCAACCCTTTGTGAACTTGGTAACCCTTTGCAAGAGTGTGAGGGGGGAGTATATATAGAGGAGAGAGGGGTGTAACCAGCCAAGTAATGGCTGGTTGGATTGGTTGGTTTTTGGAGGGAAAGCTTGAGAGAGAAGAAAGGGTGATAGGGTAAATGTAGGAGAGTGGGGGAACATCCCTGCCGAATGTAATCATCAGGGGAACTGTAGCCGACGTCAGGGTGGCACAAAAGTCCCGCCCAAGTTGCTGAATAAAGTTGATTTGACTGGGTTTGACTGGCGTGCGCCACTATGAACTGGCGTGCGCCAGTAAAAGATGGGCCACTGGTCGATGACTGACACGTGGCAGGCGACTGGCGTACGCCTCCTGGACACTGGCGTATGCCAATTGGGTTCTGCTGGGGCTGTTTGGCTCTGGTTTGAAGGGTTTGAAAGGTTTTTGAGAGAGGTTCGGGATGCTCAAAGCTCAACCACACCTTTGTCCTTAAACTGTTTTCGACTATAATCATCATTGGGGAAATAAAAGATCGACAAATGACATTATCCGGACAGTCCAGAATGGGGTGTCTACAGAAGCCCCCCTTTGACGGCACTTGAAGCACCATTGACTGGAGACAAGTAACGTCAAAGGTTTTCTAGACACCCTCTTCGAGGCTATCCAGAATGCATGGAATTTGAAGAACCTGTTTGCTTTTGAGATTGGACGAATGGATCGTCGTTGATTTGAGATTGGACGAATGGATCGTCGTTGATTTGAAATTGGACGAATAGATCGTCGTTGAATTGAATTTGGACGGATAGATCGTCGTTGAATTGAATTTGGACGGGTGGACCGTCGTTGATTTGAAGTTGGACGGGCAAACCGTCGCTCGTTTGATTTGAAAGTGGACGGGCGAACCGTCGTTGAGTTGAGAGTTGGACGGGCAGACCGTCGTTGATTTGACTCTGCTTGGGGAAATGGTTTAATCGCGGAATGATGAACGTTGTTGGGGACCAAACCTTATCCGGCACACAAAGAACTCCAACAATCACGGGTAGGTCGCGTCAGGGAGGTTAAATTCCATCTGTTGGGAATCAGAGCCAATCTCCTTATCAAGGACCATCCGAGACAGAGCAATAGGACTGCTGGAAAATGTGCTCTAAGCTGGTCCGAAATAGAGGTAGTCATACAGAATGGATGGACCATCGTTGAACATGGATGATGGATCATCGTTGAACATGGATGATGGATCATCGTTGAGGATGACTCGGGAACTATCGTTGATTTGAGACGGTGGGTCATCACTGAAGGACGACTCGTTGAACCATCGTTGATTTGAGACGGTGGGTCATCGGTGAGGACGACTCGTTGAACCATCGTTGATTTGAGACGGTGGGTCATCACTGAAGGACGACTCGTTAAACCATCGTTGATTTGAGACGGTGGGTCATCACTGAAGGACGATTCATTGAACCATCGTTGATTTGAGACGGTGGGTCATCACTGAAGGACGACTCGTTGAACCATCGTTGATTTGAGACGGTGGGTCATCGGTGAGGACGACTCGTTGAACCATCGTTGATTTGAGACGGTGGGTCATCACTGAAGGACGACTCGTTAAACCATCGTTGATTTGAGACGGTGGGTCATCACTGAAGGACGACTCGTTGAACCATCGTTGATTTGAGACGGTGGGTCATCACTGAAGGACGACTTGTTAAACCATCGTTGATTTGAGACGGTGGGTCATCACTGAAGGACGACTTGTTAAACCATCGTTGATTTGAGACGGTGGGTCATCGTTGAGGACGACTCGTTGAACCATCGTTGATTTGAGACGGTGGGTCATCGCCGAAGGACGACTCGTTGAACCATCATTGATTTGAGACGGTGGGTCATCACTGAAGGACGACTCGTTGAACCATCGTTGATTTGAGACGGTGGGTCATCACTGAAGGACGACTCGTTGAACCATCGTTGATTTGAAATTAGACGGATAGATCGTCGTTGATTTGAAATTGGACGGGTGGATCGTCGTTGATCTGAATTTGGACGAGTGGATCGTCGTTGATTTGAATTTGGACGAGTGGATCGTCGTTGATTTGAGATTGGACGGATAGATCGTCGTTGATCTGAATTTGGACGAGTGGATCGTCGTTGATTTGAATTTGGACGAGTGGATCGTCGTTGATTTGAGATTGGACGGATAGATCGTCGTTGATCTGAATTTGGACGAGTGGATCATCGTTGATTTGAAATTGGACGGGCGAACCGTCGTTGAGGGGATCAAGCTATCCTTGGCACACATAATTTCCAACAAACACGGGTAGGTCGTGTCAGGTAGGTTAAATTCCATCTGTTGGGAATCAGAGCCAATCTCCTTATCAAAGACCATCCGAGACAGAGCAATAAGGCTGCTGGAAGAAGTGTTTGAAGCTAGATTGAAGGAGAGGTATTCATTCGGGGCAAGCTGAGGTGGACTCTCGTGGGGAACAATTAGTTGCAGACGGATAGACCGTGGGACTACATTATGATCGTCATTGATCTGATTGAGAAGGACGACATGGCTGATCGTCGTTGATTTGATTTGAGTAGGACGACATGGCTGATCGTCGTTGATTTGATATGAGAAGGGACGACATGGCTGATCGTCGTTGATTTGATTTGAGGAGGACGACATGGCTGATCGTCGTTGATTTGATTTGAGAAGGACGACATGGCTGATCGTCGTTGATTTGATTTGATTTGAAGGACGACATGGCTGATCGTCGTTGATTTGATTTGATTTGAAGGACGACATGGCTGATCGTCGTTGATTTGATTTGATTTGAAGGACGACATGGCTGATCGTCATTGATTTGATTTGAGAAGGACGACATGGCTAATCGTCGTTGATTTGATTTGAGAAGGACGACATGGCTGATCGTCGTTGATTTGATTTGATTTGAAGGACGACATGGCTGATCGTCGTTGATTTGATTTGATTTGAAGGACGACATGGCTGATCGTCGTTGATTTGATTTGAGAAGGACGACATGGCTGATCGTCGTTGATTTGATTTGAGAAGGACGACATGGCTGATCGTCGTTGATTTGATTTGAGAAGGACGACATGGCTAATCGTCGTTGATTTGATTTGATTTGAAGGACGACATGGCTGATCGTCGTTGATTTGATTTGAGAAGGACGACATGGCTGATCGTCGTTGATTTGATTTGAGAAGGACGACATGGCTGATCGTCGTTGATTTGATTTGAGAAGGGACGACATGGTTGATCGTCGTTGATTTGATTTGAGGAGGACGACATGGCTGATCGTCGTTGATTTGATTTGAGAAGGACGACATGGCTAATCGTCGTTGATTTGATTTGATTTGAAGGACGACATGGCTGATCGTCGTTGATTTGATTTGAGAAGGACGACATGGCTGATCGTCGTTGATTTGATTTGATTTGAAGGACGACATGGCTGATCGTCGTTGATTTGATTTGATTTGAAGGACGACATGGCTGATCGTCGTTGATTTGATTTGAGAAGGACGACATGGCTAATCGTCGTTGATTTGATTTGAGAAGGACGACATGGCTGATCGTCGTTGATTTGATTTGATTTGAAGGACGACATGGCTGATCGTCGTTGATTTGATTTGATTTGAAGGACGACATGGCTGATCGTCGTTGATTTGATTTGAGAAGGACGACATGGCTGATCGTCGTTGATTTGATTTGAGAAGGACGACATGGCTAATCGTCGTTGATTTGATTTGATTTGAAGGACGACATGGCTGATCGTCGTTGATTTGATTTGAGAAGGACGACATGGCTGATCGTCGTTGATTTGATTTGAGAAGGACGACATGGCTGATCGTCGTTGATTTGGACAGAACCAGAGGATCATTCTTCAGGATGAACGTGCCGTCGATGAACTTGGATTTGAGTTGCACATGCCATTGCTGCTTTAAATTGTATTCTGATTCCCAAAGTGTGCTCCAAGTGCTAGCAGAGTGGGCTGTATGCTTGACATTTGTCATGGAGAAATGGATAGGGAGAACAACATGTGGCACCCCCTTTACAATTGCACTTTCCCAGAGCAGCTGCTCCGGCTCCAGTTCCAGTAGTGACTAGATCCCAGGTATGAACCCCCGAAATCCTGATTACTTGCTGCTTTCGATATTGGACGGGCATGTTTTGGCACTTGATTGGCTTTTCCTGTTTTCAATAGTTGATATACAGTATGCAATGATATGTACTAAATTGAATGCATAAATTGAAAATGCAAGGGCAGACTAGGGCGGCTTCTAGAGGATGATAGCCTAGGATGGCCACATAAACAAGAGTTACACAAAGCGGTACTGTCACCTTAGCCACAGCTCAGAGACACGAGAGCAATAGATAACCAGTGGCTAGAGGTGTGCAGTTGAAAGAAAGGCCCATAGAAAGGGTGGCTCGCGCCAAAGAGTTTTTTTAGAGGTTCAGAGAGAGTAGTCTGAGAGATTAAGAGAGAATGAGAGAGAAAGAGTCCATCAGCGAAAGCCTCCTCAGAAGAGGCGGATGGGATAGGAGCCCCAAATACTCAAGGAGGTCAAGAGTGACGACAACGACGAGAACGAGGCTGAGCTCTACCACTGAGGACTACCACTGAGCCTTTTTACTTTACTGTCTTTTGCTTCTTAAGATGTGCTTCTAGATAGACGTTGAGCGGGCCAGCATGCCTCAGTTGACATTTAGGAGTGGCATTGGGTCGACGTACCCCTTTTCTTTGATGCTGGGGCGGATGAGCCCCATAGATAAGCTTTACTTGGCCTTGAGCCGACATGCCTTCGCTGCTCACAAGATTCCACTGCTTGTGGACCACAGATGGTAGGGTAGCAATGTAAATTGCATTTTTTAGTTTGTTTGACTCTCTCTTGAGACTGTCTAAAAGAATGCAGAAACCAACCGCTAATATCTAATTTGCATTGACAAGTGAACTGAATTGACAAACAGACACATATATGTACAGACTCGCCTAGCTCAAATGAGAAAGGAAGAAGAGCCCCGGATATATCACGGACTCCTAGACATATGGAAAACAATGAAATTTTGGGCATTAATGTGCCAAAATTCACAGTATCCCTTAGACAGGTGAAACTGACACTTGCATAAGGTCGAATAAATGTACATTGACCCGTACAAATCGGTAAAATTAGAAAAAACATCCTGACATGACAATGGATTGAGAAACTTGAAAAGTGTCACAAAGATGGACAAAAGACACAAATGATGACTCATATAGGCCCGGACTGACACCGACACCCCTGTGCAGCCACATTAGGACCATATGACTCGCACAGCATGACAAGACTTGGTAAAAGCCCCTTCAACGAGATTTGAGGTGCTTTGAATTTGAAATGTGCCCCCGAGCGGCCAAAAATCTTTGTTAGGCGTGATGGCTGCCTACTGCTGTCTGATGCAGGAAATGAAGAAGCGCGCGCATGCTTGAGATCAACGCGCATCACTTTTGTACAAGTGCGTGTGAGCCTCAAACTAACGCGCGAGATTGCAAAGCTGCTGCAGCCGCTTAAAATAAACGTTGCTGAACCTAGAATAAACCGTGAGCCGTTAGGCCTCATAAGCATTTCGTTTTGTTTTTGATGCTTCAAAATATTTTAAGGCTTTTGCTCAGCTTTAAAATTGAAATGGCAGTTTGCATTAAATTTGAAAGACGAATGGTTTCCCCCTTCTGATTCTCCAATGAAGCAATAGACTTCAGCCTACCAGTCAGTACTTCGGCTTGTCTTGTTCTCAACCTTTCTTGACCCTTGATGTGCACCAAAACGTCAACCTTGGATCCAATTGATAAAGTATGACCGAGCCTCGAAGAGAGACTGCCTACGTATCCCTTTCTGGGAATCAGGTCAAAACGTAGTTCAAGCAAAGGTTCACTCGTGTGTTCTACCTCTCCTTTTATGCTCTAACTTTTGCCTAGTACCGCCCTTTCAGGTTTTCGGTCTAGCGAGCTTTCGACTTTTTGCCAACTTTTGCCTAGACCGCATTCATAGGTTTTCGGTCTAGCAGGCTGCTCTAACTTTTGCTTGGAACTGCCCACCCTTGGGGTTTTCAGTCCAACGAGCTTCTCTCAGGAAAAAGCAACACTTGTGTTGATCCATGTTGACCGAGGTATTGATGTGCTGCCGTCGAGGTCGATGATCTTTGATTGTAGCCCCAGATAGAATGGCTTTGATAGTGAAAGGGTCCTGACTGCTACAATTGGAAATGCCTCGCTCCAGGCCACTTTTGTACCTCTTTAATGTGTGCTTGATGGAACACTGTTGTTATTGTTTTGAGCGTGGTACGAGGCCTAGAGCCTTCTGAGCTTTTGCTTTCTGGTTTGGCATCCGGCGGCAGGGGATTTGATACTTCTTTATCCTATGATCAACGCCAAGCGTGTCTTTGTGAGACCATGCCAAGACATTGTTGAATTCTTTGAACAAGTCTGAACGGGCGCAATACTCTTATGGGGATAGCGTTGAACCAATTTGAACCATCCGGGGGTCTGCCCCATCTTTCAAGTTTATTTGAAATTACTTCTTCTTTTTAGAGGCTAAGCATGCCTTTCGTCTTCCCTTTCGGCGAGGGGACACATTTCCTTGGGGATGATCCCATCGAGATCTATCCCTTCGTCGTCGGGGTCGACACGGTTTATTCAAAAGCCAGCAAAGTATTTAAAAGCGGGATAATGCATATCATAAGAACCCTCGGGATTGCCAAGTACAGCAAAAAGACTCAATTTGAGAATAAAAGCTACGACATGGAGGGCCAAGAAGCACAAACTCCGACTCAGAGCTAGATTTAGACGACTTGATAGACACTATGTCAGACTCATACTCAACAGTGTCAATGCAAAAGAGACGCGATTTTGAAAATGCAACTTTTATAGTTACCCTTGACTTCCTCGCAGAGAGGTGGGTGCTAGAGGACAACAGGCTCAAGCAACAGCACTTCGGCTTCTTCAGCTTCTTCGTCCAAACCCACTTGAGAGAACTCCTTGAACAACAGCCCTAAATTCTCATGTTTGAAGGATCCGAGCCAGTCCGTTTTCTCCTTTGATTGATTAAGCTTCCTCTTGAGTTCCTCCTTTGTAGACTGCTCATCACTGTCAACCCAGGTATCGGCGGTAAGGACCTCGATTGCACCTATGGCCATCAGGTTAACCTCGGGTTCGGATGGGGGAGACAAAATTGGCTTGGTTTGATTTTCTGGGCTAATGAAAAGGGTTGGGTTGAATATGGTGGAGCTAGGTTTGATTTGAGTGGAGCTTGAGTTGATTTGAGTAGAGTTGATGGATATCTGGTTAACACATGGGTTTGAACCGTGTTGGAGCATGAAGTTGGATATGACGTTGGGCTTTGATGGGAGTGGAGCTTGAATGGTGCCATTGTCAATGAGATTTTGAATTTCATGTCGAAGGCGGAAGCAGGCATCGGTGAGATGGCCGGGCATTTGATGGAAAGCACAATAGGCGTTTGGGTTGTAGTATGCTGGGAATGTTCGAGGCGAAGGAGTTGGAAGGATTGGCTTGAGGAAGCCAGTTTCGAAGAGCTTCTCATAAACCGAGGACAAAGGTGTGGAGAAGCGGGAGAAGGCCCTTGGTGGGTTCCAACGACCAGATTGAGGAACATGATGCACTCTTTTGCCTTTGGGATTGATTTCTTTGTCGCGCATATCCTCCCTTTCGGCGTTGGCTTTGAACAAGGATTCAACATTCCCCTTCGGGTGAGTCCTGGCTTCATGAAACTCAGCCAGGTCTTTGAACATGTCCTTCGAGCACTGCTTGGTTCCGACTGCAGGAGTGTGGTAAGCTTGAGAGGATTCTTTGATTAGCCCCATATCTGGCTGCGGGGCTATGGTGGTAAAGAGGTCAACCAATCCCTGGACCATAGCCATTTGTTTGTCCATTTTCTGGTTCATTTCTTGAACAAACCTCTTCAGTTCAGCCAGCTCTGTTTGTGCTGCCATTTTGGATTGATGATTGAGGAGGGCGATATGGCTTTGGAAGTGACAGTGAAATAGCCCTGGCAGACGCTCCCAAGTAGGTTTGGCTCTCTCCTTCAGTGAAATGGCCTAGAGCTTTTGACAGTAAAGTAAATGAGAACTCAGTGGCGTTCCTGCAGCAAGCTTTTGAAAGAATTTGAAGGAATGCAATGCGCATGTCATTGTCGTCGGTGTCCTCCTAGACTCTAGAGCTAGAGAGAGTCTGCCCTACGATACTCGGACAGTTGCCTAATTTCCTCGGATTTTCTTTTCGACGGTGTATCCTTGATTGAATCGACTGTCACTAAGAGATGCCAAAACAGCCTAAGCCTTTGACTTTTCCCTTCTCGAAGTTTCAAAGTTTTGAGCTCGGAATGACTCGGTGTAGATGGCGTGATACTGTAACCAAAGTGGCATAAGCAGCACTGTGCTGGAGCCTGAGCGGTGTAAGCATCACGACATCCTCTCCGTTGTTCCTAGCTTTTCAGTTTGAAACCTCGATCGGGCGTTAGATAAAGACTTAGAAAGTATTGATTTCCCGAAGTCTCATTGATTAAGGACTTGAAAATTTTTGATAACGTGCAACATCGAGATGCACGACTCGTCATCGGTCCAAGGCAATGCCGAACGGGCGCAAGACAGACTCGACAAAAGATATCCTAGAAGCCGCCCTAGCATGCTCCTACGCAAAAACGGTCACGAATGAATGTACAAGCATGCGATAAGGAAAGCGGTAACACATAGACAGGATATGGGGTTAGAAACAAGTAATCCTACCCTGCGGGTTCCTGTCTTATGTTGAAAGGTTCTAGTGCTTTGTAAACGCTGTAGAGGCCGGTTTTGGCTTAAAGGGGTTCCTCTGACTAGAGCCGCGATATACCTCCCATTGCAACGCGTGGAGCAAAGCAATGGTCGGACGGTAGTACGACTCATCATCGTCCAAGGTTGTTGGGCGTTCGAGGACCCCGGGCTCCAGTAAACTGTGCCGGTTACCCAAAACACCTCAACGGGGCTGACCAACCATCGATACGAACGGAGAATGCCGAAGAATGATTCAATGAGAGAAAAATGCAACGCTTTTGAAAACAAATGCCTTTTGAAGCTTGGCTCACTTTTGTTAATTGATACTTGTAGAAAACTACACAAGAGAACAATAGTAAAAGCCCCAGTTCGGATTGGTCGGATGCTGAGATCCTGTTACGTTACCATTCCGTTCTTCAGTAGCGCGAAGCGTACTGTTTTGACAAGCTTTTGAAAATTGTTCAATTATGTATTAATCGCCAAATATCAATCAACGCAATGTCCCCAGCGGAGTCGCCACTGTGGGCACGCGCCCCGAAAATCGCTCGATCTTTTGGGTTCCCTTTTTGAAGACTGGGCGCGGCCCTCCTTTGAAAATGCGCGGCGAAACGCCTCGATTCGGAGTCGCCACTCGGGTTTTAGCGGTAGGAACACCCAAGGAACCGAACTCGAAAACGTTTTTGCCACGTTTGTTTGAATTTGAAAAAGGCATAGACCGGTCCGTCGTCACCTTCGATATCTGAGGTTCGGGAGCCAGGTTACGAGAGGGGAAGGGTTTTATGGCACCCCTCTCGCCCAATCCGGAGATCGGTCTCTACTCGGGCATTTTGTAAAAGCGCTTGCATTTTTCTCTCATTTGATCATTCTTTAGCCAGTTAGGGCGGGGGAACAGTTAATGGGGTCGAAAGCGGTAACAAATTGCAGTTTATGTGACAAAATGATTATGAATGATTTGATTGCGATGCTAAGTATAGATTGAGAACAAGCACTGAGCATCCCGAGCAAACTGCAGTTGTGGGCACGCGCCCCCGGAAATTTTATTCGTAAAATTGGGCGCGGCCCTTTTTGTTGGAAGAGCGCGGCGAAACGCCTCGATTCGGAGTCGCCACTCGGGTTTTAGCGGTAGGAGCACCCAAGGAACCGAACTCGAAAAACGTTTGCCACGCTTGTTTGATTTTGAAAAGGCGTAGACCGGTCCGTCGTCACCTTCGATATCTGAGGTTCGGGAGCCATGTTACGAGAGGGGAAGGGTTTTATGGCACCCCTCTCGCCCAATCCGGAGATCGGTCTCTACTCGGGCGTTTTATAAAACATTTGCATTTTTCTCTCATTTGATCATTTTTTAGCCAGTTAGGGCGGGGGAACAGTTAATGGGGGGTTAAAACTTTAACAAGTTGCAATTAGGCGACAAAATGTTTATGGATGATTTTGATTGCAATGCTAAACATAGATTGAGAACAAGTACTGAGTAGCTTGAATAAACTGAAGTACGCTGCCCTGAAGGAACGTAAGCAGGTTCCGTCAGCATGCACTGGCCGAGCCACTGCATGCTGATTGTACATGCGCACGCCACCTCATAACTGGCGTACTCCACTTGTTAAGCTTCACAGTCCCTATTTGCAATCCTCTGGGCTCTGGAAAGGGACCAGCGCACACCCAGGACAAACCATGCAGTTAAATAAGCAGGATATATACATTTACAGACAGATGAGATGGCTTGAAGCCATGAAAATAGACAGGAAACCCCCTAAACAATGTGGGGACAGAAAGGAGGCCAGGATTGAACTAAGATGCAAAGGGCCAGCCACTGGATCCTAGCTTTAACTGCCGTACGCCAGTCATGGACTGTCGTACGCACGTTACACCCTAATCCAGTGCTTGGCTTTTGCATCATCTGGGCTCTGGAGCATGACCAGAAGGATCCCAGGGGCCTTTTGAGCGGATAAGAAGCGAGTATTAACTACTGCATCTAAACAGTTCTAAATATACAGAAAGCGGTAAACTGGTTATTTAGCATGCAAGGGTGACTGACAGAAAGATAAAATAAGAGGAATGACGATCCATGATCCCCACGCCAGTAGTGCTCGTTCTACCATGACTGGCGTACGGCATATGGTTACTGGCGTGCGCCATGTATCACCTCATACGTTTGTCGTATTTTGCCAGTTTGAGGCCAGGACTAGTATTACTTACTAGCCTGGGCCTCACTGGTTCCCCTCAGGGGCCAAAAACAGAAAGGGACACAAAGGTGGTATACCTTTTTGTTTGAGGATTGAAGGTGGTATTGAACTTTAAAGCTTGGAGATGGAAGCTTAGATGGTGGCTGGATGTCAGCAGAGTGTGTGGAAGTGGGCTGTTTTCTTTTCTCTTTCAATGGAAGAAAAAGGGATAGAGAGCAAGAAAGGAGGAAGGAGGGAGCTTCTACTTCTTAATGAGGCCAACCCTTTGTGAACTTGGTAACCCTTTGCAAGAGTGTGAGGGGGGAGTATATATAGAGGAGAGAGGGGTGTAACCAGCCAAGTAATGGCTGGTTGGATTGGTTGGTTTTTGGAGGGAAAGCTTGAGAGAGAAGAAAGGGTGATAGGGTAAATGTAGGAGAGTGGGGGAACATCCCTGCCGAATGTAATCATCAGGGGAACTGTAGCCGACGTCAGGGTGGCACAAAAGTCCCGCCCAAGTTGCTGAATAAAGTTGATTTGACTGGGTTTGACTGGCGTGCGCCACTATGAACTGGCGTGCGCCAGTAAAAGATGGGCCACTGGTCGATGACTGACACGTGGCAGGCGACTGGTGTACGCCTCCCGGACACTGGCGTATGCCAATTGGGTTCTGCTGGGGCTGTTTGGCTCTGGTTTGAAGGGTTTGAAAGGTTTTTGAGAGAGGTTCGGGATGCTCAAAGCTCAACCACACCTTTGTCCTTAAACTGTTTTCGACTATAATCATCATTGGGGAAATAAAAGATCGACAAATGACATTATCCGGACAGTCCAGAATGGGGTGTCTACAGTAGGCTTATTTCGGCTAAATAAGCCAAGGTGACTTATTTTTTTGTCCCTATTCAAATTTTTTTTCGTATTTATTAGTTTTTCGTCGATTTTTTTGAGGATTATTGCTTCGTCATGACGAGAGGAATCTAAAAAGTAAAAAAAATTATGATCAAAATCTAATTTTTTTTAATAAAGATGAAAAAATAGGCTTATTGACTTATTTTCGTCTTTATTAAAAAAATAGATCTTGATCGTTATTTTTTAATTTTTAGATTCCTCTCGTCATGACAAAATAATAATCTCCAAAAAATCAATGAAAAACTAACTAATGTAATTTTTTTTTTAAATAATAACAAAAAAATAAACTACCTTAGCTTATTTAGCCGAAATAAGCGGTAGTCAAGTGCAATTGCGCAACTTTGTTGCCTGTTAAGCAAACAAAGCCAACGCGGCGGTCCATGGTCCACCTGATCGTTTACTACTAGTAGATTAGAGGTAAATCAATTCAAAATGTGACTCACCTTTGGGTCATTTTCATAGTACTTGGCGGTTCAAACATTCAAACCACGTTATCAATGAAATTCTTAAGACAGAGGAAAAAAAAAACATTCAAACCACGCTTTAGAAAAGAAAAATGTTAAGAACATGTGTGAACGTTGAGTCCCATATTGCATAAACAGAAAAAGAGTTGAATCTTAATAGACAATTGAATGACTCGCCACTTACAAGGCTTGGCCTTTCGAATAAATACGGGTCATTCAATTTATATTGGGCTCAAATTATGTGGTGGATAAACACGATTTAAGTTTTTAAACTCAAAATGGGACCGTTACAAATGACAACACCTCATTGAAATTTTCGGATTCAGGGTGCCTATGGTTCAACCCCGCGCCAAAGAGGCGTATGATGGTCGATTCGGCCATTCATCTCGGCGATTTAAGCTCAATTACCGAAATGGGCGACCGGATCAACTGCACTACAGCGCTGTGATGCTGAAATAGACGACCAGATCGTCTGCCCTACGTCGGTTTAATCCGCACCCACGTGTCCTACAATTTTAACCCCTAAAAGTTGAAGTGTTGAAATACTAGTAGTAAAAACCCAAACCGTCCACAAAGTCTAGTTTTCAATTTATATACCGTAGGGGTTTTACTAGGGTTTATCGTCTCTTCCAAAACCTGGACCTCTCCAACGAAAATGACTTTGAAAATCACCCCCGAAGTTTCTCCCACGTGATTCCGTATTCTAGGGTTTCGAGTCAAACCGAAGGAGATAAAGTTCGATCGAGGGAAGACCGCTTCAGAAAATGGAAGCCCGGGCCTGCGTCTCCAGCGGAGAGGCGGTTGATGGCGGCGGCACGAGCAAGTTCTTGCAGCCGCACCACCGCCAGCACCACCCGAAGAAGCCGTCTGCTCAGATAGGCACGGTGCCGCAGCTCCTCGCCGGCGGCATTGCCGGCGCTTTTAGCAAGACCTGTACGGCTCCCCTTGCTCGCCTCACCATTCTCTTCCAGGTAAGTTTTCCCCCTTCTTTTGTTTATTTTCCTTCTGTCTTTTTTTGCCTGTTTCTCACTTATTTGCAGGGCCAGCCCTGATCTTTCGGGGGCATAAAGTAAAAATTGAAAGGGTCTTTTTTGTTGGACTTATTTTAAGGGTAAAAAAGTAGGGGTGGGTGAAAGCACGGCTGATCATGGGTAATTCAACTTGTGTATTGTTTAGATCGGAAAGAATAAAGACAAGAAAGAAGAATTGAAATTGGGACTTGAAGCTCAAAGAGACTTCTGTTTGTTTTACTTTAGGTTTTGAACATGTGGAAAGAGTATAGTTTAGGTCAGCAATTTGGGCTTCAGATTGCAGATTTTATTGTAATGCAGAGATACTCCACTTTTGTATGAGCACTGAAACCCCTGTTTTCCTTTTCTGCTTCTCCCCTCTCTTTTAACCTAGATGAATTTTTAGGGGCTCTGTTGCTTCAGTTTGCCTCATCATACTATTTATAGCTTGTATAATTTTTTGGAAACAAGTACAACCTTCGGGAATTCCAAGATTTTTGCTTAAATTGTTTAAAAATTGAGAGGTTCCAATCATTTGTGGTCTATAATTTTTTACCGGTCAGTTTGGTGTATATGTATGTAAGTCAATCAAAAGAAAATAAAGAAAGAATACATTTGAAGTACGTTGCTTTTACATATGACATTTGGTTTTATTGCATCTCGATTTATTGGGTATTTTTGGATTTCCCCACCATCCGAACCTCTCTTCTTAATAGGTGCAAGGCATGCAATCGGAAGCTGCAGCATTGAGCAATCCTAGCATATGGCGCGAGGCTTTGCGTATTGTTAATGAAGAAGGCTTTAGAGCATTTTGGAAAGGAAACTTAGTTACAATTGTTCATCGTCTTCCTTATTCTGCTGTCAACTTCTATGCTTATGAGCGCTACAAAAGTGTCAGTGAAAATTACTCTGCGTTAAACTACCTTTTTGTGTTAAAAAAATACCATGTCATTTCATAGAAGCAGCGTCAATTATCTTGTCCTGTCCTTGTGCAGTTTCTGAAATCAGTTCCCGGATTGGAAAGTCATAGGGGTAGTACTAGTGCAGATGTTTTTGCGCACTTCGTTGGTGGTGGGTTAGCAGGAATAACAGCTGCCTCTGCCACTTATCCATTGGATCTTGTCAGAACACGCCTTGCAGCACAGGTAAAATTAGGAAAGTTTCGTGATCAGATACAATTTTCAGTTTATAATAACTTGCCAGTTGCCTAATCGATATGTTCCGAGTTTCCTAATTGATTTTCTTAAGTGTGCTGTATGATACTTTGCTAAGGTGTTTGTTGGCATTTGCTTCATAACTATGTACTTTTCATCAGCATCCAATTTCGACAACATTTCTGGACAGAAGGACCAAATGCATGAAGTTCACTTATATTTTCAGTATACTTTGTACTTCATGCATTTTTATATGTGTTCCTTTAGATAAACAATTGCAAGGAAATTAGAAGAAAATCGGTTGTTGTAAACAGCAGTGCGGGTTAAATTGTTGAGTCGATCATAAAATGAGTGAGTTGTTTTTAGCCGTTAAAACTTCTGGTCATTAAAGATTTCTTACGATGTACCTTTTGGAGTCGCTTTTGCCCAGCGATGCTATGTAATGTGCTCTGACTTTCATGGTGGAGAACCTTGCTCGGATCCTGTGGTTCGAAGCTATTGTAACATGCACAGGTTTCTTGAAGACAATCTCGCTATTACCTAAAGGAAGTTCTTTCCGCCAAATTATCTCCATTTTGTTTTGTTTTTTGGCTTTTCCCCTCCTTTTTCAGCGGTTTGTGTTTCGGATATCCTTTTAAGGTTCTTAGTTGATTAAATTCATTTCTCTTACTCTGTTTGAGCTCATTTAGAGTAAACTATGCAGACAAATACAACTTATTATCGAGGAATATGGCACACGATTCATACTATTTGCAGAGATGAAGGTTATTGGGGCCTGTATAAAGGTCTCGGGGCGACATTGCTGGTAAGCTTTCCGTTGTGTTTCTGTGCATACTTAGCTCTGCCTTTCCTTGACTCCTCACTTTGGAGTTTGGATAATCTTTGTGATGCAGGGGGTTGGACCCAGTATAGCAATAAGCTTTTCTGTCTACGAGTCATCGAGGTCTTATTGGCATTCTCAAAGGTGAGAACACCATAGTTCTTTCTATCAAAATCCGGCATGTCATATGTGAAGCTATATCTGTTGGCTCCTTGGTGGTGTTCTGATGTACGATTTTCTGACATTTTTAGCATCTTGACATTAGGCCTGAAGATACTACTGCCATGGTTAGCCTTGCTTGTGGTAGTCTTTCTGGCATTGCATCATCAACAGGTGTGTATATACACCCTACGACCTTGCCTCTTGTCCATTCTTCACTGTGGATTAGTTATGCAAAAATGCTACTCTCTTCATCCCAAATTGTTTGTCCACTTCTTTAACCTAGACCTATAAATTTCCTTTTTGCACGTTCTCTTTTGAAATGAAGCCATTTTTTGGACAGTTGAAGCTTTAGTGCAATGGTTGAATTTCCTTAAGAAGTTGGATTCTCCCGGTCTTAAGAGGAGGTGGGCGCAATCTAAGTTTACCACCCCACCCACTAACGTATGAGGGGTCATGGGCAATTAAATTGGGACGGAGGGATTTCATGTCCTCCACTTGCTTATAACTTAAATTTAACATGGGTTTGCTCTTTATACGGTGAACCATATGACTGCTGCATAAGATATAGATTTTGCTAGGAATTATTTTCACAACAAACTCAATTAGAATGGCGTAACTTATGTTTTCTTTTTTGATTTGCAAAAAAAATACTGCATAACTTATGTTCCTGTCACAATCCTTTGATAAACCTCTGGAATAATTGATTCTTATATTTGTTCGTTACCTTAATATCTGCTTAATTAAATTCTTGCAGCGACATTCCCTTTGGATCTTGTCAGGCGAAGAATGCAGTTGGAAGGTGCTGCTGGGCAAGCCCGTGTGTATAAAACTGGACTTTTTGGTACATTTAAGCATATATTCCGCACTGAAGGCCTGCGTGGCTTGTACAGAGGAATTTTGCCCGAATACTACAAGGTTGTTCCCGGTGTAGGAATCGCTTTCATGACCTATGAAACTCTGAAGAAACTTCTATCACATGAGCCCACATTTTCACCATGATTTTTGCATCAGGGTTTTGTTGGTCATTCTGTCTTCAGATATCAAGGAGTAGGTTAGAATCACTTGGTCTAAGGAGTATGTAGAATAGTGTTTCGGCGGTGACGTACATCCTGAGAAGTGGCATGGTGGTAAATTTTGTGGTAGCTTCCATTAAATCATAATTATTATTGTATAGGTTTAAATTAGATGGTTTTGAGAATCAAATCAAGAGTATCAACATCCAATACGCATTAGAATTAGGTTTTTTTTGGAACATTTTATATTTCATTGATATATGATTGTATCCTTGTAGAAGAATTGTTGTTGCAGCCCGTATAATTCCTTCCTTCCTCTATTCAGAATGTGTCAATTTGTTGCTTTCTGGATTATTCTGAGTTTTTAATTTTCGATTTAAAAAAAAGTTGATTCAAGTTAACTTTGCAAGATTTTCTGGACTCTTTTGCTTTGTGATTGTGCAATTTGATTCATCAGTTATTAATTATGCGTCTCCAAAAAAGTGCAAGTGTTACAAACCATGTTATAGTATTAGCCTCAAGGGTTAGTCCAGTTGTTTTGAATTTCTTGTAAATTCTCTTGTTCCGGTGTGAATGACTTGCCTTCTACTGGACCGGGGAGGGGATTATGAGGTACGAAGTTAGTTGGTCCGCACACCCCTTACCGTTGTACCTAAAAAAAAAAAAAACCTTGTTATTGTATTATATTGAGTTGTTATAGTATTCTATTGAGATGTTTTAGCAACTTTAGGGGTGTACGCCTCACAATTGATGGAATAAGTGTGCCTGATATTCCCAGGAACATCAGGATCCTGGGATTCATATTCCTTTTGTCCATAGAATAATGAAATGAATGGTTTTTTTAGATGCCAATTCAATTGCCGGTCAAAATCTATCTAATAAACCTCAGATTATAATAAACTTACCCATGAAAAGGGGGTTCTATTTTTGATTCCTTGTCTACGTCAGGAACAAGCCTGCAAAGAATAGCAAAATAGGTGGAGGTAGTGGGGATTTAACACAGGTAGTTATCAACTGATTGCTGCAGTTGGTGAGATGTGGTTGCGGTACAAAATGAGGCGACGGTGGGAACAGTATATTCATGGTGGCATTAGGGGGTGGCGGTGGTGGGAAAGATGGTATCGGGTGGTGAGGGGGACGGTGGTGACCTGATTGGAATGAACTAGAAGAAAATTTTACTACAGAATGCTTGGTTAGGTGTTAAGGTTCTTTTTTAATCGAGACAAGGAACTCTTGGATACCTGCCCTAACTGGTGAGGGACATGCAGAACCCTAACCAGGATCGATGATGATACAAATTGATATAGATACATAAAGAACGAATCGAAGAATAATCACATAAGAATCATACAGAAATGGATGAAAGCCTAGTAATTGCAAGCAGATCATTCAATAAGAAAACCTGAATAGCTTACAAAGATTTACGTGGCTTCACCCAATTAGGGCTACGCCCACGGTTGTTGCGACTGTCTCGCTTTGTGAAGTACAAAGTTCTATTAGAACTTGGGTTATAATCTCAATGCCAACAAGTGATAACAGAACAAATATTTGGAGAGATGTTTTGCACTATTGATGCTCTGGATTTTGAATGAAGGAAGCAAAGTAATGAGCACAGAAATATTGAAGCGGGTCTTTAGGCGTACTCTAGGCATGGCCTCTCTTATGCATTACGGCTGTGACTTGGGGCCATGGTTCCATGGCGTAATCTCCCCAGAGTTTCTCGATTTTTTGAGGTACAAAAGGACTGCTGTTTTAGTGGTAAAACTTTCCGAAAGCAATTACTGTGTGCATACATCGTTAAAATTTAGGTCTGCGGCCACTCTTTCCCCACCCCTACCCCCATTGATTGGGGATCATGTGGGCATTGATATCGTTGCGTTGTTTTTGTGGGGAGGTCTTCCGCAACAAAGCCCAAACTTCGAACTCATTAACTTATGCTGCTTCCAAGAAAGTTGAGCAACCTCCTCCTCTGTGAGTATCTAATTTGAGTTGCAGCACTTGGAAGGAGAATCATCATCTTGCATCAATTTATTGTTCGTATCGACCTTTCATCTCTCGTTTCATAAACGGTTGCGCACTGTACAATCAAGCAGTACATTTTTATGCTTAACAATGCATCTCAAAAGCACAGACACACACTCATCCAATTGCGTCTTAGTATTTGTTTGAATTTTGTAGAACTCTACACTCTTCGGACATTTGGGAATCTGGGATGTACATTTCCATCACTTAGGAGCACATAAAATGCACTCATCCAATGATTTAAGACATGCGTTTCCATACACCACTTGGTCTTATAGGTTATGGAATATTTGAATGGTCTTCTTAATTCACCTACTGTGATGTTATACTATTCATGATCTCTGTATAAAATGTCCACATATACAACATGTGTTTAAGTAAGATATTTATCATCAATGCGTCCCTGACGTGTCGCATCTTCTTTTTTTTTTTTTGAAATCAGTGTGTTGGCATGTCTATGTCGTTTCTCTGTCCATACCACTTAGCAATGCATGATCAGTGTTTTCAACAGAGTTTTGGGAAGGGTGGGGGCTAGGAGTTGGGAAGCACTTGGTCACCTGTGGTCCAGCCATGTATGATGTACTACAACAGCTGAACACAATAATCTGTCAGAGGCTCTTTTGACAACAACTCGGTCGGTGAGCAATTTGGCTACTGTCCATCACATTTTTTCCAGCTTCAGGGGCATACAGAATGAAGAAATGTCACATGTGTATAACCTCATAAAAGGAAGAGGTAACCTTGTTGCTATAAGCATTGATTCCCTTGCTATAACATTACCACACGTTTTGCCAGATGTTGGAGAAAGAAAAGCACTTGGATGTGACGCAGGTCCCTTTCGGAAGTAGCCACAGCATCCGGTCCCAAAGCGGAGATCACAGCATCCAGCAGTGAAACTGAAGAAAAGGACAAAAGTTCCTGCAAATTTGGCCATGTATTCCACTTCTTTTTTTGCATCATGCATCATCCAAATATAGTGATATGTTCTACTGATGATAGCATATCCGTATATGTCATCTTATCGATGCCTGATTTGAATGACTACATAATTGTGTACAATGTTTGGTTCTGATTGATTTTAGTGTTGAAGTGATGGGATGCAACCACAGTTCTGCCAACACTATGTTGCCACTGTGAAAAAAGAAGATAGAGACCATAAAATCGAAAATGATGGTTACTAAAATTCTGCTAATTGTATGTTGTTGCTATTTTGCTTTTAGCTCATAAGTGGAAGACATTTAATTTAAACCAAACAAGATATTTATCAGCTTGGGACATCCAGTGCCTTCCAATCAGCTAGGGAAAAGAGCCTATCAAAAAAAAAAAAAAAAAAATCAGCTAGGGAATAGAATATGTTACTGTGAAAAAGAAGATAGAGACTATCAACTTTGATGCAAAAAAAGTTGATATTTCACTTCTTTCATTTTCAACTTTAATCATCTTCAAGAGCAAGAGCTAGAGAATCCCACAAGTATAAACTATGTTCGCGTTTAAGATTCTTGGAGTACGGTGGTAAGCTTCAAGCACGCGATATCACTCTTAGCGTTTTTTCCTTGAAGACTGATGATAAACAAACCGAAAATTCACACGTAGTTTTCATACAGAACAATGTGGCTCAATGTATGCGTTTCACATAGAAACATACCACCTGTTAAAGTTAACTATTTACAAAAGGAGTGTCACCACATCGTTAGGGCTTTGTTTTGTGTTTGTAGACACCCCAATCTGGACCTCAGAGGGTTTTTGAACATTCCGATGATGAAATAAAAGAAACAATACCTTTGAGAGCTTGGACAAAGGACTCCTTCAGCCCAAGCCAAAAGCACCTATAATACCGCTCATAACACTTCTACACCGCACCGCATAATAGAATCCATTATGCCGCACGAGGTCATGAGGTTAACCGCACGGCATTTCAGGTAAAGTTCTGATTGGCTCAGCTAGCTGTCGGTCACGCCCACTTGAGCTACAACTACAAGTTGGTTAAGCTGATAAGGCACTTCTGGCCCGCCCAGAAAAAAACTTCACCATTTGAATTCAAAATCCTTGGCTCTTGCCTATAAATACACCCCTTCACTTAAGAGAAAGGGGCCTTGAACCCTCTTTCTCTCTCATCATGGTTTCACACCTACTCCTCACTTCCAAGTCTTGAGAAAGTTTGCTCTAAAAACATTCTATGGGCTTCTCCTTTCTCAATTCCTAGAGTTTAAGAAAAAGAGATTGAAGGTGGCT
The DNA here is from genome assembly GCF_030253575.1 of Rhododendron vialii. NCBI lineage: Eukaryota > Viridiplantae > Streptophyta > Magnoliopsida > Ericales > Ericaceae > Rhododendron > Rhododendron vialii. The sequence goes on along the minus strand of NC_080561.1, from coordinate 38,283,292 downwards.
CTGATACCATGAAAATAAACACAATTGTGGAGTAATTTTCTGATTATTCTATTCATCGTAGTTGTACAATATATAGTACAAACATTAACATGGAAAGAATACAAGATTACATGGAAATATTCTACAACTACGGCATAAAATAAGATTACACAATTAAGGATATTGACTAAATCAAATATTGACCAAATCCTTAATTCTAGCAGCTCAGTCATTGGATCACTTTAGGATAGTACCATTTCGTCAAGCCATGGACATAAAATAACTTTTAGTACGTTTAATCGCTTGAGATGATCAAGAAAACTTTGTTTATAAACGGAACATGGCTTGTAGATATGGTCTCATTCTGAGAACACTAATAACTGATTTCTTAACAATAGAAACAGGCCTTATGAAAGATAACTTTGATGCAGACAGTTTGAACAAGAAAAACATTAACTGATGAAATGCCGTGCGTTTGAACACATTACGCCGCCAACGCATTGATACGCCGCGCGGCGTGGTGCATTCAGGACAGTGGCTGTTTTATTTTCTAAAAATGATTTTTAAGTCAAAACTTAACCAAAGGGTATTTTACTTTTGTATTCTTTAGTCAAAACTTAGATGATCAAGAAAACTTAGATGATTTTTTAGTCAAATCTTACCCAAAGGGCTACTTCTTGATCATCTCCTATCACCACCACCTTCAATCTCCTTTTCTTACCCATTCGATGCTATAATCCTTTCGCAACCAATCGAGCTTTATACCTCTCAATTGTCCCATCTGCTTTATGCTTGCCCGCAAAGACCCATCTACTTCAATTCCTAGAGTTTAAAGCATCGAATGGGTAAGATTACTGCTTTGATTATATACATTGATGACATGGTGGTGACAGAAGATGATCAAGAAGAAATTGAGAGCTTACAACGACATTTGACCTTACAGTTTGAAATGAAACAACTTGGAGATTTAAAATACTTTCTCAGAATCGAGGTAGCTTGTTCAAAGAATGGTATTTTCTTGTCTCAACGAAAATACATTCTTGATTTGTTAACTGAAATAGGTATGCTTGGATGTAAGCATGCAAATACCCCTATTGAACAAAATCACAAGTTGTTTAATTGTTTACATGCAACTTCTACTGATAAAGCAAGGTACCAGAGACTTGTGGGAAAATTAATTTACTTGTCCCATACTAGGCCAGATATTGCTTATTCAGTATGCGTAGTAAGCCAGTTTATGCATAATCTTCGTAAATTTCACATGGATGCTGTGGAACGCATATTGCGATATTTAAAGTCTGCTCCGGGTAAAGGGTTATTGTTCAGCAAGAATAATCACTTGAAGGTAGAAGGTTATACTGATGCAGATTGGGTTGGTCATCTGACGACAGAAAATCTACATCAGGATACTTTACTTTTGTAGGGGGCAACCTTGTGACTTGGAGGAGTAAAAAACAACTGGTGGTAGCAAGGTCAAGTGCAGAAGTTGAATATAGAGGCATGGCTTTTGGAGTATGTGAGTTACTATGGTTGAGGAACTTGCTTAAGGATTTGGGTATTCACTCTCAGGAGACAATGAAGTTATATTGTGATAACACTTCTGCTATAGAGATTGCTCATAATCCAGTCCAACACGATCGGACGAAGCATGTGGAAATTGATAGACACTTCATTAAAGAAAAGCTTGAAGCCGAAATCATTACTTTCCCCGTTTGTGAAGTCTGCAGACCAACTAGCCGATGTCCTTACTAAAGCTGTTGCCAACAATGTTTTCAGTCACTCTTTAGACAAGTTAGGCATGTGCGATATACATGCTCCAACTTGAGGGGGAGTGCTAGAATTAAGGATTTGGTCAATATTTGATTTGGTCAATATCCTTAATTGTGTAATCTTATTTTATGACATAGTTGTAGAATATTTTCATGTAGTCTTGTATTCTTTTCTTGTTAATGTTTGTACTATATATATTGTACAATTACGATAAATAGAATTATCAGAAAATTACTCCACAATTGTGTTTATTTTCATGAGCATCTTCGGATGCTTGTCAAAACTGTTGAAAGTTATATTCTGAGAGCTGATGACAGTCTTGTAACAGAATAGATACCTCGCACGGCATATTGTAAAGCCGTGCGTGACATTACAGTATGACGTGAAGGAGATCACAGTGGTGCAGACAGTTTGTCCAGAAGCTTCTCTTTTCTTTTATGCACTGCATCATCTTTATCACCTCTATACAGACAGCATCATGTGCACGCCAACGTGATATATTTTCCCATGTCCCTTCCCCTTTTACTTGCTTATTAAAGAGCTTTATTTTTCAAAAGATTCATGAAGATTTTTCCTTTTGAAAATGTTTAGTAGAGACCGGTTTCACTGGGGCGAGGGGGTGCTTTTCGACAAAACCTTCCTCATTCGTAACGTGGCTCCCGGACCCAAAGTGTAACGCCCCGACTTTCCGGAAGCAATATAAAATAAAATCTTAAGAAAATTTGCTAAATAAATATAATTTTTCAAAATAAAGTTTAGCTATTATAGTCACAAGATAAATTTACTGATTCAAAATACATTAACTTCAGAGCTAACTTTAGGCTTGATACAAATCCGAAGCATATTCGATCTTCGTTCTTGATATTCTTTCCGTGTTGAACTGCACCATTTTTGAATCTTCTCCATTGAATCCTGTGCCTACTGGCAAATTGATCGCCGAAGCAAACGATTCGGCGATCAATTTGCCAAGATACAGACGTATCCGTGAGTGATAAATCACCCAGTAGAATAATCCAACTCAACTACCCCTCTTACTTTACAGTTAGCAAGCAGCAAGATAAATATAGTACGAAGAAGTAAAACAGAGATTCACAAACATAAATTTGTTACTATTTATTATTCTAATGTGAAATCTAAGATCTCTCCGCGAGATCTTTCTTCCCCAACCGCTAGACATGCCCTGTCCTATGAGATCACTTTCTTTTGTTGTCGCGGATTGCACCTCAGTTATGTATCTAGCGTGTATCCCTCTCATTACAACAAAAGGAAGCTTATCATGCCCGAATCATAACTAGGATTCGCCTATCTTATGCACCATTTCACAATCACCACAATCATCACTGGGCTTACTTTGCCAGTATCAATTCATCACTGGACACCCGCCAGTTTCAATTCATCATTGGACACCCGCCAGTTTCAATTCATCAATCAACACTGGGCTTACTTTGCCAGTTTCAAACCATCACATCCAACTCATCACATCTCAAAATCCCGCCTGCAGGCATTCTAAAGAAAACAAAACTTTCCAATTCATCAATTACCTAACATCGTCTAAATGAACTCTATTCGCATACCACCCCATGTCTTTAGGGTCCAATCTAGCATTCAATCAAGCAGTGGTGTAATATACAATTAATCAAATAATAAACAAAACAATCAGTAAGTAACGTAATCACACATCTTTTTATGAATGGGCAGTTGCCCTTAATCTCGTGTGGACAAGATGATAATAAGTAAGAATTTTTTAAAAAAATATTTTAAAAAATATTTTTCTAGGCTCTCATTAATTATTTCTAAGTAATTAGATTAATTAAAAACTAATTTAATGCAATAATTAGGTAAAAATATTAAAATAATTAACGTGACCTGATTAAGAGTCCGAGAGGTCCTATGCAACCAGTTGAGTATCAAAAGTTGGGTTCGGAGGGTCTCGGAATTATTTTAAATAAAGAAGTTAAATAAAGTGGCCGAAAGTGAAGTAAATAGATAATAAATAATTTACCAATTAAAATATATTGAGGTTAACAAAGTTTCATCTTCGGAATGTAGGAAGTCTAAATAAAATTACTCGGGCATTAATAATATGGTTTATAAGGTCGTAAGAAATTTTTGATTGGAAACGCTATAGAAATTACAATAAATGGTAAATTAAATAAAAAAAATATTAATTTAACAAGATATCATCTTTGAGATGCAAAGAGTCTAGGAAAAATTAGTTTGGGTGTTAAAACGTTGTTTGGAAGGTCGCAAAGATTTTTCGTTAGTAAACTTGATAGATAACTAATAAATAATTCAATAAATAGATAATTAAATAAAAAAAATATGATCTTAACAAGTTATGATCTTTCAGATGTGAAACGTCTAAGAAAAATAGTTCGGGCGTCAAATATGAGGTTTGGAAGGTCGCAAAGTTGTTTCGAAACATTTAAAACCAACTCAATCTACCAAATAAATTGAACTGATATAATTAATACGTTTTATACTAAGATGATATTATATTGTAAGAAAAACAATATCAGATCAATATTTTTTCATAATATTAATATCAAACAGATTGTAAAATAAATATCAGAAGGGACATCTTCTTCGTAAATAATTACAAATAAAGTGTCGGGCTCAAAAATAATATCAAATTGATAAATACGGCAGAAAACGCGCATTGAACTATATTTTTTTTCGTTCGGGACATAGGTTTAAGCATATAAACACTAAATATATTTAGAAAAGAGGTTGAATAGGATTATAGTACCTTTAATCGGATCGAATTGATTTAAAAAAGAATCTTAAATTTTGAGGAAGAAGACTTCGGGTTCTTTGATCGGGAGACTTTGAGATCAAATTGAGGCTTGTTTGGGGATGCTCTGGGTTGTAGGAGGTGATCGGGATGGTTGAATTGAGTTTCGGTTTGGCGTAGTTATGAAACCCACTTTTCTCTCTCTTTCTTTCTTTCTCTAAAACTTCATGGATTGAAACTTGGTTTTCTCTAGTTTTTCTCTCTTTTGGATTGGTGGGGCATGAGGAATCTTGTGGTGTAAATTTCGTGGGTCAATGGGGAGAGGTTATATAGGTGAATTTGGAAGAGGTTGGATAAGAGTGAATTTAATGGAGTTGAGCTCGTGAGATTTGGAATAGACGAATTTGGCTTGGTTTTAGGGTTAGGGAGAAAGTAGAGATTGAATAGGAGATAGAGAGACGGAAGGAGTTTGAGGTGAGGGAGGAGAAGGAGTGTGCATACAGACATGTGTGCGTAGGAAAAATTTAAAAAGAATGCATATATATATTGCATGCATAATTGTATTTTAAAAAAAAGAATTGCATTAAGAAAAATAACTCTAATAATATTATATTTAGGAAAAAAATTGGGTCAAAAATCCGGGTCGTTACACAAAGTCTCGACGTTTTTCGCTAGACCAAAAGCTTTTGCCTTTTTCAAAATGAGTTATCGATTTCTCGGATTATCCATCTCAAAAATCCGGGTGGCGACTCTCTCAGGCGTGCGCCGATCGGGGAGCCCACAGTGTTGTTCTCAAGGACACCCAAAAACAAACACACACACACCCAAACACAGAGAAAACAATTTTTACGTGGTTTGACAAGTTGCCTACTCCACAGGCAGCTGATTTGTATTATGGAGGGTTTACAATCACTCACCCCAATCCCAGTGCATATCCACCCAATCCTCACAATCCCTCATACTACATTTTTGCTACACTTTTGAAGCTTTACAGGCATACATATTTTTAGGCAAAGGAGAAGAAGCCAAAATGAACAAGTAATCTTCAACTTGGGGGCCATTGTCAACAATGGTGGCTTGAGAAATCATTTTTGAATTTGAGACAATCCAAAATGAGTTTTGCAGCCACCAAATATGTGCTGAACACCTGCAGATCTCCTACATTTTGCTTATAACTGCTCTGTAGGATTTTAGTTTTTCTTCCTTGAATATTGTGATCAGTTATCTCTGTGTATAAATTGCCACCTAGGCAGTGGTGTTGTATGGTCAAGTTGAGAAAGCTAGTCAAGACATGGCTTATCATTGGCAGTAGAAAGGAAGATTCTTGGCTTATGATTGGGTGGGGAAGAACAAACCTAAGATTCTACGTGAGAGGACCTTATTATGGCCTTATATTATATGCACCTTCCCCAATCCCAAACTCCGCCAGAAGAATTTTTTTTTCCGATACGCTAAGCTTTATGAACCATTATAAATTCATCTGCTTCATGCCAATATGATCATCAACCTCATTCATTTCCATGTTCCTCAAAAGCTCATTTCTTTCTTCGTAGATATGATGTTGCGTCAGGATCGGGTAATCTGCATCCTGAGGTTTAGATCAGCGTATAGTTGTTGTATCTAGTCCTCGGGATGCAGATTACCTCTTCCTCACTAGCAACTAGATACCGATAATCTTTTTCTCCAGAATCAGTGATTGCTTGAGATTAGTTTCACAATTTTTGCAGGCCATTCATTCTTGCATTCTAAGAGAAGTTGTGAATTAGTTGGCCAAAGTTGACGGTTTGATGCATTATTAACACATCATAGCAGGTCAGAACAGCCCTTTTTTTTTTTTCTTTCCCCTTCCCTTCCTAAGTAGTAGTGTTTGTGGTGGATATAGCAGATAAGCAGTCTGAATGACAGATTTGGTTGATAAGAAGGGAAGAAAAAAAGAGAGAGGTTGTTCTGTGGATATAGCAGATAAGCAGTTTGAATGACAAATTAGGTTGATAGGAAGAGCACCGCCTTTAGCCAAAGTGAATAACCTGATTTTTTTTGAGTGATAACTCAACCTAGAAAATGGCCTAACAAAGTTTGACTTGATCTAGCTATCATGTTCATGGTTGTTAAACTCTTATGATACGGGATATGTATCCTACGATTTGTATCGTCTCCTTCCAAAAACGATACGTATTGCAGACCGTATCTTTTTTGTATAGAAATCTTACGATATAGTGGCGTATCCTATGTTATAATAGCGTATTCCGATTCATAGTGTATCCTACGATTACTTACAGAGAACAAATCATACCATATTTTAAGGGGTGAAACACCAAACACGTTCTGATCTTTTCATCTAATTACGGTTGTATCCAAATCATTTAAAAGAAACCCAAACCCAAAGCTCGAATAAAAGAAAGAACGTATTTCGATCATGTTTTGCGTTGCGTGAATCTGATAATGGCTCTCGTTCTCTTCCCTTAACCTTAGGCACCAGAAAGCCTCAATGCAATAGCCCCTACTTGAGAGACTTGGATTTTTTCATACATAAAACACTTATTTTTCAAATATACACCAAATTTTTAGATTATTATTAAGTATAACTATTATTTTATTGTATATTAGCTTATTAACATATCTTACGATACGCGACACGTATCCCGATACAATTCGTAAAATGAAATAAACGATACACAATATGTATCCCGATTTGAAACCACTGATCATGTTACTTCATCTGAGTTGTTTAGAACTTATTAGGTTGATAGGTTCTCTCTCCTGAAGAGTAAGCATGATAAGTATGAAAAGATTCTATGTGAACCATTTATGATTTGAGCTTGTAGGTTACAGTCAATGTCATATCCACGAGGAAGAACATGAAAATTTCAAATTATGCAAGATCAGGAGTCTTTTCCTACCACTGAACTATTGTCATCCTGGTGCTTTATAAGCTTCGTCGAATCTTTCTAAGCCAAGAGAAGTTTGAAGCTGTTGAAACTCTTAACTGGAGACTGTTGGGCAGAGGCCGGGTGGGGCAAGTCCAACATCCTGTCGGGGAGGAAACCAGGTGGGCCAAGGCTCAGTTAACCCATTGGCGCTTAGGCTCGCTACGTGGAGTAACGAACTAAACATGCACCTTCACTAACACATGCTGGTTTTGCTGAGATGGTAAGCTCTTGTTCCTAACAGAACTTACAAACTTAGTCAACTTCATCATTCTTACTGCATGATCACTCTAGCTTCATAGATATAACTTGAAGAGTGGTATCACATGTGAGATAACTAAGTTTTATTAATCTTTTCTTCTATAACTTAGGTACTTGAAAAGTTCTCCTTCTGAGGATCATCCACAGTTACACTTTGTTTTCCTCCCAGTTCTTGTAGCACTCATGTAGTATACATCCTGTCAGATATCAGAAAGTTGGCCTAGCCACCTGAGTTATCATAAAAATGTAGTATTCCAGGAAGTTGTCTCAAGGTAATTAGATAACTTGATATAGGAAACCAAATTCTGTCAGACTCTCTTACCTTTTACAGTGCTCAGTTCACGAACTTCCCAAAGTTGAACCAGTGTCATTGGTAAACAAGTATAAAATTCAAAACACATGAAAATCAGTAATTCTATCCAAGCTACCTAGAATTTTATTGTTGGACTTATAAACAGTTCTCCGAGATTATAGATACCAAACTACTTGAGCTCTGGTCGACTAAAACGAATATGAGATTACTGCAATCGATAACAAGAAGTCAAGTTTGAATAAACTTACATTCTGTCTTTGGTTTCTCAAGCCAAAGCTTAAATAACCCACTGGTGGCCTGGTTGGCTTGTCTACCTGGTTCACAGCTTTAGTTAAACCTTGGAAGTATAACAAGACCTAGAAAAGGGCATAATGCTTTATGTTTTCGAAAACTAAGGTGATTGTGGTAATCCGGGGGAAAAGTAGGTTCTCTAAAATCATTTGGTCTGATCTTTAAGGTGGGGTTCAGTGAATAACACACATGGATTATAGACCTTATAAATGGAGTTGGCCTATTTTCTGCAGAACTCCTGTAGTCACTTCCTGGTTTTTTAGCCAAGTATTTTCCATCTTTGAAAAAAAGGAACTCCCTATTATTTGCCTTCCCCAGAGATTGTCATCCTAACTCCTAAGCTTCATCAAATCAGTTAACCAAAAATCAGGTTGAAGTTTATAATTTTTTGAAGCTCTTCGACAAAAAGTTTACATAATACCTATTGCATCATAAATATGACTTGAGAACTAGTATTGCATTTCAAAGATTTTGTAGTAGGCTGAACTTAACAGCTCGGACCCCGCGTCTTACAAGCACAGACCGAGGTTAAAGGTGAGAGAGGTGGCCGTACCAGTCCCCAAGTTCGGCAATGACTGGAGCATGAGGAGGGGCCACACCACACTTACCCAACGCCTCAGTTGAGGAGAAAAGTCCTCCGGTTTGGCTACCGTCAGGCTCACTTACTCCGTCGGTGCCATCCCCCCTTCGAGTCACCTACCATCGGGTTCGGCCAAGGGAGAGGCTCGGCCAATTGCAGCACCACATGCCACCCCACGCGCCGAAGCCGTTATGCCAAAAGATAATGATGGGCGCACATGGGGTGCCAGCTCACACAAAAAACGGTTACCAAATTTTATCAGTGATGTCACAATGACATCAGCCGACCCGTGCAAGGCACATGCCCGTACTTGGAGAGCAAGCCAAGCAGGCTCTATAAATACCAAAGCAAGACAATCCGAAAGAGGTACATACTTCTACACGCTAAAACCCTAGTCTCTTGCTTTTACTCTCTCTCTGCATATTCTCATCCTCTCGCCGGAGGGCCTTGCCGGGCAACCCCGGTTAGGTCTTAGTCGTGCGCTCACTGTGCAGGTTAGGGGAAGAAGGCTAGGCAACACTCGAACCAATTGAAGAGGAGCTCAGACCAAGGATCAACGGGCCACACAGATTTTTTTTCTAATACATGAGAGACTTCATTGAAAGAATAAAGACTGACGGTACAAGAAGAAAAACCTTCAACAACAAGATGAGATAACAAAAATGGATAGGCCTTCAAACAAAATGAAAAACAGAAGGAAGAAACGAGGATCTAGAAGGCCCAAAAATACAAAGAAGGATGGACCAATTTCCACACATAAGCAAGTAGTCCTCACACCTCTAAGCATCGGGACTTTGGTATGAACAACAAAGATAATCCGATCAATATATATAACCTAAGAATGAGGTCGGGAGACGCACGCCTTTGAAGAGTATTATTTCTCTCAATCCATATATGGTAACCAGTAACGGCCAAAACAAGCTTTATCAATGTGCTATGAAAATATGTTCCTTTAACAATTTGCTAACAGCCTAAGTGACAAATTTTGTTTTATTTTCTTATGCTATGTTTTAGGTATTTAGAAAGCTATACCTTTGCATTGGTCACTGGATGAATTCTTTTAGTTATCGGTGAATCTGTTGTTTGTTCTACAAGTTATTGATCAAGAGAAGGAAAGTAAAATTACTCGTTTTTGACCGTCTTTCCTGGTTAGGCTATGTTTCTTGTCCCTCAGGCTGTAGAACAAAGTAAGCTACTTCAGTGTGTGTTTAGCTTGTTAATAAGAAGGCCAAGTTCAAACACACTCAGAAACTCTTTAGGCTACTGTTATAATCTTAGCCCAAAGTTCTTGTTAAACTAATAAGCGCACTAGAACTCTACCGGTGGGGGGGGGGGGGGGGAGGGAACTTAAAACTAAAATGCTAGAGCTCTTGTTGAGATGTACATGACAAGAAAAAGCAAGTTTAAACTCATTTTGAAGCTCGTAGATTGTTCGAGACAAGCTTCTTTTTGTCAACTCATTTTGAAAGTTCAACTTGCATATGGATTTGAATAAATCATCTAATCACCAGAGCTCTCTTACCATTTCTCTTGCATGTAAGTACTGAACTAATGAGAGTTTGTGAGAGGTGCATCCTTGAAGCCAAACCAAAGAATCACACCCAATGGTTGCGCTGAAAGGGACTTTATAGCATATTCCATATGTCTTTTAACTCCAAAGGGTTTGGCCAAGTGGGCATGAGAAAGCAAACAAGTGCTTGCCCTCTATGAGGTCGCATGTTTAAATCCCACGGAGGCTTAACATTCCGAACCTTAGGGCCGTTGGAGGGGTTGCCCGGTCATTAACTTTAGAGTCCCAGAATTAGTCGAGGTGCGTGCAAGCTGGCCCGAACATCCAGTTATCAAAAGAAGAAAAAATTCCTTACTTCTTTTGTCTCACAATTGTGGGGACTTTATACTGATTAGACTTCGAATCTTTGATAAGATAACCATATTCTCTCAGTAGTTTTTGAAATTGTATGGTTATTGTAGGACCACGTTGTGACCCAAATGAATCTTTAATCAATTGAATTAGGGAAAAGCACTATATTTTCTGCTGCCTTTTCCTTGAAAAGAAAAAGAGAAAGAGATTGCCTTTAGAACAGATATGCAAGCACTTGCTTGTATATATCAAAATCACTTCTGTTCTTTCATCTCAGTAATAGTGATCCTGACCAACAAACATCATGATTCCTTAAAAGCTAGTAGTTCAGATAGTGTTTAGTAGTATTAAACATGATTAATGTTGCACTCTCATTTATCTGTTTTGTCTCCATAATCTTTACGAAAATCAGTAGAAGAAGATGATGATGAAAGTAATTGTGATTGCAGAGAGAATGATTATTACTCATAACATTCTCTTCAGCTGTGTTTTCCCCGGAAGTAGTCAGTTAATTCAGTTAGTTTCTGCTAAATCTTCAACAGCATGGTATACTGTTTTTTGCAGTTGGAACCATGATTTTCACTGGCATCAGCAAAGTTTCCTAGTCTGATTCTTATTATTTCTTTTTCGTTTACTAGTTTAGTTTTTTTTCCTCCCCCGGTGAATGGCAGTCTGGGCTCAATGGTAAGGTTGTCCCAATGTGACCTGATGATGGTCATAGGTTCGAGCAAGCCCTTTCTGAGATGAAAGGCCACAGGGTAATCAGTCATTCCCAAAAATCCTTTTCACTTTTAATTATGACCGTCGACCAAACAAGGTCTAAAAGCTAGGTTGTTTTATCCAAAGCATCATCTTGTTAGAAAGTTCCTTCAACCTTAGAAGCATAACCAACATAATTAGTGCAGCCTCCCCTCTTGCCTATCTCCTTTTTCTGCTAGTGCAAACCTTTCCCTGATGTTACAAAGCATGGTCTAATGATTTGTAGGGGCTCACACACTAGTATTGTAACTAGTTCAGGTTTGAAAAGCATGTTTGAACCCCAACTAAAGTTAGGATTGCAATTATGCAAAGAACATGTACTTACCTTTTGGATTTCTTGGAATATTCCTGCAGTTTATGATAATCAGTTATCCTTACAGATCACTATTATGAAATTATAAGCAATTAACAAGCTACTTACTGCCAACCGAAAAATTGTACTACTACATATACGTATACATATGAATGGTATTGACCAGACGGTATTTTTGGTATGACTGATTTCAACGCTTAAGCATCCAGATGCGTACCGTGTATAAGATTCACCAGTGTTCAGCCAAAAAAGGGAAATGTTCTATGAAACTAGAGGAAGATGAACAAAGTACCGAATCTACTGATAAACTGAGAATGCAATTAATTGTGTCGAAACTAAATTTGAAGGAAATTACCATAGATATCTCATCTCCCCACTCAAATTCTCAAAAAACCCATCCACCATTGAAGACCTCCAAACTTCTGCCATGAAGCAATTGCTCCAAATAAATTACATCTTGATTCTTCCAATGCTACCCTTCAAACAAACTCGAAATTCCCACCAAGATTCATATGGCAAGAAAACTCTTTGGTTTTCAAGCTTTGGCAAAGGAAAAAAAGCTTTGAAAACAGAAAACCCCAAATTTTCAGATTCCACAAAAGACCCATTTTTCTCCAATCCCATCAGAACCCAATGTACTACTACTCTATGGTCTTTTTCGAAATATATAACTTATGACTATCAGTTATCCTAACAGATGAGTTTCATGAAATTATCCTACAAGCTTATCCTGTCAACCAAAAAATATTTGAAAATTTCTTCCAATAAGTAATTCAAGAAATTTGATTGAGGAAACAAAAATGGTTAATAGAAAAATTTGCAACGGGCAGACGAGAAAATAGGAACACTAGAACCCAAGATAATCTGATTCAATGGAACAAATAAACGAAAACAGAAAATGCAAAGCTAAAAAAGTATGGAAATTTCAATGGTAATACTGATTTTTTACTGCCTACCAAATACAACAATCTGTCTGTGCTAAACCAAAAAACAGGAAAATCCTCAATGAAACAAGAGGAAGGACTAAAGTAAATTCTAATGAAATTACCATTGAAACCTCATCTCCCTAAACCCATCCACCATTGAAGACCTCTGAACTTCTTCCATGTACGTACCAAACTCCAAATAAGTTAAATGTTGATTCTCCCAATACTGCCCTTCAAACAAACTCAAAATTCCATCCAAGATTCATAATACAATGGCTAGAAAACTCTTTAGTTTTCAAGCTCTGGCAAAGGAAGAATCTTGGAAAACAGAAAACCCCAAATTTTCTGCTTCCACCAAACCCCAAAGACAACCCATTTTTCTCCTATCCCATTGCATCCCATAAACAAGATTTCTTCCCCAAACTGCCCCTCTGACCAATCCGAAATCCCATCACCTAGACCTCATCAAGAAGATGCTGAGTTCTTGACCCGGGCACTCATCCGGGTTAATGAGATGAAAAGACTCCGAATCCGGACCACCCACCACACATTCATAATTAGCCCTCATGTACATAAGCTCCCCATCAGCCTCCGACCCGGATCCAAACCCGAACCCGGCTGGCAAAACCCCCGCCCCGACCGTAATCGACTGCATGGTCTTCAGCATGAGCCGGGTCGATTCGGTCGCCTTCCTCCGGCCCGCAAACCCGAGTTTCCTTCCATTACACAGCATAGTCCAGACGGGCACGGACCTAAGCGGGCAAGAAACCAGTTCTGATCCGGGGCGGGTTAGGGTTTCAAGCGCTATTCGGACCAACCCGCAACGCATTTCTTTAACCAGTAAGTGGGTGGGTATTGGGAGTTCGAGCAGTAAAGCGGGTCGGGTGCTGAGCCGGTCGTGCTGGACGCAGAACCAGACGTGGCCGCGGCGGTGGCCGAAGATGGTGCCGATCACCATCGTCTTGGACGCTCGCGGCGGCGCCGCTGCGGCGATGGCGGCGGCGGAGGGGGAGTAAGCGCCGTCGTTCTCGTCGTCTTCGGATTGGGTTTGGTCGATGTTTTCTTGGGTTTTTCTCGGCGGGTCTTCGATGTCGTCGCGAAGCGAGGTGCTTAGGCGTTTCTTGACGGGGGTGGTGGTGGTGGAGGAGGAGGAGGTGGTGGTGGTGAAACAGGGGAGGAGGAATCTACGGAGGGTCTTGGTCATGGTTTTCTTGATCTTGGGGATGAATGGATGGGGAAGATAGAGGAGAGAGAGGAGAGGAGAGAGAGGGGTTTTTTTGGGGGTTGGATTGATTTTTTTGAGTTTGGAAGGACTGGGAGAATCTGGATTGGGGTAGCTCTCTGTTCGTCTACTTATGGAAGGGTATTTATATTTACTTCTAGTTATAGACCGGTGCAGAGGGCGGGAATAAATATAGCCGTTAAATATAGATGAAGTGGGTTCAGTGATTCAGGAGTTTGACCACCTGGTACGTGGTGGCGCAGTGTTGTGGGGGAAACGAGGTCCTGCCTGTATTGCAACTGGCTTTCGAGCTTGCATGCAATCAATAGTTTAGATACGTTTATTAAGTTTAATCGGTATATTAAGTTTAATCGGTAAGAGTTAATTTTGAACAGTAAAAATATTTTGATTGCGAAAACGCACAGTTGAATGCCATGCCTTGAGTACACTACAGGGTTTACAATATCGGATCCCAAGGTTCTGTGTTGTGGGGCTTTGGTTTGGATAAGTAGGTCACAAGTTCATGCGAACCGGGCGTGTGCACAAAGTCTTCGCGATGGGTTCTCTCATGTGACAAACTCTCGTGTGTTGGCTCATACAATATAAAATAGAACCTATCATAATCAAATTTAATGGTCCAACCGTTTATCTTGTATACTAAAGTGCATGTTTGTCATCTATCTAGAGAATTAGGTCGATTAGCTAGATATCTGCATACAACTAAGCAAAACATTTTTGTCACGAGAAATAAATAATTAGACCCTGATCCTTCATTTTTGTCCAGAAAAATATGATTCGACCAAGTCTTAACTTCTTTGATCGATTGAATTTTCGGCTTGGACGATAAACACATTGAAAATTGCAAAATGAGCTATCTCGAGTCGTCAAATAAGACAATGTCTTATCTCATATGTCTATCACATGAGAGACTATACAAGGGACCAATGCATGAGTGAGGGTCTTGATTCCTTCTCGCTCTCGTCCTCCTCCAAATCAGATTGTGTTAGCAAGATGATAGAAACTTATTCTGATTGATCTTTTACAAAAGAGAGATAGGACGATACATGACAAGAAAAAGACATAAAAGGATCTATAAAACTGAAATAAACGGTTCAATATGAATATGAATCGTTCATTCTAATTTCATAAACCCCTTTCATGTTTTATTTTCATATACCCTGAAACTTGTGTTTACAAAACCTGTTGGCCAGGGAGTCTGAAATTTATATGATGAGAGAGAGCCAATTGACCTTAGTCCACATTTTTCAGCAAAGCAAAAGATTCAGGGGTTTGATAAGAGTGATAGGTAGCAATGATAGACGTCCAGTCCAGTGGAGTAGTAATTAATAAGAAGACCTACCTTTCGCAATTGGGGATTCCTTCAATCTCAGTCATCGATCTGAGGTGTTTGGGAATACTACGTGGTCATATTCCTCACCCAAAAGTTGGTAGCTGAGTATGCCATTAATCATACAGCCCAATTTGATGTATATGCTATCAAGCACGCGATACTTCCCCGATAGAAAATTATATTTGTGTCTGTATCTATATCCGATACTGACATCTTTGATTTTTTGGGACAAACGCACGAGATTTTCAATTACGTTAGAACTACACATCTAAACTTTTATATGAAGTTGAATAATAACAGTGTAAATGTCTCGATAGACAATGAATTTAGTTTTCAATTTTGATTGGAGTATTTTATAAGAAAAAAACAAAAGAGTAGAGAAATATATAGGAGTATGATATTTCTTTCACAATATTGGCGAATCTTTATTTTGTCACATTTTTGCACCTATCCTATAGCCTCTTAATTTCTGATTTGGTTTATGACCCTTTTGGGCGAGGATTATCAAATTAGTTAGATTAGCGCATTGAAAGAGGGGTTGAACTCTTGACACCATTTTTCCTTGCACGTAAGCGCACTCCCTTGATGCTGTTGGGCCAAAGGTCTCTTGGCGAAATTGAAACTGAAGACAATCTTACTATCTTTTTCAAAAAAAATAAACCGTCTTTAGTGAACCTTTTTCTAATTTTTTTTCCTAATTTTTTATTGTTTGATTCCACTGATCAAGGAGAATAATTAATCTAAAAGAAATTAACATAACTTTAACAAAACTTAAGAAAAGACGAATAAAAAGGCACTTTCATTAATTTACGGAAAATCCACCCTCAATTTACATGAGGAAACAATCGTGTAATTTTGGAAGCGACATGCTAAATTGTTTCGTTCCAATTTTATCGGATGTCCTCGAAGGGACGACATGCTACATTGTTGCTGGCCAGGAAAGTTGCTACCACAACCATTGAATAACAAGCATTATCAAACTCTACTCATCTTGTGTTTCTAAACTTACTTTGACAGTACAACTGCAACTACAGCCTCGCAGGAGTAGACTCGTCATCACATTCTGTTAGGACTTGCACCACCGAAGCCATTGTTGGTCGTTTGTTTCGATCTTCCTCGATACAAGAAAGACCGGTCCTAACCAATGTCACCGCCTGTTTCCTGCTAAACTGCCCGGCCAATCTCGGATCGACCATATCCTCAACCCAAGACTCTTCTCCCTCACCTTGACTCATCCCTTTTGCTGTCCTAACAAACCTAGTAAGCTCGGTTTCTTGCTCCTCACCTTCACCTTCTACTAAAACCCAATTGGAAAGCCGAATTCCCCTCACCATTTCCAAGATCATCACTCCATAGCTGTAAACATCAACTTTTGCAGTAATGGGTAGGTTCAAGGCCCACTCAGGAGCCATATAACCTTTGGTGCCTCGGATACGTGAAAACTCAGAATCAGGCTTGCCTCTCTGATTCAGCTTTGCTAGACCGAAATCTGCAACCTTTGGTTCAAACTCCGTGTCCAGAAGTATATTTTCAGGCTTGACATCACAATGGATTACCCATTCCAAACACTCATCGTGAAGGTAGGCCAAAGCCTTAGCCGTCCCCATTGCAACTTTAAACCGCTCTTTCCATCCAAGACAACTGCTGGAAAACAAGTGCTTGTCAAGTGAACTGTTTTCTATGTACTCGTAGACTAAGAGCCGGTGTCTCCCTTCCAAGCAGAACCCCCACATTCTCACTAGATTCATGTGATAGATTTTTCCTATTGTGCTCACTTCTGCCCAGAATTCTTGTTCCCCTTGAGATGCATCTCCCAATCTTTTCACTGCCACCTCTCTTTCATCTTCCAAAACACCCTTGTAAACAGCTCCCGAACCACCTCTTCCCAGTTCTTGTTTGAATTTTTTCGTTGCTTTTTTCAGTTCACCGTAACTGAACCTTCTGAATTGACTGGATAGCATTCGGTATCCGTCTTCAACTGTACCTGGCAACTTGTGCTTTCTGAAAAGAAGCCAACCTATTACAAAAAAAAGGATTTCGATTGCACCTATGGCTGAAGCAAATGAATACAAATCAGTCCATCTCACCCTCTTTCGAACGAGATCATACATGGAAGCAGAACCCTGTAAAACTTCATTGTCACTGGATTTGCATACGAGGTTGGAGCCATTCGGTACTGTGTATTCAGATGTTTCCACATTAACAGGCATTTTCAGGTAAATCCTGCTGGGAGAATTCGGAGTGTGGAAGCCGTTGAAGAGGGCACTTTTTAGGAAACAAACTCCCTCACCTAGGAGCCTATAGTTAAATGCTACACATCTACAATCCTTCAAACAGATTTCTTTGCATGCATCAAATGAAATTGTAGTAGCATTAAGATCAAACCCATAGTAATCCGAATACAAAAGCTCCACAAATTTCACCGGCTGAGGATTCGAACACGAAAGATTGAACTTGGGCTTGCAACCCTGATTCCAGTCACTCGGATCGATCACCTCATAACCAGGAGTGCATGTGCACTTTGCCCCTCGGCGGTCATATGCACAAATACCATTCCTACCACATAAACCATGAACAAGACATTGTTGGCCGAGAGCCATCCATGACACTACCCATGATCCCGTCAAATGGTTCAAGCTATAAAGCCTTAAATTCCCATCATAATCCAGCGTTAGCCGCCTTTTAATCCCAAAACCCATGTCAGTAGCATTGAATTGCAACTGATCACTTGAAAAAAACCTACCCATATCATCTAGAAATGCAAATCTGCTACTGTTATAGTTTGTTCTTCCATTTGCATAGATAGAGAAATCAGGATTAGGCCAATACAAGCTCGATATATCGGGTCCATCGTAGACCAACCTCCACACATTGTCATTGTCAAAGTACAGACTAAAGTACCCAGAAGCATAATTTCCATTTCTTAGTGAAGATATCAGTTTCTTGCTCTTGGTAAATGTTTGATAAGGCAATAGAGTATCAGTTGGGAAATCAAAGCTCTGCCACAGAATTTTACCAGTTGGGTCTCTTAAAACAAGGTTACCTGCAAGAGGAAGCCAGGAAATTCAATCTGTCAAGAAAAATTCCGATTGTTTGATCAAACAATACTGTCTCAAAGCCACCATTGTTGACAATGGCCCCCAAGTTGAAGATTACTTGTTCATTTTGGCTTCTTCTCCTTTGCCTAAAAATAGGTTTGCTTGTAAAGCTTCTGTTTGTTTTTCATCAGTCATCAAGGAAAAAACGTTAGGGGTGATATTGCGTGCTTGAAGCTTACGACCGTACAGCTCCAAGAATCTTAAACGAACATAGTTTATACTTTATACTAGTTGGATTCTCTAGCTCTTGCTCTTGAAGATGATTAAAGTTGAAAATGAAAGAAGTGAAATATCAACTAATACTGCAAAATTGAATCCCATGAGCCGGAGATGGTCGCATTCTAACACTGCAAAATTTCAGGTTGACGGGATGAAATCGTTAGGGCAAAGTCCACTTTCACCCCCTGTGGTTATTGCCATGTGCGGATACCCCCTCATTATTCAAAACTGACCACAACCTACCTGTGATTTTGAAAATGTGCAGATAGATCCCATGCCGTCATGTTTTTCATCCATATTAACGGAGGTGTATTTCACACGTCTCTAGAATGTAATCTGAGTCGCTCATAATGTATTAAATAAATAATAGAGTATCTCTGTAAAAAATCATCTCGATCCGGCATCAATAACCCAGTGATCTAATTTTTAGTAAATTCAAATTTGAAATTTTAATTTCATATTAAAATCGATTTGACCATGAGCTTTTCATTTTTTGATTGACTTGAATTTTGGTATAGATGTAGTACTCGTCAAAATTTACAATATCAACGGTTTGGATCCAATTTTTGCTATAGGAGATGGTGTGGTTGGTGTGGTTAGATTTAAAAAAAAAAAGAATAAATGGACATGATGAGGGTATATCGGTCTTTTAATGTTGTGTCTGTTAATATGAATGGAAAACATGACGGCATGGGGTCTATCCGCACATTTTCAAAATCACAGGTAGGTTATGTGGTCAATTTTGAACCATAAGGGGGTATCCGCACATGACGATAACCATAGGGGGTCAAAGTGGACTTTGCCCTCGTTATTTATTGGACTAAGTTGGTAACGATATGATAGTTGAGGAGATAAAATCGTCAAATTGGTAGTTTAAGAACTAAGTAGAATAAAATCTACATAATTTAGGGGATAAAAAGAAAAAATGAAAAAACTATTGCAAAATTTAGTTGTTGTTACCTGAATTAAGAAGCTCAGCCCTTTGAGCAGCAGTAGAGCTGGTATTCGTCTCCCAAGCAACCGAGCCATCGACATCAGTTACGACCATGGCTCCATCACCCCTCAGAGAAATTCTCGAGCCCTGCCCATTAACCGGCTTATCCCGGTTAGCCATCCAAAAAATGGTTCTGTCTCTCGAGTTAGTGAACCAAATCCCAAAACCATAATCGTTGGTTCCAACCCTGTAGAAACCACATGTGAATGAACTGTCTGGTGAGGTGATAAGGGCTGAATCATCGTCATCTTCCACAGAGAGAGATGACCCTCTTTCTAAATAATTCCGATTCCGTGATGTTGCAAGTGTAAACAAGGAGAAGATGAGAATAAGATCAATTGGGTTCCTCATGGTTCAATAGATTGGTATGAAGCACATTTTAGTTTAGGATCAAGTATTTGTAATAGTCATTCCGAGTAGAAGTCCTCCACAATTTCCGAGAAGCACATTTTGGTTGAACTTATAGATATACCACTCTTCTTCCTCGTTCCCTTTTTCAATGGATCACAGAGTACGTTAAGAAGGTGTTCCACTTTTTAAAAAGTTAACTTTTTTTCAAACGGAGGTAATTTCAAATTCAAATATAATGAAAATGAAAAGTATTTTTTCAATTTTTTTTGCACCGTTTAAAAGATCTTAATGAGATCTATCAAACAAGATCCATATTGATAGAAAAATTATTTGTGTAAATACATGATTTTTGAGCTTGAAATTACCTTTTTTTTCAAAATTTTTTTTTTTTACAAAACCGGAACACCCTCTAACCCATTCAACTGTCTTGTGACAGGGTCGAGTGGATATACATTTTGTTTGACTTCAACTTTGAAAAGTTCTTTTTTTTTCTTTTTTTTTTTTTGGAAAAGCAATTGTAACGGGAGTAGTTAAATTACTCTACATGCAATCCATACATTTGAAAAAACAGGCATCCATTAATCTCAATTTATTGAGTACGTTCAATTTGTTTAAAATATATTTTTAAGAGTTTCCGTAAAAAGTAAACTCATTCCGATTTCGGTAAGTGCTTCATCGGTTTATTGAGTTTTATCTTGTAAAATTTGATAGGAATCAATTGAATGAACTAATCACGCACCTACAGATATCCGAACGAGTTGACTTTCTACGGAAACTCTTAAAAATACATTTTAAACATATTGAACGACTCTGATCATTTGTGTGGGATTTCAAAATGAATCCATCACAAAATTTGTGTCAAATTTTGTATGAGAAGAACCTGCCCATAAAAAGTCAGGGTCAATATGGGTGTCGTGATTGGTTGTCATTCTAGTCATGCATGTAGCATTAAAAATTCTGAGCCTATTTAATCTTGACCAACGTGCACTAAAAATTGGGTAAACTTCACCAACACCCTTGAGATTTGCCTTAATGATAGATATGTCTCTCACATATGAGGAATGATTATACACCCTTGTGGTTTTGAATGTTCATTTCACCAATACCCAACCAAAAGATGTTCGACCAAACACGTGATAATATAAGTCAAAAGTGGCTTATATTAAAAAATTCACTCTTTGTAATAACAGTGTAAATCATAAAAAGCTCTCAATTCTCAATTTTTTTTACTCAAAAGTAGTAAATTTGTCCTTTCTGACTAAAAAGAGGTTCTTTCGAGTAGTAAAAAAAAATTATCGAAAAAGTTTTTCCTTTTTTTTTTAAAATCAAAACAGTTCTCCAATGGGTAAAAAAAAAAAGTCATTTTAATTCAAAATAAGTGAGGGTTGATAAATTTTTAGTACTTTTTGTTATTAAAATGAGAACTTTTAGATGTAAGTCACTTTTGACTCATTTCATCAAGTGTTTGTACATACAATTGTTGATTGGAGTGTCTTTGAAGCGCACATAAAAACCACTGGGGTTCATAGCTACTCCTCATTTGTGAGGTGGTATCCATCATCAAGACAATCTCAAGGTGGTTGTCATGAATGTTTGCTTTGACAAGAGATGAATCTTTGGCGATTACTACTCTACCCTCCTATTTCCAATTTTCAAAACATAATGCGTTTACGTAATTTCAAAGCATTCTTTCTAGCTCAAAGCATTCTTATTTTATGCGCCTTTAATGTTCTATATATTTCAATAGATAGCCAAACATAACTATCCTACCTCAAGAAAGACTAGTTCACAGGTACCACATCAGTAATATCCTATTTGCACCAAAAAATTCCTCCTATCAAGAGAATTTGTATCTTGACAGTATTAATTCGCATCTAATTAATTCTTTAGACCAGTTCTAAATTCGCATCTTATTTCTCTAGACTAGTTCTTAATTCCTAACGTATCTTGAACATATATAATTCGTATTCTATTTTTGTCAAGTGTTTATGTATCAGTGTATTTGTGGCGTATCGTATTTGTATCCCTTACTGTACCATGCATGCTTTCATGACCAGCCTTGAGCATAAGACCATGAGGCAGCTTGCATGCCTATGGCCCTCTGTTTTGTTAGAAGCTCTGATATCATATTAGAAAATTGGAATGTCAAAAACCTTGATTTCATTAATATTTCATTAATTGTGTTTAAGATATAACCCTAACATGCTTTTATATATATAGGATATAAGACTCGGTGACTAAGAAACCTAAACCAACTGACTAACTAGAAAACATGAATAAATGCTAGACTAAATAGGAAGCATAATAAAGCCTAGATTATATGGTAACATAATATTTTCTAATATATGCTAACATCCCCCATCAAACTCAAGTACGTCTACCAACTTGAGTTTTAAAAAAGAAACCAGGAGCAGCCAGGAGCCATGAAGAAAACCAGGAGAAGTAAGGAGAAAAGAGGAGCTAAGAGCAGCCAGGAGGTTAGAGATTCAGGGTGAAATTTGAAAGAGCAAGCCAGTTACATATAACTATGAGTGCCCAACGGACGAGGACGAAGCGTAGACCGGCTGCTGAGATCAAGTATCCCTCAGGGCAGATATCTTACGACTCTGATACCATATTAGAAAAGTGAATTGCCAAGAACTTGCTTTCATTAATGTATCATTGATTGTGTCTAAAACAGAAGTTTTTTGTCGGAAAATAGTACCTAAAATCGTCAGAAGTGTTAAACGTTATTTTTCTCCTTCCCATATTGCTGGTTCTTCTGTACGTATCAAAAACTCAATTTCTTTTTCTAGAGGACATGCAATTAAATGGTTGCCAGTTTTTCCTCCTACTCCCTCCCTAGTTCACCTAATCACTTAAAACGGTTAAGGATTAAAATGTCGGAATAGAGGAAATATTATTATGCCTATATATTGCTTTGTAATTGTAAGCTCTAAGTGTGGCAATATGATGAGAAAGAGAAAGAAATTGGGTTGAGTTTCGTGTATCAGCTTTTGGTGCCTGGAATTTATTTGTTTGCCGCAGAAAAGGAATTTATCGTTTTTTCTTAATTTTATCGGTGAAAGTCAGTATTATCAGAATAGTTAGATTACCACATTGGAAGATGAGTTGAACTCGTGACATCATTTCTCTTTGCACCTAAGTGCACTCACTTAATGCCGTTGGGTCAAAGGTCTATGGGAGAAATTGAAAAAAATTCACCCTTAATTTACATGAGGAAACAACCGTGTAACTTTGTTGCTGGCCAGTAAAGTCGCTACCACAACCATTGAATAACAAGCATTATCAAACTCTACTCATCTTGTATTTCTGTACTTGCTTTGACAGTACAACTGCAATTACAGCCTCACAGGAGCAGAAATCTTAATAGACTCGTCGTCACATTCTGTTAGGACTTGCACCACCGAAGCCATTGTTGGTCGTTTGTTTCGATCTTCCTCGATACAAGAAAGACCGGTGCTAACCAATGTCGCCGCTTGTTTCCTGCTAAACTGCCCGGCCAATCTCGGATCGACCATATCCTCCACCCAAGAGTACTCTTCTCCCTCACCTTGACTCTTCCCTTTTGCTGTCCTAACAAACCTAGTAAGCTCGGCTTCTTGCTCCTCACCTTCACCCTCTACTAAAACCCAATTGGAAAGCCGAATTCCCCTCACCATTTCCAAGATCATCACCCCATAGCTGTAAACATCGACTTTTGCAGTAATTGGTAGGTTTGAAGCCCACTCAGGAGCCATATAACCTTTGGTGCCTCGGATATGTGAAAACTCAGAATTAGGCTGGCCTCTCTGATTCAGCTTTGCTAGACCGAAATCGGCAACCTTTGGTTCGAACTCCGTGTCCAGAAGTATATTTTCAGGCTTGACATCACAATGGATTACCCATTCCAAACACTCATCGTGAAGGTAGGCCAAAGCCTTAGCCGTCCCTATGGCAACTTTAAACCTCTCTTTCCATCCAAGACAACTGCTGGAAAACAAGTGCTTGTCAAGTGAACTGTTTTCTAAGTACTCGTAGACTAAGAGCCGGTGTCTCCCTTCCAAGCAGAACCCCCACATTCTCACTAGATTCATGTGACTGATTTTTCCTATTGTGCTCACTTCTGCCCAGAACTCTTGTTCCCCTTGAGATGCATCTCCCAATCTTTTCACTGCCACCTCTCTTTCATCTTCCAAAACACCCTTGTAAACAGCTCCCGAACCTCCTCTTCCCAGTTCTTGTTTGAATTTTTTTGTTGCTTTTTTCAGTTCACCGTAACTGAACCTTCTGAATTGACTGGATAGCATTCGGTATCCATCTTCAACTGTACCTGGCAACTCGTGCTTTCTGAAAAGAAGCCAACCTATTACAAAAAGGAGGATTTCGATTGCACCTATGGCTGAAGCAAAGGAGTACAAATAAGCCCATCTTACCCTCTTTAGAACGATATTGTACATGGAAGCAGTACCAAGCAAAACTTCAATGTCACCGGATTTGCATACGAGGTTGGAGCCATTCGGTACTGTGTATTCAGATGTTTCCACATTAACAGGCATTTTTAGGTAAATCCTGCTGGGAGAATTGGGAGTGTGGAAGCCGTTGAAGAGGGCACTTTTTAGGAAACAAACCCCCTCACCTAGGAGCCTATAGTTAAATGCTTCACATCTACAATCCATCAAACAGATTTCTTTGCATGCATCAAATGAAATTGTAGTAGTATTAAGATCAAACCCATAGTAATCCGAATACAAAAGCTCCACAAATTTCACCGGCTGAGGATTCGAACACGAAAGATTGAACTTGGGCTTGCAACCCTGATTCCAGTCACTCGGATCGATCACCTCATAACCAGGAGTGCATGTGCACTTTGCCCCTCGGCGGTCATATGCACAAATACCATTCCTACCACATAAACCATGAACAAGACATTGTTGGCCGAGAGCCATCCATGACACTACCCATGATCCCGTCAAATGGTTCAAGCTATAAAGCCTTAAATTCCCATCATAATCCAGCGTTAGCCGCCTTTTAATCCCAAAACCCATGTCAGTAGCATTGAATTGCAACTGATCACTTGAAAAAAACCTACCCATATCATCTAGAAATGCAAATCTGCTACTGTTATAGTTTGTTCTTCCATTTGCATAGATAGAGAAATCAGGATTAGGCCAATACAAGCTCGATATATCGGGTCCATCGTAGACCAACCTCAACACATTGTCACTGTCAAAGTACAGACTAAAGTACCCAGAAGCATAAGTTCCATTTCTTAGTGAAGATATCAGTTTCTTGCTCTTGGTAAAGGTTTGATGAGGCAATAGAGTATCAGTTGGGAAATCAAAGCTTTGCCACAGGATTTTACCACTTGGGTCTCTCAAAACAAGGTTTCCTGCAAGGGGGGAGCCAGGAAATTCAATCAGTCAAGAAATAACTTCACACACACACACACACACACACATATATATATATATAAAATATACAATGAGTTTCCTATGAGGACCTTAAATAGGCTCCTTAAGTGCGGACCTCCTCATTTCTCTCATTTACCGATTGAATTTCGATGATCCGAGCCACTCAATGTGATCAGAATGTGATTTTGAGGGTACTTGCAAGAAATCGGTAAAAAAAAAATGACCGAAAAGGGCTTGATTTGAGCAGTTTTTGTTTGAACCGTTCAATAAAAAACTGTTCGGATGAACCCCTTCCCGACCATTTTTTTTGACGATTTCTCGCTGTAACCCTTAAAATCACGTTCTGATCACATTGAGCGGTTCGGATCATCAAAATTCAATTGGGATCTATGAGGTCCGCACTTAAGCTAAGTAGGGGATCCCTCATAAGAAGGGGATTCTATATATATATATATACAGGGCACTTCTAATGCGGGCGCCCGCATTCAAGCAAGTTGCGGACTTTGCCTTTCCCGATCGAATTTCGATGATCCGAGCCGTTCAATGTGTTCAGAACATAATTTTAAGGGTACTCGCGAGAAATCAGAATAAAAAAAGACCGGGAAGGGCTTCATCCGAGCTGTTTTTGTTTATTTTTTATTGAACGGTTCAAATAAAAACTGCTCAAATCAAGCCCTTTCCAGTCATTTTTTTCCCGATTTCTCGCGGGTACCCTTAAAATCATGTTCTGAACACATTGAACGGCTCGGATCATCAAAATTCAATCGGAAAAAGGGAGAAATGGTGTGGTCCGCAACTTGCGTGAATGCAGTGCCCTGTATATATATGGGTAAATAAAGTAACTTTACATGTATGTCCTTATTTACTAAAGGAAACTGATTTTTGCTTTTTAATGATGGCGCTCCATTTTTAACGTGAAGTTACAAGTAATTTCATGAATAAAAGAAAGCTTCATCAGTAAAAAGTGAAGCGTGAATATCAAAATCCTTGATCAAAAGAGGATTCTTTTTTTTTTTTTTTTGAAAAAAGAAAAGTAGATTGACAATAGAGAGACACCCGCGCGCACCCAAAACAGAAACAACTTTTACGTAGTTTGGCAAATTGCCTACTCCATGGGTAGCTGATTTGTATTATGGAGGGTTTACGATCACTCACCCCAATCCCGTTGCATACCCACCCAATCCTTACAAATCCCTCAGACTACATTTTTGCTGCACTTTTGAAGCTTTACAAGCATACCTATTTTAAGGCAAAGGATCGGAGAAGAAGCCAAAATGAACAAGTAATCTTCAACTTAGGGGCCATTGTCAACAATGGTTGCTTGAGAAAGTATTGTTTGATTAGTAAAATCGACTTAAGGGCTGGCACTTGAGTTGAGTCGAGGTGCGCGTAAATTGGCATCGACACCATGTTATGAAAAAATTATTGCAAAATTTAGTTGTTACCTGAATTAAGAAGCTCAGCCCTTTGAGCAGCAGTAGAGCTAGTATTCGTCTCCGTCTCCCAAGCAACCGAGCCATCGACATCAGTTACGACCATGGCTCCATCTCCCCTCAGAGAAATTCTCGAGCCCCGCCCATTAACCGGCTTATCCCGGTTAGCCATCCAAACAATGGTTCTGTCTCTCGAGTTAGTGAACCAAATCCCAAAACCATAAGCGTTGGTTCCAACCCTGTAGAAACCACAAGTGAATGAACTGTCTGGTGAGGTGATGAGGGCTGAATCATCTTCATCTTCTTCCACAGAGAGAGATGACCCTCTTTCTAAATAATTCCGATTCTGTGAAGTTGCAAGTGTAAACAAGGAGAAGATGAGAATAAGATCAATTGGGTTCCTCATGGTTCAATAGATTGTTATGAAGCACATTTTAGTTTAGGATCATGTGTTGGTATTTGTATTTGAAGTTATGAGCCCCCTTCTTATAAGGAATCCCGCACGTTCTTAACAAGGAATCCCGCACGTTCTTAACGTGAATTTCTAACCTCGGCCACCTTGTATGAGATCCGACGGTCGAGATTAAAAGCCTGCATATTAATATGTACGAGAACCCTTATGAGAAGCTCAGTGCATATATAACTTCTGTTAACCACAAAAAAGAAGTCAATATGGGTGTCCTGAGGATTATTAAAATAAAATAAAAATATGGGTGTCCTGATTGGTTGTCATGCTAGTCATGTACCTACATTAAAAATTCTGAGCCTATTTATCTTGACCAACCTGCACTACAAATTGGGTAAATTTCAGTGACACCCCTGAGATTTGTCTTAATGATAGATATCTCTCACATATGAGGAATGATTATACACCCTTGTAATCAAATGTTCATTTTACCAACACCCAATCAACAATTGTTCGACCAAACACGTGATAACAAAAGTGGCTTATATTGACAAATTTACTCTTGACTTTGTAATAATAGTGTAAATAATAAAAACTCAATTCTCAATTTTTTTACCCAAAAGTAGGAGAAAAAAAAACGTTACCCAAAAAGTTTGCCCTTTTTTTATCAAAAAGGGCTTTTCCAATGGGTAAAAAAAGAAGAAGTCATTTTAATTCAAAAAAGTGAGGGTTGATAAAATTTTAAAACTTTTTGTTATCTCAATGAGAGAATTTTTAGATGTAAGTCACTTTTGACTTATTTCATTACGTGTTTATACATACAATTGTCGATTGAGGTGTCACTGTGTCAGTGAAGAGCTCATAAAAACCATAGGGGTTCATAGCTACTCATACGTGAGGGGGCATCCGTCACTAAGACAAGCCTCAAGGTGTCGTCATGAATATTTGCTCTGACAAGAGATGAATCTTTGGCAATTACTAGTCTACCCTCCTATTTCCAAGTTGATGCTGTCGTCAATTTTATGCTCCCTTAATGTTCCATATATTTCAATAGATAGCCAAACATAACTATCCTACCTCAAGAAAGACTGAAGTTCATAGTTCTTTTTCCTTGATCCTTGCAACACCACAATGTATATTCAACTACTCAACTCTCTATTGCCATAGCCATATAGGTAGATCCATCCATAATAGTCTATCAGCGTCAGTCACAAAATGAACCTTTTCACGGCAACAGTCATCTCAAAGAAAGATCACACTAAGGTGAAAAAATTGAACATTTTACCAATCTAAAAATTACATAAATGAGGAAACTAACATATAGTCCTACAACATCATCCTATCCCATATGACGGTGAACTACAACATCTCCCGGTCACCCAAAAGAATAGCTGTACAAACAAATAATTATACATTGTAAACAGGGGCAACCATCGGGATTTGGTGATGAAAGGTGAACACACATGCATTAAGGCGGGCATTGTTGATCCTCACCTTGAAGCAGAGCCATCCTTTGAGACCTTGAATGACTTTGCCTATTATTGAGGACATCAATGTAATTTCGCAGTCTATGCCGGTCAGAATTTGTGAGAGAGAAAGGAGGGTTAAGAATGAGGGATGGTGCTTCGACGAGGAGGAAAACTAACAAGTGCACCGCTTTTGAATAGCGAACAGCTGCATTTTCTGTATCGCCCATGTACTCGTCAACCTGCCAAACACAAACGAGTAATGACACCTGATGTTATTACCCCAGTTAGAAAGATTTCGCAGAATACTGCAGTTTTAAATGCAGAAGGTAGAAGGGGAAAAGAACTGGAAGTGTTAACACAAGCCAAGAGCTGATATTTACACATGACAAAATCAGTTACTAAATGCTTAATTATCCAGAAGAACTCTATGAATTTACATGCATTTGAAGATTGTGTCTCAGCTCATTACAAGTATTCAAGTAAATATCAACAAGAAAATAAACATTGATCCTATATGACCATGGCACAGATGGTCACCAAAAAATCAATCTGACAAAAGTTAAAAGCTATAATTAGTTCAAATCAAAAAGGATCAACAATAGACAATTTTTTCACCTTTGATTTTCCCTTTTCAAAAATGGGCCTCGCAGCCCAGTAAGTAGATTCCAAAGTGATCTCAAGGTAGAACTGTGAAGTCAGGATTTCATGATTGCCATGAAAGCTTTGGTCATATTCAAATTTCAAAACAAGAAGTTCTGTGTCTGAAGGAAACCAAACAAACAAAGCAAACTTAACAAAAAATAAAAATAAAAAGTCTTCTCGTTTCGAGCTAGTCACCCGGGACATTAAGGATAAAATGTTTGGCCTGATTATCTCTGATCAATCCAAAGAATTACAGCTAGAGTTCATTATAGTTCTAACATAGATAATAATGAATGGTTGTAAGCTATCTTATTCTTGTCTACCAGTCCACTGGGCTTACTCCTGCAAATGGTTTGGAAATGCATACCATTGGTAGTCCAAGATATAAAACAAATACTTACAGCGCCATGTCTACCCAAAGCAAGGGCAGACTGATATATGGTCTCCATGGCATCTGGCATCTCCGTATTTCCTGAAATAATGAGAAAAAGGACTCGTATAAGTATCCCGTTCGCTACCCAACCGAACCATGAGAGCAAGCTCTTACATGCTGACATACAACAGATTCACATTTCCAACCCATGCAAATGAATAGAGATCCAGGAGACACTCAAATATCTGCTGTTAGAAGGAAATGGAAATACAGCCCCACCTTTCCCAGAGAAAAATAATCACCCAATATTCTGATATTCAAGCTCAAACAAATAGCACATTTAGGTTTGGGATGCAGCACTTCAACCAGAAGCGAAAGAAAGTACGTACATAAGTTATCCTCTGATGCTATTTTGTGCTTCCGAAACAAAACGTTTAGAAAATTGCAAGTTCATCACAAATACAAGTATAGAACACAGACAAGAAAGATAGGACATCAGCTAATGGAGTTACAAAGAATGATTAGAGCAAAAACAGTACTGTTTGATTTAGAAGGATACAAGCATGCATGCACGCACTGATTTTTACATGAATAATGAATAATGAAAATTGAAAAAGGTAAAGAAGCCTTTCAATCAATCAATAACATAAAGACTTAAAAGACATACCAGGCTCAATAAGCTTGGCAAGTTCCTCAGCATTCCCAACTTCATTAAGAAATTCCCTCTCAATCTGAGAGCATAACTCCTGCGGTCCATGAGTGCTGGCAATATCAAGACTCCCATGTTCCTGGTTAGGGCTCTCCCTCAATCTGGCCATCTCTTGAGTTGGGCTTCCTTCAATAGCTTGCGTGTGGCAAATGTGAAGAGCTTGCTTCCAAATTGCAAGTGTCACAAGCTGAATTGAGAATGCTTCAAGTTGTCTTCTGGACTCCATCTTTTCACAGAATAGAACCAATTTCATTATCCGGACTTCGAAGGCATTATAGCAACATTTCAAAGAAATAAAATCTGCACCAGCTGATATGTTCATGATACCAAAAGGTATACCAGTTGAAGATTCTAGTAACCCCTTTCAGAGCAAGCTGTGCATATGCGCAGTTGTTTGGATTGATGTATATAGTGAGACTCAGCACTGGATTACTATCCAACACATATTCTGATTGGCTATTGGTTTATGTACTCTGTATTAATTTAGCAGTGATTGAAGTATTTCAGAATAGGTTCACTATCGATTCTACAGATAATTCTTTTAATTGGTCAACTGTCGATACTTTAAGAACCTCCCCCGCCACCAAAAAAACAAACGAACGAACAAAACAAAACAAGCAGTTAGCACATAAGGATTAGTATTGATTTCAATCATAACCCATCTGATGGTACCTGTTGATTGATAATGGCACATTTCCAAGCAGTATCCAACAGATGCCCCAGATAAGAAGAGCAAACAATAAGTGATGATAATAAGAACAGTTATTTGGCTGGACATTCGCAGAAGTTAGAATCCTAATTTAAGGTATTTCAACTGGAAGTACATATCTTGCTGCCACCAATTAATTACAGTTCTTTTAAATGGGTAATGATTTCATGGGAATTTGGCAATTTGGGTTGGGGCCGTGAAACCGGGGAGGGGGGACGGGGGGAGGCAGGGGGCGAATTGGGTGAATGCTGGAGGTAAATTTGCCAATTTGACAGAGTTGCTGGTCCCAGGGGGAAAGATAACTTAATTTTCAACAGACACAGCTAAGGCACTCACTACCATTGGGTAAGGGAACTGTAAAGAAAGCTATTTGGTCGAAAACTCAGATTTGCTTGGAATTACCTTTTCATTCACTAATTCCGTGACGGCAGATGCACACCGCTTCAACGACTTAATCCTGGTTATGCAGTGAGGTGATGGCTGCTCTAACGCATCTCCTATTTCCATGGATCCCTGTGAGGTACCAGAAGGAGCAGAGCTGTGGCTATCCAAGCTTCCACTGCACCCAAATCTACTCCCTGTTGCACCAATGATGGGCATTGGGGCACTTGGGGCAGAGTTCATGTTTGCAAATTCTTGTTGGGGACTCCCTGAATTGCACGGCAAATGGCTCAGCTTGGAAGCACAAGGCGGAGAAGATGACACATCCATAGGGGGTCCAGAGACAATAACATATTCCTGATCAAACAACTCCAATGAATCCACAACTGTAGAATCCATGCATACCATAGCAAAATTTAGCAGGACGGATAGTTGATTGTGACAAAAGAAGAAAAAAAGTGGAAAACTAGGGAAAGAAGTTACCTCTTGGATGCGTGTCCATTGGCCTTCGGTCTGCAGACTTGAAAGATTCTTTTAGATTTCCTTCAGAAGGTATACGACTGTCAAGCCTTAAACTAGTATTTTCAGGTTTATGTGCGACACTACTAAACTTGGAAGAAAGATCCATATTGTTTGAAGTGGTAGGCACTTCCTTTCTGTCGCCGACAGAAAATCCAACAGTGGACTTCATCGAGGGCTTCCTAACAAAGGATGGGCTCCTATCAGATCCATTGGAAACATCGTCAAGACTAAAAGGCAGATTATCTTCTTGGGAACCTTCTTCTGCATTCCTCACTGGACTGCGTTCAGAAAAAGGAAAACCAACTATTGTTTTTGGTGACCTTCTATTCCTGCATAGCATAGAAGAATTTTTTAATGTCAGAGTAAACGATCGGAACCTTTTCATATTGGTAGCACGAAAGTTAAACACTTTGCCTCATTTACCTCAACAATTCATTTGACTGCCTCTGAGACAGAAAAGGGTGGTTAAAAAACTCTTCGAATGTCAGCCGCTCCACTGCAGATGGAAAATATGGAAAGATTAGTAGGGAAAGGGAGAACATTGAATTGTAGTTAAGCTCATCAAATCTAAACAATGTGAGATAATTTTAACTCTAATATTTTTCTTCTATAATTCCTCTGCTCAATTTGTTCCTAATAAACAATGAAAATGGCCTATCATAGCATTATTGTGGGAAAAAATCAAGTAGCCAACATCATAAATATCATGCCAAGTTTGCTCACTATTTCACCATCGAGCACTTGAATTCATCATAACTGTTTAGAGAGGTTACTGCACAGGATGTTCAAAAAAGCTTCCAAATCAACGAAGATATGTCGTCCAACATTGACTGTCCGCATCTTATAAATTCAGGTGAGTGAAAAGCTATCAAAGCCAATCATGGATTAATTATGTCACAGATTTTGCACATTGGTGAATACAAAAACATGATACAGAGTGAAACCCCTTCGAGACTTCCTACTTTAATCACCCATAGTACCAAGCATGAAAAATGCAGCTGGCCATACATTGGGCCCATCTTATGGATGTCACCACCATGCCCTTCAACTTTACAGTAAAAGCTATAAAGTAAACCTGCAGCATAACAATTCAATTGCATGGCTTGCATACAGCAAAGCAACCTATCCAACGACCAAGGCCTTTTCCTTGTGGCAGGAATCCAAAAATAGAGGTTCTATATAAGAAGTAACTGTACTTGCCTTTTTTATCTTGCATGCAGCCAAAATGAAGCAGATAACATTCAAATACCTGGATTACGGCGCAGCAATTTTCGACACAAATCAATGCACTCCGAACTCAAATTCCTTCTATCTGGAGGAAATTGCAGCTCGGTTGATTTTACAATATTCTGGAGCAACTGCACCACACATGAGATGAAAATGTTCAAGTGAATCAGGTCAGATAGACAGAGCATTAAAACTTACTGACATAACAAGCCAACGAACTTATAGGAAACGTAGAACTTTAAACCACACTATGAAAAGAAACTAATCCCTGATGACTAACAAACTATGAAAAGAACTTTAAACAAAACTAAATTACCCAGACTTAATAATAAGAATAAAGAGTACTACACCTGTATTTGATTGCTTCCTGTAAATGGGGTTTTCCCTGTCACAAGCTGAAATAAAATGGCACCAACACTCCAGAGATCTGCCTGCGTTTCCAGTTCAAGGTTAACAGGACAACGAATAAATAAAAGTCCAAAGTGTTTCTATAAGAAAAAGTGGATGCCACCTTAGCATCATACTTCTGAAGTTGCATTATTTCGGGAGCCATGTATAGTGGTGAACCACACAAGGTTTCTGCAAGGCCTCTAGGTTGCAGAGATCTGCAAAAAAATTTATCAATGTTTGTACATGTACTTGGAGCCATAAGTGGAAGCATTTTGGGAAAATTTGCAAGACTAAGCCAGTAGGAGCAAAAAGCTACTATATAAATATAACCATGCAGTTTTTGGAGTGAACTTTTTGAGTAGTTGAGACATTCCATGTAGAAACAGAAGTTCAAGACTTTCATTTCCTATTCTTTAAATAAACTCCAAACTTCTATTCAAGCTCTCAAGCAAGCAGTTAACAAAGCTACTTGAGAGAGAGAGAGAGAGAGAGAGAGAGAGAGAGAGAGAGAGAGATAGAGAGTGTATGCATTTCTTCCAAACATTATAAGAAGATCCATAGGTAAGAAAATAAGTAATGCTGACCATAACTTTACCTTGCAAATCCAAAATCTGCAATCTTCAGGACTGCATTATCACTATTTGTGGAGAGAAGGAGATTCTGTTATACAAATGATTACTACATTAGAACAATACACATAGGATTGCAAAAAATAGATGATGTTCCAGATAAATTCCTTCGCAAACAGAAAGCTCCCTATTATCATGTCATGTAAGAACTGAAAATCATACGTATGCATTTCCTCAAAAGACTGAAGATACGAGTGCCCCCACTTCAGTTACTTGCCTATTATTTCTTGATTGTTCACTTGGTGTTAATTAACTCTCTTTATCCTAATTGCCCCATATTTACAATTCAAGTATTCAATGACGACAAGAATGAAAAGTCCAACAACACAAGCACCACGATCAACCACGTTGGTTGTACTTGATCCACTTTCCTCCAGGACAAACGGGGTTGAGGTTGGACCACTTTGTTCTTTTACAAGTTTTGAGAAAAAATTTACTCCTTGCACGGTTCTCAATAAGTTTCTCTATCTCTCTCTCCACTCATTACATCAAAAAAAATTCTCAAAATTCAAAACCAAACTAAGTGTTTATGTTTATGTGCCTGGAGCAATCTCCAAGATAAAGGGCTTTGAGGTTGCTCAATCAAGGCAAGGAGAAAGGAACAACAGTTTCTCCAGGCTGCAGGGAAGGGAAACCGATAAGAGGGTAAACTGGTAAAGGGTGTTAGCATATTACTCAATTTTTTACCAGTATACCATGTTGCTTGCTTTTGCCACTATGCCCCAACCTAATGGCACAGCTGTAAGAAGGATAAAGCCTTAAAAAGAAAATATTTCCCTTCTCCCCTCCTGCATATTTATGGGCCCAAAAATAATTGTAGGCCTAATGGGAACTCTAACCCCTCCATTTTTCTCCCCATTCCCTTTCCTCAATAACAACTAACAGAAACCCTCCATCACGTTAAATTTGTGTCCCTTTCTTTCTTTCTTCCACTCTTCCGTCAAATCTCTAGTAAGCTCCAGCTCAGGGTAGAGGAATTGACTCATTGAATTCTTCCCTAGAATAAAATAATAACATCGGAATTGGAGCGAAATATAAAGAGTATCAACATTTGGCATCTTGATTTGCAGCCACACAGAAGTATATACAAAATCTACATTATAGTAGGAAGATGGCTTGGCATTTTTAGAATCATGTAAATTTTGCCTGTTATCTATGACCGCTAAATATTGATGAATAAACCAGGGAGTATCATAGCCTACCTGTGGCTTTAGATCTCTATGTATAAGATTATTGTCACGAAGGATTTGTAGACCAGCCGCTGCATAACTCACGACCTAATTACCATCAGTAAAGGGCAGGCAGGTTGAAGATGGGAAAACTAAACAACACAGAAAGAAAAATATGTCAAACGTACCTAGCTGATGCATAAAGTACTTAGCTGTAGCTTCTGGAACTCTTCCTTGACGTTGTTGAATATACATAGAAAGGTCACCCCCTCTACAAAACTCCAACACAAGATGTATTCTTCCAGTTTCCTAAATGATATGTACATGCAATAAAACCAATTATGACCAAAAATTTGAATTGCCTCCTCATGAGAGCCCTAAAATAGACATGCAGATCTACAAAACAGATTTGATAAAAGGAAAAAAGGGTCCAGAGTCTGCTATTGTATGTATGTCATCTTAAATATCCAGATTCATAATGTAACCAATACTGCTGCTCCAGTAAATTCTGAAAAAAGGTAATACAAATGAATGTCACCGAGGTAACTAAGATGTGCAGCTTACAAGCTACCCCAGTTCCAAGTCTTCTCCCATCTTCCATTAGACACAACCTCCAGCTAAGTGACTTTGAGCTTTTTCAGTGCAAGAAGTACATTAGACACAACCAAAAAACTCTATTCATTTACTTCTCCCATCTTTCTCACCAGCCACCAACTCATGCATTCTACTCCCTAACAAGTAACAACTTGCCAAAACAATATAATGAGCTACTCTTTCGGTTTCTAGAAACGAAAATACTCCTTCGAAAACACAATAACCTAAAAATAGCTCCCTTTATTTCTCTCTCAGTCACTCTAGTTTACAAAAACTAGTATTACGTTGAGCCTAGGTTCTAAGTTCCTGCAAAACAAATACTAACCGGAGAATGGAAATTTCACTTGCTTCTATTTTAACAGCAAAAACCTCAAAAAAATTGTCTTCTTTGCACAAAAACAACATAACATATATCATAGAAGTCCCTTCTTCCGCAACGGTGACCAAAGAAACCCTAAGATTTCAGTTACTCCTCTTTTACTACAACTTCTGAGCAACCAAACAATAGACACAGGACCAAAACATCCACATTCATTTTCTTCTCCAGCTACCACCTCATGCATTCTACTCCCTACCAAGTACCCGAAAACTTTATAATGAGCTACTCTTACAATTATTAGAATAAGAAATGACAAAACAACCAAAAAGCTTCTTTCTTTCTTTCCCAGTAACTCTAGTTAAGCAACTACAACTAACTACCGCTATGACGCTGAGTTTAGCTTCTTACACCCTCCAAACCAAACACTAACAGGAGACCTAAAATTTCACTTGCTTTGCCTTGAAACAGAAAAATAAACCCTTAAAAACAATTTGGCCCTTCCCTTCGCGAGAAATCCAAATAGCTTAAACCACAAAAGTTTCTTCCTCAATTGTATCCACAGAAACTCAAGTGTTACAGTTTATCCTCCTCCTGTACTCCAATCTCTGAGCAGCCAAACATAATATCAAACTAAAACCTCTCTTCACTCCACACAAACATAAAGATAAGCATACATATACATTCATAACCTACCTCACATATGGGCGTGCGCATGAAAACATCCTTGAAAAACATCCCAAACTACTAAAATTCACAAGAGCAATGATTGGGAACTACTAAAATAATGAGAGCAAGGATTGGGAGCGTGAGCCGAAAGCGAAAATTGAGAGCGGAAGCAGAGGGGCGTACTGAAAAACTACGTAATCAAACCCTGGGGTTGGCCTGGTGGTCCAGGCCTGCAACTTAGAGATTTGCTCCCTCTTAAAATCTCAGGTTCGAAACCTCTCTCAGGTGCTTTTAGGCCCGTTTTAATTAAGCTCCCAGCAAGTGGGATGCGGGATTGAGCCCCAGATTCATCGAGGGGCGTAAGTTGGCCCAGGATTTATCAAGGTGCGCGTAAGTTGGCCCGGACACTAGAGATATCAAAAAAAAAAACTATAATATGTAAAACGGACCTCAATGATGTCGTGCAAGCGAATGATGTTGGGATGATTAATCTGCTTCAAGATAACAATCTCGGACATGAGCGACTCCTGCAACTTCTTGTTCAACCGTCCCGTAACGATCTCCTTAATCGCCACCTCCGTCCCTTGGACCCTGTGCCTCGCGTGCCACACCACCGAGAACGAACCCGACCCGATTTGCCGGCCCACCACGTACTCCCCCACGTACCTCGTCGACGACTGATGAGCCATTTTAGCACAAAACCAGACAAACCCTCACCCCCCCAAAAAAAAGAATTCCAAACAGAACCCTAGAAATTCGAAGCTTAAAAAACAGGTAGATAAAAAAATTAAAAAAGAATTGGACGACGACGACACAACAACAACAACTTCTTCTTGGGTTTTGGTTTTCGATGGGAGTTGAGTGCTTGAGAGGATATGATTGGCGGTGGGGACGGTAATGGGGGTGGGGTTTGTTTAATGGCTTTTGATTTTGAATTTGTGATGATGATGATGACGATGGGATTATTGGAAGATTAATTGTTAATCAAGAAAGAGAGAGGAGGAGGATTAGGAAGTGGAAAACATAGATTTGGGTTGCTCGGGGCCTGGGGGCCAGGGTGCCGTGGCTGAAGTGCGCACCGCTAAGGGAGGGGGCCTTTGAGCTGTGTGGTTTGTGGCAGACAAGAGGGATGGGTAGCTGTCAAACAGGGTGTTAACCTTAGCTACATTTTTTGTTTTTGTTTTTTTTCAAAATAAAATTGATTTTCAAATCTCCCTTTTATCCAAATACACACTCTTTCTTTCTTTTTAATGATGTGAAGTTATTTTATTATCTTTTTTTATGTGTGAAGGAAAAAATGTATAAAGGGTAGTTTTGTAAACCTAAATATATGAAGGCAAAATATGGAGTGCAATTGGACAAAAAGAGAGTGTTAAAATCAATTTTCTTTTGTAATTGGATATTCGAGCCAATAGTCGAACCAATTTGTGTGCATCTTAGAACAAATCCCTTCACCTTTTAGAATACTCTTTCATTTTTTAATGGTTTCTTTCATGTACTTGCCCTCGAAGAATTATATGTAGTACTATCCATCAATTTTTTAAAACACATTTCTATCTTGAAAGATGATCACCGATTCGATGTTTCAAACTTTTTGTTGTTTGAATTGGGTTCTCACCAATCTTTAATTTGGATTGGAAGTGTCAGTCATTTACTCTAATTAATGGCTCCAATTTGCTCAATGATACTTACCGAGAAAAATTATTTGAGCAAATTCGTATCATTCATCATGTGTATGATTCCAATTCGAATTGTCCCGACTAATTCAAAATTTGGACCGAAACGAATTGAATCATTTACTGTTCAACTTAAGAAACCATATCCATCGGTGTTTTATGAACACAGATGTTTGCGTGATTGATGTGCTCTTCTTTTTTTGGAGTAATTTTGAGGGATAAGCAATGATTCACCTGAAGAGCATCCCAATCGTTAACTAACTTTATCAAACTAACTGACAGGATGTTACGTTACTATGAACCTAGATTATCACAACGTTGTTTAACGTTACGGTCGAAACGTGTAGAGATGATTAGCACAAATCAAAAGAAGTACGGCCTTTGCTCTTTGAGAAGTTTTTGAGTGCCAAGCGGGTATATATCACCGTCGGCAATTCGGACCGTTCAATCGTGTTTCGAACGGTCCACATTTATTCTCTCTCTCCCCTCACTCCACTATTCTCTTTCCTTTTTTTCTCTTTCCAAAATTTGAACCGTCCAAAAAACCTAACCCTAACAACAACAACTAAACCATGTACCGATCCCTTCCTGTCTTAGCATCCACCGACCAAACCACCACGCCAACGACTTCGTCGACTGCAGCCACCATCGGACCGTTAGGCCAAAACCGATAACCCCCATCTTGATAATTATCATCTTTTATTAATTATTGCCCCATCATCATATATGTTTTGATTTTTTTTTTCTATAATTTTTTTGTCAATTACCACTGTCAATAGTCGTCTGATATATATTGTCTGGCCGGCCTCCATCTTATGATTCTTATCTCGTCATACGTCTTCTATTTAAAGAAATTAAATCTCCAATATCTCATTCGCTTTAATTCTAGGAATAATTACAATCACCTCTATTTGGTGTTTGGAATTTATATTTTACCGTAGCGAGTTAGATATGAAGTCTATCGAATGACGACAAGAAACATAACTCCGGTTTTATATTGGTTATCGCTTAAAAAATAACATCATGCATGACATATAACTTCCATCATGAAAATTGAAAATTGTAACACCTTGTTCTATATAAGAAGTTTGTAGAGATGATTGTTGATGTGTAGAATCAGTCAATGTGATTAATTGGCATGTCACTATTAATTGTTTTTTTATGAGCTCGTATGCTTATTAATTATGGATGGAATTAAAGTAGGCAATAAAAATTGTATTTTGACTTGGTTGTGTTGGTGACGTGTTTCAAGATAATGCATGTGTTACGTACTCCAACAGTCAATAACAGCTCAACCACGACTGATCCAGCTCAGCATAACATAATCATAGACACTCAACAATAGCATAATAGATTTGAAGACGGGTGAATTTGTCATGAGAATCTTGTATCACTTCCGCATCCAATTAACCTCAAAACGAACGGGGTCAAACTTTACTACTAGTTCTTTTGAAAAACGCGTTCTTTTTGGCAATTATTGAAAATTGTATTTTACTTGCTTACGTACTTTAGTAAAGATATACTCCCTCTGTCCATACAGATTGCTAATTTTTCACTATTCACGCATTTCATAAACTCAACTATATTTTTTTAATTTACAATATTTTTATATGCAACATGAATCTGTTTGATAAATCTCACTTAGTTTTATAATACAAAGATTTTAAATTCATAATTTAAAAAAAAAAGTGAGAATAATGAAAATGTACAATTTTTGTGGGGCGGAGTGAGTACTTTGTTATGACTTATTTTTCAACTGAATTCGAAGAAATCCATGTAAATTATTTACTAGTTGCAGTCATAAAAATAGTGCAACAACCCCACAAATTATTCACAAACTTTGCCACTATTTCGATGTAAACTATAAATATATAAAGTAGGAAACAATCAGCCGTCGTCTGGGTGGTGTAGTTGGTTATCACGTTAGTCTCACACACTAAAGGTCCCCGGTTCGAACCCGGGCTCAGACATTTTAAAACTTTTGCTCCGCTTATTTTGTTCATCATGTTCGTGTTGCCGCAATCATTTTTACGGCCTTTTGCATCAGAACTTGCTCTCCATAAATTTTGAACATCGGCAGCCCCGTTGGTGGTTTTCGATCTTCCGATACATAATGCGTATCTAGGGATGGCAATCCCGGCCGCCCCATCCCGCCCCGCCCCATTCCCCGCCTCAAATGAATTGGAGATTCGGGGATCAGGTAGGAGATGAGGATAATTTTTTTAAAAAAAATGGGAAACGGGTAGAGGATGGTTATGAGTCGGTCCCCGCCCGGCCCCGTTTGTGTGTGTGTGTGTATATATATATATATATAAAATAAATAAATTATATACATAAATGAAAATTATATAGGAGTACTATCTTTATTATAAAATAGAAGTGTATGGGGACAAGTTGTTACAACGGCTCAAATTTGTTTGATTTAAGGGTTGATATGTGCTCTCCAACTCTCTTAAGAAAGTGTCACAATCTTTCAAATATTTCACAAAACTGTCATCTCTTTTTTTAGCCCCTCTGTCTCTCTCTCTCTCTCTCTCTCTCTTCTATCATCTTTCGAATCCCCACCGAGGTTTACAAATTCCGTCGGAAGTTAGGTCAATAAACATTCATTTCGATTATTAAAAAAAAAAAGAAACATTTCTTTGGGATTTTTTATTTATTCCGGCGAAGCTGGTTGAAGAAAGTTGCGTGAAAAGCTGGGCCAAGAAAGCGAATGTAATGGGTCTAACAAAGAAACCATTTTTTGAAAGTCGTGTGAAACATTCCTTTGGAATTTTTTTGGAGAAGTTTTTGGTGTCTGTTTCTTTCCACGGTGCAAGTAGTGTTTAAATTTCAATATAACTACTGTTCTGAGTAGAATTTGTGCATGTTCTAAATGTTCAAGAAATTTGGGTGATTTTTTTGGCGTGGGTGGGTAGGTGTGTTGTTAAATGTTACACATAATCAAGTTTTGTTATTTTGACTCCTCTTGACGTTCCGTTTTGAATGATAGTTTAGTAGTATAATCCGCACCCAAGTCCATGTGTTTTCAGATCCTCTTTTTTCTCCCTTCCTTTTTCTATTATCATCGGGTTGCTCGTGTCTGCATGGATAGAAATTGATACAATTCTTGGCAGAAATTGAATTTCAGAATAGTAACTCTATGGGTACATAATTTTCAGCAAATTGAGCCAATTCCGATCGGGGTGGATAGTGCCGTAGGCACGGGCAATCACTATGCCTCCGGTGATCGCTTACACTTAGGTATTTCAATCAAAGTCTGAATTTGTCACGCCCTCGATTTTCAGCTAAAATAATAATATATTTTCCACAGCAAAAGTCTTCCTCTCAAACTATATTTACCCTTGACTGTCATGCCAATCCAAATAAAGAATCAAAGTCTCTTCTTCTTCTCTCTAAAAATTTTTTTTTTTTTTTTACATAAAGTCTCCCAAACGTTTACAATTAAATGAGTTCCATAATGATCAAGGAGAGGAATTTACACATAGCTTTACATATATTCTCATCAAAAGGTACAACTCTCCATTGCGAGTAAAGTACACAACATGAATTTGACTAGATGATAAACACTTCTTTTATGATACCAATGAAGCTCTCAAGAGCCGTTTCAATGTGCACTCCATGCAATCCAAGCTAAGTGCCATGGCGAGTACCTGAAAGGATAGGGTGAGCTACACTAGCTCGTAGAGATATCCATACCTAAATTGCATGCAGAAGTGAAGATAGATCACAAGGGAAAACATTTTCCAAAAGCGTACTTGTTTTGTCAAAAGTGAAGCTCAAAATGTCATACTCACGCTGGAAAATATTTAACTCCATTTCTCAAACACCAACACTCTCACCCACACACACACCAATATTCTTAAAAATCTCAGCTTACCGCTACGGCATTACCCAACCCAATCCCTGCTTTTTCATTTTCCATTTCAATGATCTAAAGATTAGTCTGAGTTCTTTAACAAAATATTTTCACTTCCTTTTCTCATACAACCAACCAACCTCTCACCAAAAATATACACACTAGGCATGTAGAGCTAGAACATAAGGTAAGCAATGACAAGTCGAACAATACCGCACCTCAACAACAAGGAAACTCATCCGTCAATCCCAAATCAAACTTCAAATCTCAACATCTAGCAAAATTCCTCCACATTAAGATTTCCCTTATAAGTCTGACAAGCAAATACCATACATGAAACTCTCACAATGCATCACACCACGAGGCACCACTTATACATTCACACAGAACTGCCCATCACACATCAGGAGAACAAACCACAAGGATTTGGCAGTCTAAAGGGAAAAATAAAAGAAAACATGTATTGACACATTAGACATTCCAAGTTACCAACTCAAACTGACATTTTCAACCTTAGTTTGATAATAAATAATAACAAGATTCTCCGTTTCACCATGTCACGTGTTTCGATTTTATTTCCGGGCATTAAGGACCCCATACGTCCTATGTTCATTTCGGCATCACACCTTTCGGTAGATCCGTGGCTTTCTTGTGCACTTCCGGGCACTAGGGACCCCCGTGCGTCCACTAAAATCCTTTCGTTCAATTCCGGGCTTTTGGGACCCCCGTGCGTCCACTAAAATCCTTTTGATTCAATTCCGGGCTTTTAAGACCCCCGTGCGTCCACTAAAATCCTTTTGATTCAATTCCGGGCTTTTAGGACCCCCGTGCGTCCACTAAAATCCTTTGAATCAATTCCGGGCTTTTAGGACCCCCGTGCGTCCACTAAAATCCTTTGAATCAATTCCGGGCTTTTAGGACCCCCGTGCGTCCACTAAAATCCTTTGAATCAAACCCCCGTACGTCCCATGTTCGGCATCACACCTTACGGTGGATCCGTGGCTTTCATTATCGTTCAATTAGTGTCACATATTCTCACTAACAAGCAATCTCTTTATCCACCGTTTCTCTAATCCCCACACATAGCAAAACACATCTCTCACACCAATACTTAGATTCAGTTACACGTAAATAATCTTGTCTTCATCATTTCAATAAAGAAAGCACAAAAACCCACATCCTTCACATTGTAAATCAACCATTTATTTCACATCTCATATTACCACCTAATAGACCCCCTTTGTGACATCTCCATTAAGAGTCTAATTCGCAAATACTTATAACGATCCTCATCTTTGTAGTACCCATTAATGCTTAACAACCATGCACTCATGCCAAGTGATTCACCAAATCCTGTTTAACTCACTGCAAGTATCCTGCAAGCCCAGAGACTCAATCTCATGGAAAGACATCGAATAATTTACACATCGCGTCAAACATTCTACAACTGAATTTATCATCGATCGTATCATCCATCTAATCCATTTTCTATTCCAATCGTTTACAAGTATTTTAACCCTTATGCTCACTAGTTCTCATATCCCAATTAAACAACATGAATTCCAGGGCGACACTTAAACAATTGAAAAGTAGACTTCTTCTTCTTTGAATCCATAGGTCATACATCAAAAACAGAGTTCGGGTAACCTAACTACGGCCTTGCGATTATAGCTTCAACATAACAGTAAAAACTGGTGCAAGGCAGAATTTAGGTCAACTTTGGGTGCAAATTTGTTATCGCTCGGACATACCCATGATGCATGGGATGTATCGTTGGAAAACCCTATGTGTCTAGTTTCTAACAAAACAGACGGTGCGTCATTTCAAGTCCCGAGCTAGGAGTTATGGCCATTTTACCAAAGTCTACCTGTGCTGTCAGATTCTACGCGGAAATAAGTAAAATTGATTGAAAAATCATAACTCTTCCAACTTAAACCCAAAAATATTGAAACCAACGCCAAAAGTAGAACCACTACAAGCCCTACACTCAGTAAAAATCCCAAGTTCAGAAACAAGAGGAAATTAACCCAACAATCAAAAGAAATACAGATTCGCAACCATTTTCGCCCTAGTCGACCAACCCTACTTTAGAAATTCACCAAAAATTGTATACTTGACCAAATTACTTGATTCCAACACCAATCTCTTCTTAACTTAAATATGCAACTCCTGTAAAAGACCCAAAGCCACCCAAAGTGTTCATCATGCCCAGAAATTTAAAAGAAGACAGCCTCGCACAGATTCGT
Organism: Rhododendron vialii; assembly: GCF_030253575.1. Lineage (NCBI taxonomy): Eukaryota > Viridiplantae > Streptophyta > Magnoliopsida > Ericales > Ericaceae > Rhododendron > Rhododendron vialii. The sequence continues at coordinate 38,238,531 of NC_080561.1, read as the reverse complement.
ACATCCAGCAAACAGTCAGCATTCAAAAATTCATAACTAATTGTGTGATTATCGGTTTTGCATGATCTTGGTACCGAAATCTTCGTATTGAAACGTACTTTAACTGTTATGAAGATACCAAAAATTAATTCCTAGCAGAAAGGCTCCCAAAAGACAGATTACCAAAACCCACGAAATTTTCAGCATGCTCAAGATTTATTCAAGACTCAAAATAGATAATCAAACTTGATTCTTGTACATCCAACTAACACTTAAACATGTAAAGAAAGGTAGGAGATCCCTACCTCGAGGGTTAGAAGCAAGCCCGAACATGGAGGAAACTTCGAAGTGCTCCGATCGTGAATTTTCTTCGATGGATAGGAAGCTCTCGTCGCGTAGAACAACTTTAGTACTTGGGATTTTTCAAAAGTCTCACTCGTGATCGATGAAATCGAAGAGAGAAGGTGAGAGAGGTGAGAGCCGAGAGAGACGCCGGAGAAGAAGAAAAGAAAGGAAAGGAAAAGAGAGAAAATAATCTCCTGCTCCCCTTTTTTTTTGAATTATATAGCACAAATAACACTTTCACCCTTTCACTCCTATTGTATCACGCCAACTCCCACAACTTTCAAGTCATCTCACATTGACCCAACTCATATCCACATTGTTATACATACTTTGATAATTCAAATACATATTAAACATTTAAAATTTAAGAAAATAATTATGGATCTCTACAGAATTCTTTGTAGCTTTTTTCGATAGCCAATTTTTTTCTCGCGGTCCAAACTAATTTTTTTTTACTCTTTATATGGTTAGTTTATGGTGTTTGATTTCTGAATTCTAATATGTTTTTTTATTTCTGCAAATGAGTTTAATAGATGTGGTGGAGGATCCATAGTAATACTATTTTAACTTTTTTACTTGGTATTTCTGGGGATTCCATAAGCAAATTGATAGCTTTTTTGTAACTAGCTTAAAAATTTACTTGAGGGAGTACCGTAAGCATGTGTGATTCTCTTTCGTGCCACTAAAAAAAAGATTACATACTACACACTAATAAATTGATTTAGTGTTTGAGCCACTAGCTAGCAAGTGTCATAAGTACGTGCAATTCCAAGCGGAATGCGTAGTGTTGTAGGCTCGGGTAAATACTAGTATATACATAAGTGAGGAAGAAAGAAAGAAACTAAATCTCACTGTCAATTAACATAGAAGTAATTGAATTCACTTACCACGGATAGAAGATTAGTAGAAAAAAGAGCTCAAATCGATAGTTCTAGTCAAATAAATATTATTCACGTCTGATAAATATTGTTCACGTCGGAAACTCGTGAAATAGCGTCGTGTTGAGAGACTAAGAAACAAAGCTTTAAAGAGCTTTGCGTGTGTTGTTTGTTCTTGGCGTCTTGCTGCAGGAGAGATACCGGATTAAGAATATCGGTTTTGCCTGTGGTTCCAGTTGGATCCCCGATTCTTTACGGGGATCCCCGTTCCCCGTTTGGAGAGGGGATGGAGGGTAACAAAAATTCCCCGGTGGGGATCGGGGAGGGAATGGGGATGGATTTGGATTCAGGAATCGGGGATGGGGATAGTGGTATCCACCTCCTACCCGCCCCATTGCCAACCCTATGCGTATCCCTTCCGACCTGATTTTTTCGGTTTTCGGATCTTCTGATACATGATGCGTATCGCTTCGAACCTGATTTTTTCGGTTTTCGATCTTCTGATACATGATGCGTATCGCTTCGAACCTGATTTTTTGCCCTATTCACGAGGTATACTTGACTACATCCGTTTTAGGTACTCTGGTACCAAAAATAATTAATGGCCGCTACAGCCGACTCTCTCCATGTATCAATTGATGCTCCCGCTTCCGTTGCACTACTACTACTAGTCCGCTATGCCGTCCTCCGTCTCTCTCCATTTCCTCGGTTGCGTTCTGAATCTTTACTGCAGAGCCAAAAAAACAGAGACGGATACGGTCGAAACTCCATCTAGCTAGCTAAGATCACGGATGGTATTAGAAGCCACCGGACAAAAGAAAATCAGATCATAAAAGAATGTAATGTGCATTCTTTGCAGTGCCGTGTAGCCCGAATTTTTGCCACAACACAAAAGCCGAAAAATTGCAGTGCCGTGTAGCCCGATTATTAGCTAAGCACGAGTGCGATGTGGATGGCACAAAGCGTCCCACATTCAAAGGCCGTTTGATACTTGTACGAGCATATATATAAAAAATCATGGTTGAGTTTTGATCGAAGTGGTCGTCAAAGACAAGCCAAAAGTTACCATTGAGAATCATGAAGAAGAAGGAGAAGTCCGTGACTACGTACTTTCAAAAGGCCGGTGAATCTCGATATACAGAGGTACGACTGGGATTTGTAGGCTGTGTCGAAGCACGTGCAAAGCTCGGAACTAGTATAAACAAGAACGCAAGCTGGAAACTTCACGAGCTTAAGTTCAGGCTTGAAATAAATAGCAAAGATTCTGTGAATAGCCATAGATTCTCTAACAGACAAATAATAAAATGGCTATTAAAGTCAATAAGCATGAAGATGTCTCTATATGCATAACCCCCAAAATCAAGTGTGAATGGTATACTCAACTAGTTATTGTAACGTAAGATTAAAGTTTTGAAACTGTCAAAAATTAGTATATTCCAGCACTAGTAACAGAAGCAATTGCAACCAAGAACATTAGGCTGTTTTTCAGGTGTAAAATCTCTTGGGGAAATGGGGATTGTTCGTTCTTTGCGGTCTTCAATTCGAACATGTAGAAAACTCTGTCGTTCGATCGAACCGCTCTCCCCACAGTCTCGGAAAGATTTTACGCGAACTCGCGAGTAGTTGTCTATACCGAGGCTCATGACTTTCAAACATGACAAGTGGTTTTGTGACAAAAATGAAGACTCCAAATGCTTCATCGATTTCGCTTGCGATCTCTCTTCTGTCCTTGATTTCGTGGGCAACTTCGGCTGATACCCATGGGAGTTTTCTCCAATGCCTTTCCCTTCAGTTTCCAGATTCTAACTCAATCTCCAAAGTCATTTACACTCCTCACAACTCTTCGTACGAATCCGTTTTGCAATCCTCGATACGAATGGAGCAATTCTTACCGTCTTTCGCAACCCCCAAACCTCTAGTCATCATTACACCATTTCTAGAATCCCATATCCAAGCAGCCATTTATTGTTCCAAACAGCATGGCATGCAAATTCGGGTTCGGAGCGGTGGACATGACTACGAGGGTCTCTCTTCCATTTCCTACCAGGCCCCGTTTGTCATCGTTGACCTTGTAAATTTTCGATCAATCACTATTGATGATGTCGGAAATAGCACTGCATGGGTTCAAGCCGGGGCCACGATCGGTGAACTTTATCATGCCATAGCGAAGAAAAGTCCAACTCTTGGCTTTCCAGCCGGTGTTTGCCCTACAGTAGGCGTTGGCGGACACTTTAGCGGGGGAGGGTACGGGATGATGTCCCGTAACTATGGGATCGCTGCTGATAACATCATCGATGCCCGATTAATCGATGCAGATGGCAGAATTATGAATCGGGAATCTATGGGGGAAGACTTATTTTGGGCCATTAGAGGAGGCGGAGGGGCAAGTTTCGGTGTTATTACTGCATGGCGCATAAAACTATTGCCTGTTCCCGAAAATGTCACTGTTTTCATGGTGATCAGAGACTTGGAACAAAATGCAACTAAGATTGTACACCGGTGGCAATACGTTTCGGTGAAAATCGATAAAAAGCTACTTATCAGGTTGTTTCTGAGGAGAGCTCGTTCTAGCCGAGACGGAAAAATAACGGTACAAGCCTCATTTGTTGCCTTGTACCTCGGTGGAATCGACAGGCTGCTCCCGTTGATGCAACGAAGCTTTCCCGAGTTGGGTTTGGTGAGATCAGACTGTACCGAAATGAGCTATATCGATTCAACGCTTCACTTGGCAGGTATGAACGGAATGCCGCTTGATATTTTGCTGAACAGGACTTGGTCGCTAATGTCATATTTCAAAGGAAAATCAGACTATGTGACGGAGCCAATTTCTAAAACAGGGCTCAAATCCATATGGAAAAGGCTCATGGAACACCCCGAGGAGATGAACGAGATGCAATTCAGTCCTTTCGGTGGAAGGTTGAGCGAGGTCTCGGAATCCGCGACGCCTTTCCCTCACAGAGCGGGGACCTTATACAGCATCCATTACGCAGTCTGGTCGTACGAACGAGGGAAAAGTGTGTTCGACCGGCAGATGAGAGGGATCCGAAGATTTCATAGCTTTATGACTCCTTACGTTACCAAGAATCCAAGATCTGCATATCTAAACTACAGAGATCTTGATCTGGGGGTAAATAACAAAGGGAACACAAGCTATGAACAAGCAAGCATTTGGGGGTTGAAATATTATGGGAATAACTTTAAGAGATTGGTTCATGTGAAGGCCAAGGTTGATCCTGGTAACTTCTTCAGGAATGAGCAAAGCATTCCACCCATAAGCGGCTCTGCCTTGGGCCACGGATATTCTAATGAGCATCCTAAATTATTTCTCATAATATGCATGGTAATTTATATACTTCAAGTTCAACTCGTTATTTGAACGACCAGGTCCGTTAAATTCGAACGCCTTATAGTGTACTATCCAACTCGTTATTTGGATGTGAGTAAAGGATGAAAAACTAAATTTACGGCGAAAGGGCAAAACAAATACGAAAAATCAAACGTTTTCTGTCAAAGCATTAGACCAATTTATTAATATTTGATTTTATATAAGGAGACTGATTTCTACACTCCATTTTTTATCATATTCACTCCATTTTTTTGTCCTTATTCACGTGAATTTACTTTTTTACCCTTTCATAAATTCACTTTTTCACCCATAAAGGGGCAATAGAGTAAATTCACACCAAATAAAGACAAAAAAAAAGAAGTATATGTGGTAAAAAGGAGAGTATAAAAATCAAATTCCTTATATAAAACTGATTGTTTAAGTTACTACTCAATTATGACAACCCCGAAAAAAAAAATTCTAGAACCATCTAGTAGAGCATCTCCAATCCATGAATTCAAATATTACGTGGTGGAAACGGTAATTTTGGCATATCCTCCTTTGATCAGTGTCAAATCTAACGTAAATTTGGCTCTACGCCATTTGTTTAGGAGCCCTAGGCAATGGCCGCCTCTTCTGCCTTGCCTTGGGCTGGGCCTGAGGACGGGTTGAATATCATTACCTCCGTTCTTAGTTCTCGAACCAATTTTCCGTCCCTGCCCCACCCCGATTCATAACGGGAAGGTTTTTTTAATCCGCCATCCCTACCACAAATTCAGGACAGGGATCCAAACTTGAAAAAATGAAAGTCTCTTCAAAATAAATACTACGCGAAACATTACAACAATTAAAATGTATATTTATCTTTTTCCTAAATCATAAGATATTAACAAGTACACTTGTATTTCCATAATACTTAAAAGGTACAGTTATATTTTCTCAAGTTTGAAAATATTAGCGTACAATTTATTTCAAGAAAATGAAACAGGGTGGGTAAGGGCGGGGACATGTTAACCCGCCTCCAACCCGTTTCTTGAATGTTATTTCAAATTCTTCAACAAATTCATTCTGATCTTCGAAAAAAAATCTCCGAATCACCAATTCATTCGAACAGGATCAGGCCGAATCAGATAGAATCCATCACGGATGAAAAAAAGAAAAAGAATAGAGCGTACAATTGTGCTCCTCTGATTGGCCATGGCTATCCCGCGTAGAAAGTGTGTTTAATTATGTGGGAATTTTTGATCGTTCATAATCTTAACATTATTAAACTCTTAATTAGTATTATTCTCCAAACAGTATGGTCCCATAACGTGCGGCTTGGCATAATTTTGATGGATACTTTAGACAACCAGCCTTCAATTATTGTTGATTTGCTTTAATTAATCATTAAGGTATGTTGCATATGTATGAGGATTTGATAACCGGATGTTCGAGTCAGTTTACGCGTATCTCAACTACTTTTGAGATCTAAAATTAACGACAGGACAAACACTTCGATGGCCTCAAGGTTTGGACTTTGTGGGATTCGAACACGCAACCCATCAAGGGCAAACACTTGTTATTTTTCTCATATCCGTTTGGCCAAACCGCTTAGAGTTGTATTTGTATGTACGAGGATTGAGAAACCTAAATAACGGTATATTCTTCTTCTAAGTTCTAAAAGCATTTGTATTTACCAGTTTTCAATTGCACAAGGATCCGTTTGCTTGCCCGAAATGAGAATCAAATTAACTCGTCTGGATACAACTTACCTTTTAAACAAAGAGTCGCGTTGAAGCGAAGTGACAAAAAGCAACCCAAATGAAACCTTTGTTTTACTTCTTGAAATTGATAACCATTAACCCACCACAATTTCTTTCTACACCAACGCTACAGACACAAAGGGAGGTGTACAAAACCAAACATAGATGTGTTCGAACTGTTCAATGCAGGTGGGTCGCACACGGTAGATGCAGAGTCTATATGCATTGAATAATTTCGAATACATCTGCGTTAAGATTTATTTACTTTCGTCTGTGTCCATAACATTTTATTTTAATGAGAACTTTAGAGACATTGTAAACGTTGTTGGTTTCGAAGTGGCCCATGTTATTTTGGGACGCGGGGGCTCTACTGCCCACCATGGGCAGCAGCCCCTGCCCACACCTCACACACACCTCACACGGCACCGTTTTGGGAAGGAAAGAAAAACCAAACTTTTCGTTTGCAATCTTATAGAGCAGAAACATGATTATGAGAGCCCTAGAGTTAAAATTTAATTATGTCTCTTTAGAATAATATGATCAGAATAATAAGATCTTCGTGTCAATTCAAACGGATTGAAAATTGGAGCACTTAATTTTTTAATCATATTTTTTAATATATAAATGGTCTAAAAAAATTAAGTACGCCAAGTTTTAATTCGTTTGAACAAGTACGAAGATCTTTTTATTCTAATCATATTATTCTAAAGTATCATAATTAATTTTTGTCTCTAGGGCTCTCATAATTAAGTATATGCTCTTTATTTAGGATCCTGTAGATCAGAAACGTGATTATGAGAGCCCTATAGACAAAAATTAATTATATCTCTTTAGAATAATATGATCCGAATAATAAGATCTTCGTATTTGTTCAAACGAATTAAAAATTAGCGCACTTAATTTTTTTAGACCGTTTATATATTAAAAAATATGATTAAAAATTTAAGTGCTTCAATTTTCAATCGGTTTGAATTGACGCGAAGATCTTATTATTCTAATCATATTATTCTAAAGAAACATAATTAAATTTTAACTCTATGACTTTCATAATCACGTTTCTGCTTCATAGGATTGCAAACGGAGAGTTTTGTTTTTTCTTTCCTTCCCAAAACGGTGCCGTGTGAGGTGTGTGTGAGGTGTGGGCAGGGGCTGCTGCCCATGGTGGGCAGCAGAGCCCCCGCGTCCGTTATTTTGGCCTCTTTCAAATTTCTCAACCCATGTGAGCCAATGTTTCTTCCAAATTTTGAAGGAAAATTCTAAAATCAGCCTAGTGGGCTGAGAATAATGAGTATGTGAATGTGTATTAAAAGGTATAAAAAGTACACAGAAATATGTGTTTTCCTTGTCTTCTAGTGTGCTTTTCATCAGCCCAGTGGGCTGACAATAGCAAGACCGAATTTTGATACCTTTATTCCAATATTCCTCTTTCTCCAATCGCCTTATAAATATGTATATGTTTGGATGTTTTTCGTAACTTTCGGTTTTAAACTACGCGCATCTCGGTTAATTTTTGTAGGCTAATTCTAGCGGAACTCACATAAATCTGAGATAAACCATGCATGCATAAAACTGGTCTCACAAATATTTAAAGTACATAGACGGTTTAAAGTTTGAAATTTTCGACGATACAAACTCTTAAGTTTCAGGTCTTACGTCACGGTTTCAAAGCATCTTTATATCTTTATATAACCCATTCTCTTTCTCTCTCAAAAGGTGGAAGTTTCCATTGTACCATGTTTTTGGGGGGTGTGAGATGAGCAACAAGAAGCAGATTCAGTGCTAAGATGATGCAACAAAATTGGTGGAAATTGAAAAGGGAGGAGAGAAGATCATCATGGGGTATTACAAGAATTGGGTACAAGCTTTGGTCACAGCCTGGACTTTTATGTTTCTATTGGGTCTCATGTGTTGTTGCCTCAGCTCCAAACCCCGCCCCCACGGCGACACCGGCAGCGGCAGCGGCGGCGGCGGTTGCTCCTGTGATGGCGCCTACGGTGGCGTCGTATGATCCTCAACCACATCTCTCTCTCTCTCTCTCTCTGTTTTTGCCTTGTCTTTAATTTCTTCTCGGGCTCATTTATTCATTTGATTTTGTTGTTTAGGAGGTACAGAATATGAGTTTGTTTCTTCAGGATTTGCACATATAATGCTTTATATTTTGTTTTTACAGAAAGGGAATTCGGAAAATCTTGTGCATATATATGGATTTGATTGTATCTGATTGTTTTTAATTTATTGTAAATTATGGCGCTCTGTTTTATTTCTATTCAATTGTTTCTCACCCCATTTGAAGAATGAGTGCTATTGGGACTTGGAAGTTCGCAAATAACAAAATAAAAATTCGAAGAAAAATACAGGAGATGTTGTTGAAGAGTAAATGCAGTTTTTGTTGAGTTGGTGGTTCTATAATAACTGGTGTATGGTGATTGAGAAATTTTTGGGTGCCAAGCGGGTGGTATAGTACTTGTGGTACCCCGTGAGCGATTTCAGTCGTCCAAATGTGTTTTAGACGGTTCGGATTTTAGAGAGAGAAAAAGAGGAGAGATAGTGGTCGGGTGAGGGTAGAAATCTAGGCCTTCCAAAACATGTTTGGAACAGCAAGAATGGGCACGGGATACCGCCATGTGTTATCCACTCGGCACCCAAAAATTTCTCATGGTGATTTGTTGTAGTACCCAGCTCACCTGCCAACATGAAAGGAACTTCATGCCATTTACGAAAGAAAGAGACCTAGATTAATGAGTTGCCGTGCCTCTTAGTCTATCTGATTGTATTTTTTGTCTTGCAAGGGAGCGGTCTGGGATTCGAGTCTATGAAAAGACATCAAACCTCCTTTGATTGTTAATACTAATTCTCCGCTAACTCTTCGGTGAAGTATACAATATTGGCAGAAAAAAAAGAAAAAGAAAAAGAGTTGTCGGATAAGGATGGGTCGGTTGGTTTTGGTACTTCCCTGTGCCAAACCCAAATCGACACTTACAGGGTAGATTTTGGAAGAAGTCTTCCCCCCCCCCCCCCCTCCCCAGACTGGGGAACGTAACCGTCGATTCAGGTGACATTATTGTCATCCGTAATTGTCATTTGCTGCATTGATTAATTGAAACTTATATACTAAAATGGGGTTAAAAAATTGGGTTAAAAATAATGAAAAGTAGTTAGCAAAAATAATGACTCAGCAATCTAAACAGTCTGTAATTTCAATCTTCTACAAATGAACTTTCACTCAGCTTATCACATTTGTCGATCGCACACATACTCATGTAAGTCATGAGAGGTGAGCAAAACATTATTATTCAAATTGGAAATTTATTTTTAGAAAATTAGTCTTAAATCCATTATGTGAACTTCATAAATTCACAACTCTACCTATTAATTTTGTAAGATCTCAAGTTCATTTTATGATACCCTAGGGTTTAGGCATTTTCATAAGATTTTAGGGTGCACTTTTTATTATAGGATAGAGTACCCTAGAGTTTAGGCATTTTTATAAGGTTTTAGAGTTCACTTTCCTATTATAAGATTTTAATGATTTAGGCATTTTTATAGAATTTAGGGTTTTAGGCACTTTCATATAGGATAGCCTAGGATTTAGGTTGTGTGGACTTGTGATTTTACAAAACAATTAGATAGACTTGTGGACTTATGAAATGTCTATAGTGGACCTATTACTAAATTTTCCTTTTTTTTTTGGTAGATGAAATGGATATGTACATAAGTTATTTTACCTATTTTTCAATGAGTATTGTTGTCTTTAGTTCACATAGTCATCTATATATAGGGAACTTCATTGCACTTGTCTCGGGTCCTACTTTTAAGATCTCACCACGGCCTATAGTGCATGTTATTAAAAACTGTGTAGTTTCCTGGAAAATTGTTCAAGTTTTTCACAAATTGTGAATATCTCAATTAGCAATTTAAATAAATTAATGTAATTTTTCTTTACAAATTATGTGAAAAGATTATCTTTTGATTCTAAAAATACACTACAACACGAATAGCCTATTGCGAGGAAAATTTGTGAGGAAATTCATTTTCCTCGCAAATAGTGCACAATCAGCGAGGAAAAATATTTTCGTCGCCTTTAATAACAAATTTAGCGAGGAAAATGCTTTTCGTCGCAAAATATATCCATTTAGCGAGGAAACATAAGTTTTGTCGCCTATAGATCTTTTTTCCTCGCATATTATTCTTCTATGGCAAGGAAAATACATTTCCTCATTATTCATATCCTATAGTGACAAAATGAACTTTTCCTCGCTATTTGTATCCTACAGGCGACAAAATGCAATTTTCTCGCTAATTGTATCCTATTGGCTCGCCCCTCTAGTAAGTGTGAGGCATGATTTTCCTTTATTGTATCATTCAATGAGGGTATTTGATACAATTAAATAGTGAATGACACCATATTATTAAATGGATCACGAGTTGGTATGTTGAAAGATATTCAAATTACCCTCATATTTAGAGAGATTATTCAATCACTTATTAATTTTAGAAAGGTTATTCAATCTACTTATCATTTTAATAGTTTTGTTTAATGATAATATACTCATCTAATACAATTTTTGCTATTTCAGGTGGGTGATTATCAGTGACAAACTGCTCGTAATATATTGACCAATGAGGCTACTATGAGGCAGCTTTAACGCAATTCTAGATCTGCCTTTCAATATATATACTACTATTAGGGTGATTGTTATATGCTTTCATATATGTATGTATTTATATACTCACTCCGTCTCACAATTTTGGTCCCCTAGCTACGAAATTACGTGCAATTTTTGAACTTAAAAATAGTGTACTTGTCAAAATCATATTTGTGCAATATGAATCATATTTGATAGATTTCGATAAGGTCTTTTGAACTGTGTAAAAAAATAAAAAATTATTTTAAAAAATACATTATTTTTAAGTTTGAAGATTGCTCCCAGATTATTTTTTTTCTAGGTTCATAGGGGACCAAGATTATGTCATAGAGGTAGTATATATACACACACAAAAAGTAACAAGAAGTAAAAAAAATTACCAAAATAAGTTTCAGACTTGTAAGTTTACAAAAACGCAATCCAAAATATATCTCGAGCTTATGGCGGCAAAAAACGCATTCGATCCATAAAAGCTACTCCTTCTATTCCTTTTTAAGTGTTCACTATGGTTCTACGTGTCATTTTCAATGGTTAAATTTGTCGACGTATATTATATTTATGTTTTTAAAGTCATTGTCTTATAGAAATAATTGAGATCTATCAAACAAGATCTATATTGTAAATTTTTAGCAATATACATTAAGGGATATAGACAATTAAAAATAACATGCAAAATTGTAATGGACGTTTAAAAAGGGATGGACGGAGTACGATAATCCCATCAAAAAAATAGATAACAAATATTATTAATCCTACCAAAATTGCTGTCAGATACCAATAGAACATGTTCAACCAAAAAAAAATGTTGAGCTGGCAAAAGATTAGACTTTGCTCAAACAAAGTTCAGACACTGTACAAAAAGTCGAAGACCATTAATGTCGGAAAGCAAATTTGTAGAGGTGAAAGACAAGATAAAATGATGATATATAATAAAAAGTTCACCTTCTATCCAGAAGTGCAAAGTGGTGCGGTGGATAAGTGTTGCGTCTCACAAAGCAGAGGTCCCAGGTTTGAGAATGACTACGTGCAAAAGATGCAGAGCAGTTGCATTTGTTTTGGATTTAAATTTGTTTAGCGAGGAAAAAACTTCCTATCATATTGTTGTTGGTAGTAATGAATTCTTAGCCTTCTGCGACAAAATGGACAGATTTGGAGATGAATTTTTTTAAAAATAGCGAGGAAACAATTTGTCGCAAAGAGAAAAACTAATTTCTTCGTGAATTGTTTTAGCGACAAGGTTTAGGCGAGGAAAATGGGCGACAAAATATTTCCTCGCAAATACCATTAACGAGGAAAACTGATGCTTTAGCGAGGAAATACTTTCTTTGCAATAGGCCGTTTGTGTTGTAGTTAGAAGAGCCCTATATTATAAATATGGAGCAAAGAGAATATATGTGTTTGTAAAATAGTTGAGTAACGTGGAAGGATCTGATTGAGGATTATGAGGGATCCGGTAGTTGATATTTCACAATTAGAAACCTTTGGGTAAACTCTTGGGCCCTCAAAACATGATATTTTGCAATTGCCAACTCACTCCAACAAATTGTACAACCAAAATCCCATGATTCTAGTTCAGTTAGCTACGACTCTTGTATCTCATTATTAGATCATTACGTGTTCGAATTTTTTCATCTGCGTGTACGTGTTGTTCCCTTGTGTACTTGTAGACTTATTTCCAGTTTAATGTAATTCTAATACTTGTATTCTTCTGTCAGTTGTAACAAATAAAAAAAATCATGTCCAGTGGGGTAAAGACAAATTGGAAGCTTGTGTGGACACAGAAATTTCTTCGTAAACCATTGCGTATTCCATTCACGTCCAAATTAAAAGATAACTTTAACATGACTTATTTATATAGGCTGCAAATTTGGTGACCAAAAAACCTAAAAGATCTAAGGAAGTAAACTTAGGCTAACTAGAAAGCATGAATAAGATTAAAAAAAACAAAAAACAAAACCCTAGAAAACATGAATAATAACTTAGTCTAAACAGAAAATGTAATAATAAAACCTATAAAATATGGTAACATAATATTGTACTAAACTTATGTTAATAGTCTAATCTAGATGAACGATCGAGATTTTAAACTATTTGATGCGATCTAAATCCAAGATTACAGAGAATGCAATTACCTAATTAGTAGTCATGACTTGGGATTTAGGAGTTTACTCCCTTTCAAAGTTCTAGGTTGGAAACCACTCAGTTGCTATCAATATTTGGAGATAGTCTATACAGAATTTTGCTCTGACTTTAGTTGGGACTCTCGCAAGTGACTTTAGTTGGGACCCTCAAAAATTGAGTCATCAAACAAAAAAGAAGGTAAATATTGGAACCAGAAATGGTGTTGTGCGGGTGGTGAACAACACCGTGTTGTGCATCATCCAAACCATCTGTTTGGCAATTCAAAAATCTAAATCTCATCGTCATTGTGTAGCATCCGAGTCCCCCCTTTCGAATTATTGTTTCCGTGGACCGTCAGTTATGTTTTGTTTTCTTTCAGTGCCAATGCAGTATGATCAATGATGTTGAGTGTACTATGAGTTAAAGTGGGCCTCGTTGGCCCATATAGATTGGACCCATTTGGATTCCTTCTTTGACAATTGCTACAAGTATCTCTTGGATTTGGAATGCGACTCTCTTTTTCCTTTTCCATGCTGAAAAAAATATATCCCCCGTCTCATGCTCCGCTTCAGAATACCTTTTTAAAAAATAAGTTTTTATTTCATATTTTTAAATTAAAAAGTAATGTAAATGAAAAATAATTTTTTGATTTTTTTTGCACCGAATAAAAGATCTCGATAAGATCTATTAAACAATATCCATATTGGTAGAAAAATTATTTGCGTAAACACATTATTTTTTTGCTTAAAATTGCCTTTTTAAAAAATAAATACTTATATTGAGTTCCAGAACGGAGCCTCATTCTGATAAGCTAAAAGTTGTAAATTACTTTTTGCCAGTACTTTGTAATCAGGTTATTCTCCTAAACTATAAATAGTGTGGGAGACAATGGAAGAGATCAAAGGGAGAACGGAGGTAAAAAATGGTTTTAGGGTAGGAGAAACTACTTTTGGCAATAAATTATACAGTAGATGAAAAAGATAGCTAAAACGGGACCTTTTTTACTTTGTTCAGACTTTGGAGTTTTGAGGCCAAACTCCATTTGGCAGTTGAGTGGTTAGCTTTGAGAATGCAAATTGCTGACTAAAACAGGCCGTTGAATACAGAACATTCAAAGAGATCAAAAAAGTGTTTCCACTTAAAAAAAAAATAACTAAAAACTTAACGCATCTAATCATTTTGTTTTCACTAGTTAAATTTTTGTAGTATTTTACCATCTTATTTTCACTAACAAAAAAATTATCAATAAAATTATTATTTTTTGCTATAATAACTCTACTCACAAATCCATCAACAACTTATTCACTACCGGAAATACCTTACAACTTCTCAACCACAAATAAAATTTACAAATTTTTTCAGTACCGGAAACATCCCTGACACGATTATCTTGAAAGAGATTAAATTCTTGTTTCCTCAAAATCAATCGATTTTATTGCACCGCGTCATCATCCACTGTTTTGCAACGTTACACGATGTAATTGATTTGGAGAAAACAAATGTTTACACCGATGGTATAAAGAATTTATTTTCAAAGGTCTTGGTGTTTGGTCGGATAATGCAGGAAACAATGGAAGGATTGAAAAAACCTTGATTTTTATTGCATGTATGGGAGATAAGAATCTTCAAAACATCAAACTCAGCTGATTTTAAGGGTGTATAAAATAAGAGAGAAGATATATTTTATTGAATTCGATAATGAAACCGTATAATGAGATCTTTATTTATATACAAGGGGAATGAACCTAACTATAGAAGGAATCATTCTAATTACAATAAAATCGTAATCAATTACAATCAAATCAAAAATCTCAATATCACGATATGATCACAATATTATTTAGTATATGTAAGGATTCTAACAGATGAGGTGCACAACTAGGAATTAAGGGAGAATTTTTCAGTCAACATTTTTAAATGAAATTTATGTTCGTGGAGTTTTCACTGAATGTTTTTAAGATTGCTATCATCCCGTCATCAATGATCTGTTGATTTCATTATTACAACAAATTCTTACTTTGTGGGGCCATGCTAGGTTCGCTTCATCTTACTGTTTACATTGATAGATCCGTCATATATAATATGTGAGGCGCTTCTGGATTTCGTGCCGTGACAATCACGCGTATGTATGTAGAATAATAACACATCGAATTATATGTACACGCTTGTTCAAATCGCATCTGTGATTGCTTTTTTTGGATATACGTATAGTCATATATGTGTATATATAGTATCTATTTGTTTTTTAGTATGTAAGACTTATTCAAAACGTCAATCTCAAATGTTTTGTGATGCGTGAAGGTGATTAAGGAAACGACGTACGGCTATAAATATGCATAGTGGCTTCAGGATTAAACTTTAAAGCAACATATATAGAGGATTAGACAAACGTTGTTGTAGCTTTTGGTTTTGGCAAGGGAAGCAATTTAAGCAAAAACAACACATCACCTAAAGCAATGACCAGTGGATTCCCATTCCCGGGTATCCCGATTGGTTTTGGGGTAATTTTCGGCGTCGTCTTAATTCTTGGTTGCATCGTGAGTTGCGTCAAGGGTTCTGGAGACCACGGTGGCGGGGGAGACATAGGAGGCGATGGTCATGGTCATCATCATCATCATCACCACCACGGTGGAGGCCATGGTCATCATAATCACGGTGGCAGCGGATGTGGTGGTGGAGGCCATGGTCATGGCCATGGCCATGGTCATCACGGTGGCGGCGGATGTGGTGGTAGCGGAGGAGGCATAGGAGGAAGTAGTGGCACCGGTGGGGGAGGTGGATGTGGTGGTGGCGCCGGTGGGGGAGGAGGAGGCGGTGTCTAGTAATTTTTAGCAATGGCAAAGTCTACTTTCATCCCCTGTGGTTATCGCCATGTACGGATATCCCCCTCATGGTTCAAAACTGACCACATAACCTACCTGTAATTTTGAAAATGTCCATATAGACCCCTTGCCGTCATGTTTTCTATCCATATTAACGGAGGTGTATCTCACACTCTTCTAGAATATATTTTGAGTCATTCGTAATGTATTATATAAAGAATAGAGTATCTCTGTAAAAAATCATCTCGATTAGACATCAATAACCTAGTGATCTAATTTTTAATAAATTCAAATTTGAAATTTTAATTTCATAACAAAATCGATTTGACCATGAGTTTTTCATTTTTTGATTGACTTGAATTTTGGCATAGATGTAGTACTCGTCAAAATTTACAATATCAACGGTTTAGATTTAATTTTTGGTATAGGGGATGGTATAGTTAGATTTAAAAAAAGAAAAAAGAATCAAGAGACATGATGAGGGTATATCGGTTTTTTAATGTTGTATTCGTTAATATAAATGGAAAACATGACGGCAGGGGGTCTATTCGTACATTTTCAAAATCACAGGTAGATTATGTAATCAGTTTTGAATCATGAGGGGAGTATCTGCACATGACGATACTCACAGGGAGTCAAAATGGACTCTGCCCTTCTTAGCCCAAAATTGTACCGATGGTCGCGCTAGGCCGTCTCTGGCCACCGGACAGCCAATTCGAGCTTTTCAAAAATTCTAAAAAAAAAAAAAACAAGGGGGTCCTCATGGAAATCAACGACATCCGATGTGTGTAAGGTACTTGATCCAAACACCCTATTTTTCATCTATATATGTATATGTATATACATGAAAAATATGGTGTTTGGATCAAACACCCTATACACATTGGATGCCTTTAATTCCCGCTTGGGCCTCCTCATTTTTTTTTATAGAATTTTTGGACGGCTCGGATCGGTTGTCCGGTGGCCGGAGATGGCCTGGCGCAGCCGTTGGTGCGATTTCGATAGGAGATCGATCAGTCCCTATAGCGCTTTTTTTTTTTCAAAATTATTTGAGTATAATGTAATGTGAGTGAATTTTAGACATGTCAAGTCTTTCAAAAACACATTTTTAAGCGCTTGTTTAGGTTTATTTTCCATCAAATGTTGCTAGTATATGATCTGATACAATTCAAAAATGATTCTTCATTCGTTAACCACTCGAAGAAGGACACGATAGGGTTTAGGTTGTGTGGACTTGTAGCTTTACAAAATTATTAGGTGGATTTGTGAGCTTATAAAATGTCTATAATGGACCTATCACTAAATCTTTCAATTTTTTTTTGGTAGATGAAATGAATATGTACATAAGTTATTTTGCCTATTCGTCAATAAGTATTGTTGTCTTTAGTTCACATAGTCATCTATAGGGAACTTCATTGCACTTATCTCGGGTCCGAATTTTAAGATCTCACCAGGACCTATAGTGCACGTTATTAAAAACTGTGTAGTTTCCTGGACGATTGTTCAAGTTTTTCACAAATTGTGAATATCTCAATTAGTTATTTAAATAAATTAGTGTAATTTTTCTTTAGAAATTATGTACAAAGATTATCTTTTGATTCTAAAAAAATAGAAGAGCCCTATATTATATATGGGGCGAAGAGAATATATGTGTTCGTAAAATAGTGGAGTGACAAAAAGCAACCCAAATAAACCCTTTGTTTAACTTCTTGAAATTGATGGATTGGGGATGATGCTGGTGTGTGCAGCACCGTGTTGCGCACCTCCGAGCCGTCAGATTGTGCATCCTACAGCTCGGATCTCATTTCAGCAATGAATGACTCTCGATCATTGGTTGTCAAGATGAGATCCGAGCCGTTCGATGCACAATTCGACGACTCAGAGCTGCACAATACGGTATTGTGCACCTCACTGCACAGCATGTGCACCAACCCGGAAATTGATAACCATTGGGCTGTGCTACGTGCACAGCAGCTGTGCACAGCGGCCGTTTTCTCCCGCCTCGGGTCGCGCAAAGATGATCGGAGTCGCTCATTTTGTTTAAAATAGGTCGTTTAAGGTCTCTGTAAAAAAGAAGCTTCGTTCGATATCGTTAGAGGCGTTAACAAAACACCCAAAATCACTTCAGAATTTAGGGCGGCTCCGATTATCTTTGCGCGACCCGAGGCGGGAGAAAACGGCCGCTGTGCACAGCTGCTGTGCATGAATCATTTCTGATAACCATTAACCCACCACAATTTCTTTCGACACCAACGCTATAGACACAAAAGGAGGTGTACAAAACCAGACATAGATGTGTTCGAAACTATTTAATGCAGGTGGGTCACACATGGTAGATACAGAGTCTATATGCATTGAATAATTTCGAATACATCTGTGTTAAAGATTTATATATTTTCGTCTGTGTCCATAACATTTTATTTTAATGAGAACTTTAGAGACATTGTAAACGCGGTTCGTTTTCCAAGTGGCCCGTGTTATTTTGGCCTCTTTCAAATTTCTCAACCCAGGTGAGCCAACGTTTCTTCCAAATTTTAACACCTTTATTCCATTCCTCTTTCTCCAATCGCTTACAAATATGTATATGTTTTTAGTAACTTTTGGTTTCATGTGGGCTAATTCTACTATCCACTAGAGGAACTCACGTAAATCTGAGATAGAACCCATATAAATTGGTCTCACAAATATTTAAAGTACATAGACTATCTAAAGTTTGAGACTTTAGACGATATAAACTCTTAGCTTGTTTGGTTCGGAATTTGGGATTTTGAACTCTTGCTCTGCACACTCTTTAATTAAAATTTTCTCTCAATTATTACTCACATTTCTCTCTCTTCACTCAAAATCCAAAATCCAAATACCAAAACAAACAAGCCCTTAAGTTTCAGGTCTTACGTCTTGGGTTTCAAAGCATTTTAGAGCAAGTTTATCAGTTGTTTTGTAAAATTGCTAGTAAATAATACATTTTTTTCATTTTACCTACTCACATCTCTTTCAACACTACACCAATACTATTTATTTAACATATTCTTTATTAAAATCCTATTACTTTTATTACCCTTTTTCTTTTTTGGGAAGAGAGAGAGAGAGAGAGAGTGAGAGTGAGAGAGAGAAAAACTAATAAAGAAATGAAAAGCCTTATGTATAGGGGTTCGGTACATTTACCGAACCATTTCAGCAAAGTCAATTTACCTCTTCTTTTAGCTCCTTTGCTGTTGCTTGTTTTTGAGTGTTTTCCTTATGTAAAATAGCTATAAAGTCATTTTACCCCACCTGATGTACTTGCTCTTATATGTATAACCCATTCTCTTTATCTCTCTCTCTCGAGAAAGGTGGAAGTTTCCATTGTACAGTACCATGTTTTGTGGGGTGTGAGATGAGCAACAAGAAACAGATTCAGTGCTAAGATGATACTCCAAAATTGGTGGAAATTGAAAAGGGAGGAGAGAAGAAGATCATGGGGTATTACATGAATTGGGTACAAGCTTTGGTCACAGCTTGGGCTTTTATGTTTTTATTGGGTCTCATGTGTTGTTGCCTCAGCTCCAAACCCCGCCCCCACGGCGACACTGGCAGCGGCAGCCGCGGTTGCACCTGTGATGGCGCCTGCGGCGTTGTATGATCCTCAACCACCTCTCTCTCTCTCTCGCTCTCTCTCTCTCTCTCTCTCTCTCTCTCTCTCTGCCATCCTACGGCGGCGTTGTATGATCCTCAACCACCTCTCTCTCTCTCTCTCTCTCTCTGTTTTTGCCATGTCTTTAATTTCTTCTCGGGTTCATTTATTCATTTGATTTTGTTTCTTTCAGGATTTGCACATATAATTCCTTATATTTTGTTTTTACAGCAAGGGGATTGGGAAAATTTTGTGCATATATGGATTTGATTGTTTTTAATTTATTGTAAATTATGGCGCTCTGTTTTATTTCTATTCAATTTTTTCTCACTCCATTTGGGTACGGAAATTCTAGGACCACACCCACATGCACACCCATATACACACCCACACATAGACTTAACCGTCGATTCAAGTGACATTATTGTCATCCGTAATTGTCATTGTCATTTGCTGCATTGATTAATTGAAACTTATATACTAAAATAGAGTTAAAAAATTGGGTTAAAAATAATGAAAAGTAGTTAGTAAAAATAATGACTCAGCAATCTAAACAGACTGTAATTTCAATCTTCTACAAATGAGCTTTTACTCAGTTTATCACAACTGTCGATCGCACACATACTCATGTAAGTCATGTGTGGTGAGCAAAAAATTATTTTTCAAATTGGAAATTTATTTTTTGGTAGATGAAATGGATATGTACATAATTTTATTGCACTTATGTCAGGTCCGAATTTTTAAGATGTCCATGATATTTAAAACTGTGTAGTAATTTCGTCCACAATTGTTCAAGTTTTTCACAAATTGTGAATATCTCAATCAGTTACTTAAATAAATTAGTGTAAATTTTCTTCACAAATTATGTAAAAAGATTATCTTTTGATTCTAAAAATAGAAGAGCCCTATATTATATATGGAGCATAGAGAATAGGGAATGACTTCGGTGTCCCCGGTCATTTTGGGGACACCGTAACTTTTGGCATAACAAAACCATTATGAGTATAACCAAAATCCATTATAAGCATAACAGAACCATAACAAAGCATAACCAAAACCACAGTAAGGCATAACTTGTTTGTCATGCCTTGGTTGGGTTTGGTTATGTCTTGGTTGGTTTTTGGATATTCCTTAGTTATGCCTTGTTTGGGTTCTGTTATGCTTGTAATGGGTTTTAGTTATACTCATAATAGTAAAGTTATGCCAAAAATTACGGTGTTCCCAAAATGATCGGGGACACCATAGCTTGTACGTAAAATAGTGGAGTAACGTGGAAGGATCTGATTGACAGATTAAGGATTATGAGGGATCCGGACCGGTAGTTGATATTTCACAATTAGAAACCTTTAGGGTAAAGTCTTGGGCCCTCAAAACATGATATTTTGCAGTTGCCAACTCACTCCAACAAATTGTACAACCAAAATCCTGTGACACTAGTTCAGTTGGCTGCGACTTTTGTATCTACTTATGAGACTACATATTTGAATATTTTTCATCTGCGTGTATGTGTCGTTCCCTCTTGTACTTGTTGGGATTATTAGTTAGGTTGAGTTTGTAATAATTATAAACTTGTTTCCAATTTAATGTAATTGTAATACTTGCATTTTTTTTTTTTTACCGGTTGTAATAAATAAATAATAAATCATGTCCAGTGATAAGACAAATTGGAAGCTTGTGTGGAAACAGAAATTTCTTCTTAAACCATTGCATCTTCCATTCACATTCAAATTAAAAGATAATTTTAGCATGCCTTTATATATATATATATATTGAACGGCGAAAAAGAGATTTTATATTAAAAAAGAAAACAAGCTCCAAGAATTGACAAGAAGACAATCCGAACAACGCCCAACAAGGCCACCTCCAAAAGGACCCCGAAGAAACCAAAACTACAGGAAAACACCCCCACACACCCACAAACAAAGACACCAAAACCATAGGAAAACCACCCACCCAAAAACCAAGACACACCCCACCAAGGCCCCACCCCAAAGAAGCAAAGCCAACCTAGATTATGAGGCAAGGAGAAAGCTTCGCAACACAAATCAGCATTCGAGGCTAATAAAGCGAAAGCAGCCTGCAAGGAAATAGAAAGCTAGGCCTGCCCTAGCACTTTGTCAGCTCTGTCCAAGTCTTCAGTTACCATATCTGCAACTTTGCTTATGACTTCATCCTCCTCACCTTCATACCCCAATCCCATGATCTTGTTGCAGGTCCAGATTGCTTGTGCTTCGTCCAGAATTATTTTGTTTCTGTTAATAACTCCATCTGAAGAGATAGAAGCAGAGAGTGCTAGCGCTGCAACAGCAGACCTATAAACGCACACTTCAGTTTGTTATTCCTACTCTTGTTATTATAGGAGTTGACCCTTGTAAATCCCAGAATGTCATCAATTGTCTTCCTCTTCTTCTTCCCTTTTACCCCATTTATGGCAGCTTTGATTGGCGCATAAAGTAATTCATTTTCAGTTCGGTATGCTTCAACTGTCTTGAAGCACACATCATTTTCCCCTCTTAAATATTCAGCAATTACTGAATTTTCCTTAACTGAATCTTCCACCCAACTGTCTTGATTATCAACCAAATTACTAAGGCTTGCTCTTGGAATCTGAATGCACGAATTATTCAACCTTACAAAAGTTAATGGGTCCAAATTGATATTGAGCGTTGTGTTGTTTGCTGCCATCTCTTTCATACTATCCAAGACCTTTCCACTTCCCCAAGCTGATGGCTTAACCCCCAAAGAAGAATTAGCTGCCTTATCAATCCATCCTTGCATGTTTATATTTATTAGCTATAAAGCTCTCTCTTCTGGCCCAATAGCCATTTCAGCATCCACATTTGTTTCTGTTGCCTCCTCCACAATTCCATTTCATTTTCTCACTCTGCTTTGTCTACATCGAAGTCGAACGGTTCATCATCGCCAGGATCTGTCTCAACTACGGCCTCCTTGCTTTCACCATTCACATCCTCGGCCCCTTTATTAAAAGAATTCTCTACCATATCTTCCACGTTGACCCCCATCTCTCCTTCGATATTCTCCTTAGACTTTGAAGGCCACACAGTTTTAGCATCGCAACCCTTATTACATCTGCAGCTCGCATTGATGAAATTAGTAATACCCACATGTTCTTCAACAACTCTAATAGGAAAAGCTTTACCGTTGAAATCCAAATCTACAGTTTGGTTGATAGCCTCAAAAAAATTTGTAGAAATCTTGACCTTACCCACATCAAAAGAGGAGCAATTTGACGTGGCTCCATCCAAAGTAATTACCTCGCCCCAAATTCTTCCAATACTGTGAAAAGGTTTCGGCATTCCAAACATTTAACAGTACCCCGTAGCAATTAAGCCAAACAACACGAGAAATTTCCTTCAATGGTTCAGGTTTCCATCGGTTAACTTCATCAACCAGTTCCCAAGCCAACACAAACCACTTTCTTCAAGCATAGCATTCGTAATTTCAATGGAAAGAGAAGTAAGCAAAACAAATTTACCTCCCATTGAGCGAATTTGAATATCCCAAACCCCATCAGCTATGAAAGCTTCCGAAAGAGATTCCACCGACCGCAGAGAAGGAAGCTTAGCAACAACACTCCTCGACAGCCATTGGTTCCTTTCATCCTGGACTTTAATAGAAAACCTAGAAGCAGTGGTACTGAGAAGACTTTTACCAGCAACGATATCAGCAAAAGAAGGATTACAATCACTAACAAATTCTTTACTCTTGATGTTATTGACCGGAAAATCAGAAGCTTCATGCACCTTAACACAAGCTTTCTGCAGGGGAATCCTACTACGACTATCCTGAGAGAACCTAGCAAGATTAACATGGATATAATAGTCTCTAATAAGAATCCCATTGAGATTCTGAATAGCCCTCTGTGCCTCGTCTCTCGATTTAAATCTAACGAACCCAAATTTAGTGTTGAATATGAAGCTAGGTTTATTGGGGATGTATATATCCACCATTTCACTGTACCCCCTGAATAATTGGTGAAGCCACACCTTGTCCATTTTATACGGCAGATTATCAACATAAATAGAAATAACATTCATCTTATCAGACCCATTGTACCTGAGCATTTCTTGGAATCAAGAGTCCAATCAGTAGACCTCATCACCATAAGCAGAAGTAGCTGAGTATGAGAAAGAACAACATGTTGAAACATAGCAGAAGATCGCAAAAAAGGCAGCAGCAAACCAGAGACAGCGACGGCGGCAGCGAAAGCACATCCAGTGGAGATAGAAACCCCAAACAAGACCGGAAGGAAAACACTGGCGGCAACGGCAAGGATTAGAGGGAGACGAACAGAGGAGAAAGGTGTCAAAAGATGGGTAAAGTTAATTTTTATCAACACTGTTCCTCCTGCCTTTCAAACTCAATTAGTTTCCCCTATTACACCTGAAGAAGTGAAAGTGGCTTTATTCTCAATCAATGGTGATAAATCCCCTGGTCCTGATGGATTCAATGCTAGCTTTTTTCAAAAGAATTGGAGTTTGGTGGGCCAAGAGGTAACTGCTGCAGTTCTTCATTTTTTCCAATCTGGTTTCCTCCTTAAAGATGTTAACACTACTGCCCTTACTTTGATTCCGAAAACAAGCTGCCCTCAAACTATGAAGGAGTACAGGCCAATAACCTATTGCAATGTCCTCTATAAGACCATTACAAAGGTATTGGCTAACAGACTTTAGCCTATCCTACCCCTTATCATCAATAAAGCTCAAGCCGCCTTTGTCAAAAGTAGGTCCATCTCAGATAACATTTTGTTGATGCAAGAGTTAGTTAGGAATTATCAGAGAGACAGTGGCCCTCCTAGATGTGCTATTAAAATTGACTTGATGAAAGCTTTTGATTCCGTGGACTGGGATTTTTTATTTGAAGTCATGGTAGCCATGGATTTTCCCACTCAGAGCGTGTTTGATTGCAGATTTCGTTTTGAGGGGATTCGTAATGATATGGGATTAGGATTGGGATTGAGAATGAGGTGAGATTATTAATGAGGAGATGAATTATTTATTCATGTTTGTTTTGCACGGGATTAGGATTGGGATTCGATTGAGAATGGGAAGGGATTGTAAATAACATGTTTGTTTTGGCTAGGAATAGGATTGGGATTGGGATTGAAGTGGGTTTTTAAACATGTATTGCTTAATCCCATGGGGATGGGATTACTAGTAACACCCCCCCCCCCCCATGGTATTGCTATTACCCCCATTTTGGGGGATTAACAATCTCATGGGACAACTAATCCCCCCTACAAAAACCTAACCAAACAAGGTATTAACAACCCCATGGGATTATTAATCCAATCCTCCCCTCCAAACCTTCTATCAAACACGCCTTCAGTTTATTATTTGGATCAAAACTTGCATTTCTTCTGCTATGTACTCTATTGTCATTAATGGGGAGCTTGAAGGTTTCTTTAAAGGGGAAAAAGGCCTTAGACAGGGTGATCCTATCTCTCCTTATCTTTTTCTGCTAGTCATGGAAGGTCTTTAGGCTTTATTGCAAAGGAATATTTCCCAAAGGCACTTCACCTATCATCCCAGATGCAAGGACCTTTCCATCTCCTTTCTAGCTTTTGCCGACGACCTCTTCCTTTTGTCTGGTGCTGGCTGCCACTCCATTGAACTTATCAAGGATGTATTGGATGAATTTTACCACTCCTCAGGGTTGAAGCCAAATTTGCAGAAAGTCAGATTTTCTTTTCAAGTGTTAGTAATGAGATGAAGGCTGCTATTCTCAGAATACTCCCCATCCCAGAAGGCTCATTACCTATGCGATATCTTGGAGTACCTCTCATCTCTACACTGTTGAAGTATGAGGATTGTATACAGCTTAAGGAAAGAACCCAACAAAGAATAGCAAGTTGGACAAATAGAAACCTCTCTCTTGGGGGTAGAGCTCTTCTGATCCAGTCTGTTCTCTTCAGCATGCAAACTTACTGGTGCTCTTTGTTTATTCTCCCTCAGAAAGTCATTAAAGAAGTGGAAGCTTTACTCAGAGCATTTCTTTGGTTAGGCCTTAATCTAAAGAAGGCTAGGGCTAAAGTGAAGTGGATGGATGTTTGTACTCCAAAAGCAGAGGGGGGATTGGGTTTCAAATCTCTGAAAATGTGGAACAAAGCCTCCTTGTTAAGGCACCTATGGGCTTTAAGCAAAAAGGAAGATACTTTATGGGTCCAGTGGATGCATAGCTATATCATCAAACATCACAACATCTGGTACATGCCTATCCCCATCGAATGTTCTTGGACAATTAGGAAACTTATGAAGTTAAGAGATTTGGGTCAGCTCTTTGTTAAACACACTATAGGCAATGGCAAGTCTACCTTCCTTTGGCTGGACAATTGGCACCCAAAAGGCCCTCTGTACAAACTCTTTGATGATAGAACTGTGTCCAGGCTTGGCTCATCCCTTTATGACAAAGTCAGTTCTGTAATTGAGCATGGTGCTTGGCATTGGCCTAGACCACGCAATAGGGTCATTCAGCTGATCCAATCCTCCACCCCTACCTCTCTTCTTCCTCTTGGGGACGGTAAGGATGTGGTCACTTGGACTTGCTCCCCTTCAGGTAGCTATTCAACTAAACATACTTGGGAAGCTATCAGAAACAAGAATCCTAAGGTAACCTAGTCTTCTCTTGTTTGGTTTTCTCAAAATGTTCTTAAATGGGCTTCTATCTAGTGGATTGCTTGCCTTCACAAGCTGCCCACCAGAGATAGACTAAAGCGATGGGGTATGCCTATTGACCCTCATTGTATCTTATGCTTGCAACATGATGAAATTGCCAATCACCTTTTCTTTGAATGCTCCTATTCTAGTCATATTTGGCAGTCTATATTGACCAAGTTTCAAACTATTAGAAGTTCTGGGAACTTTGATATGGAATTGGATTGGATTTTGGCTCACTGCAAAAGTAACTCATTTCGAGCTCTTCTTATCAAGCTGTCCTTTGCTGCAGCAGTGTACCACATTTGGCTTGAGAGAAATTCTAGGGTATTTGGTGGAAGACTGCGGAGCTCTGAAATAGTGTTTGCTTGCTTAGAGGAAAATCTGAGGCTTCGAGTTTCTACCTGGAAACATTTTCCAAACTCAGAGGAAAATGCAAGGCTATGTCAACTTTGGAATCTTCCTATTAGAATTCTGCGAACTCCCCCTCATTAGAATTTTGATTCTTTCCTGCAGATTGTTGTGGGTTTCCCATGTATTGGTTACCTTTGTTTTCTGGGTTTTCCCACTGGTTTTCTTGGTTTTTGGTTATAAAATGCATCAATTACCAAAAAAAAAAAGATGGGTAAAGGGAAAGGTAAAACGGAAGGAGAAGGATGGAGAGAGATTAGGGGTAGGGGTCGTGACGGTCAGCAACCGCCGCAACGGGGTAGAAGAGAGGGCTAGGGTTTCATGGTCTGAAAATCGCTTCCACGTCTGATAAGATGAATGTTATTTCTGTTTATGTTGATAATCTGCCGTATGAAATGGACAAGTGTGGCTTCACCAATTATTCAGGGGGTACGGTGAAGTGGTGGATATATACATCCCCAATAAACATAGCTTCAGATTCAACACTAAATTCGGGTTCGTCAGATTTAAATCAAGAGTCGAGGCAGAGAGGGCTGTTCAGAATCTCAATGGGATTCTTATTAGAGACTATCATATCCATGTTAATCTTGCTGGGTTCTCTCAGGACAGTCGTAGTAGGATTCCTTTCATGCCTTTATATAGGCTCCAACTATGATGCTCCCGAGTGGTTTAGGAGTATCATGCTCCCAAGTCGTTTTTTTCTTATTCTATGGTAAGTGTTCTCAACAAGTATAGTAAGTGTTTTTTTTAAGGAAGTTAGCCATGCAACATAGAAAGTGTTGCCTTAAGGAATGATATATAAAACCTGTTTATGTGGGAAGTAATATTACATTTTTTTGGTCAAAAATTCTTAAAACCATATATTGTTTTTAGCAAATTCACCCCTTTTTTTTATGAGTGATTTTGATCTAATGGCTGTAATTTACCTACTTTTCAATCTAAGGATCCAGATTTAATGGGAGCATCATACTCCTATACCATTTGGTGACGCAAAAACCTAAAGGATCAAAGGAAGTAAACTTTGGCTAACTAGAAGGCATGAATTAGGGGTGTGCAAAAAACCCGCGAACCCGACCCGACTTGAAGGTTCTCGGGCGGAGTCGAACATGTGGTTCGGACGGGTGCGGGTTTACTTTCTGTTAAAAATTAGATTTCGGTTCGGGGTTCGGGTTGGTGCGTTCCTTACCCGTGGGGTCGGACCCGACCCGACCGACCCGAAGTAAAGAATCGGGCTCACATACGGTTCTTACTACTTGCGTGGTTCGGTTTGCGGGCTTAAATATTCTTACCCGACATGATCGGGTCGTGGTCGGGTTTCAGGCCAAAGCCGACCCGCCTGACCCGTGCACACCCCTAGCATGAATAATAACTTGGTTGTTCGGCTAAATAAGTCAACTGACTTTTTTTTTTTTGTTCTTATTCAAAATTTTTCTCATTTGTTAATTTTTCGTCAATTTTTTTTGGATTATTGCTTCGTCTTGACGAGAGAAATCTAAAAAGTATAAAATTATTATCGAAACCCAGATTTTTGAATAAAGACAAAAAAATTGGTTTTTTGGCTTATTTTGTCTCTATTCAAATAAATTAGCTAGGTTTTGATCGTAATTTTTTACTTTTTAGATTCCTCTCGTCATAAAGAAGTAATAATCCACAAAAAAGCTGATAAAAAATTAACAAATGCGAAAAAAAATTGATTAAGAACAAAAAAATAAGTCAACTGACTTATCTCTCTAAACATAAAATATGGAGTAATAATAAAACCTACAAATATTGTAACATAATATTATACTAAACTTATGTTCAAAGTCTAATCTAGATGGAGGATCGAAATTTTAAACTGTTCCATCCAATCTATAAATCCAAGACCATAGAGGATGCAGTTCCCTAGTTAGTATACGTCCATTGTGGCTATCTCATTGGAGCGGATACATGTAAACCTCAAGGGGTTGGCCTATTAATCAAGATTTGGAATTTATGGGTTTGCTCTCTTCTACGTTTTAAGTTCGAAATTACTCAGTTGCTATCAACTCCTTCCGGAATAGTCCACATAGACCTTTGCTCTGACTTTAGTTGAGACCTTTGCAAGTGGATGGCGAAATTGGTCTTCCTAAATTAGTCGATGTGCATTTAAGTTGCCCCCGGCAGCGGAGTCATCAAACAAAAAAGAAGGTAAATAGGATGTACCAAATACACAAAAATTAACATAGCATTATTGTTTGTGTGGACCGTTATAGACTGTAGCTTTAGACCTGCCATTTTTGTCTCCAAATGGCGACAATGAAAAAGGATTTCGTAAAAAGCTGAATATATGCAACCCCCATCAGAAGTATTCGGGTCGTTTATATTTCGTATATGCCCCGCTATACAATTGTAATGAGTCAGATGCAGAATGATTATTACATAGCTTGGTAGGTCACCCGCATAGATTGGCCCATATAGATTGGACCCATTTGGATTCCTTCTTTGACAATTGCGACAAGTCTCTCTTGGATTTGGAATGCGACTCTCTTTTTCACGTATGGGAGATAATGGAATGATTTGAAAAAAGCCTTGATTTTTATTGCACGTATGGGAGATAAGAATCTTCAAAAAACATCAAACTGATCAGCTGATTTTAAGGGCGGATGAGTGATGCAGATGTCATGGCTGAGAAGTATCTTTGGCATTTTAAGCTTAGAATGGCAAAACCGTAATTTCGTGACTACGGAATTATGCAACGGGCCCATATGTGTTCAATCCGAATTAAGCCGTTCTTTTCTAGTGAATATTCACTAATAGCAAAAGGGAAACCATTCACTAATACCCTTCTCAAAAGGAAACCAGTGAATATTCACTAATACTCTTCTGGGTATTATGATAGAACTAGTGAATATTCACTAATACTTGGTCTTTTTTTCTAGTTTTGTTATTCTTCCGAAAAAAATGATCGAGAAGGGCTTGATCCGAGCAGTTTTTTACTGAACCGTTCAATAAGAAACTGTTCGGATCAAGCCCTTCCCGATCATTTTTTTGCTGATTCCTCGCGAGTACCCTTAAAATCACGTTCTGATCACTTTGAGCGATTCGGATCGTCGCAATTCGATCGGGAAATGGGAGTCCCGCACGGTAAGCCCATGCGGGATCCCTTATAGGATCCGGACTATATATATATGTCTGGATTTCGTGCCGTACCAATGACGCGTATGAAGAATGACGCGCCGAATCATATGTAAACGCTTGTTCAAACCGCATCCGAGATTGCATTTTTGGATATACATATATATAGCCATATGTTTTGAGATATAAGACATATTCAAAACGTGAAGCTCAATGTTTTGTGATGCGTGACGGAGATTCCAACCTCGGTCCGGACTTGTGTTAAGGAAATAGAATTCCACATTGCTTGTAAGTGGAATGAGTGATCACTTAATAACATTTGGACCTCTCTACTCATTGCCAATTGACTTTAAGATGGATATAAGGTTTCTATAGAGTATCAGAGCAGGGCCCATTCCACCCCATATTTTAAAATTCACAATCCACACCCCACGATGACAGACCAGCAAAAAGGCTGCACGATGATATGACCGCACGTGAGGGGAGATGATCACATTGCTTGGGAGTGGAATGAGTAATTAATTAATAACATTTGAGATATCTCCACTTGTTGTCAATTGATTTTGAGATGGATATATGATTTCTACAACTTGGACCACATAAATTTCAAAAGAGAACAGAGGAATTAAGGAAACTACGGCTATAAATATGCAAAGTGACTTCAGGATTAAAGCAACAAATACGGAGGATTAGACAAACGTACGTTGTTGTAGCTTTTGGTTTTGGAAAGGGAAGCAATTTAATTAGCAAAAACAACACATCACCTAAAGCAATGAACAGTGGATTCCCATTACCAGGTATCCCGATCGCTTTTGGGGTAATTTTTGGCCTCGTCTTAATTCTTGGTATCATCATGAGTTGCATCAGGGGTCCTGGATACTACGGTGGAGGTCATTCTGGTGGTGGGCATATGGGTGGTGGCCATATCGGCGATCACCACCACGCTGGACATCATGACATGACAATATTCGATACTGCTGGAGGCCATGGTCATCACGGTGGCGGGGGAGGCACAGGAGGAGGAGGAGGAGGCGGCGGTGCCTGTGGAGGTGGTGGTGGAGGAGGAGGAGGTGGCGACGGCGGGGGAGGAGGAGGCGGTGTCTAATATTTTTTGGCAAACCCTCTCCTTTCTATCCCTTTTGCAACCCCACTTTTAGCCTTTACGTACTGAAATAATTTGTGTTGCGGCCAACTTCAAGGACTAAGATGTACTCCGGAAAATGGTTCTCTTGCATAGCTAGCGCTTATTTTCGAAATTATTTGAGTAGAATGTCATGTGAGTGTTTAATTTAGACATGTCACGTCATTCTGAAGACATTTTTAAGTGCTTGTTGTAATGGTTTATTTTTCCACCAAATGTTAGTAGTAATTTCTTTTTTTGGAACATGTCACATTGATTAAAAGGCAACCAAATCAGGAGTTACAATCTTTACACAAAATAGAATCAAACTCAAGCGGAATACAACCCAACCGAATAGAAGAACAACTATTAATACTATAAGAAGCCAACCAATGAACAGCCTTGTTCTTCTTTCTACCAGCGCAGATGAAGGACCAATTTCTTCCTTTAGCCCAAGTCTTGATATCTTCCACCACAGTTCTGATCTCCCATGGACAGTTAATTCTTCCTTGAACACTTTCAATCACCACTTAGACTATCATACTCGAAGATCACTTGAGAATAATCTGCATCAACTACTGAATTGCAAGCTATCCTTAGAGCCCAGGCCTCTATCGCACAAGCTAAAGACACCTTCACTTTCCCACACCGCGCGCCAAAACCGAGCAATTCCACTACTATCTCTGGCAATTACACCAAAGACAGCAAAGCCGCGAGAGGAAGAAAACGCTCCATCGACGTTAATTTTTAAAACCCTAGGAGGGTGAGGGGACCAGCTCGATTCATCCCTTTGTTTGGGCACCACAATCTTTCCAACCATATACGTAGCTTGCAAGTAATCCCCATTTGCCATCTCAGCCTTGATATTTCACAATTAGAAACCTTTAGGTAAAGTCTTGGGCCCTCAAAACATGATATTTTGCAGTTGCCAACTCACTCTAACAAATTGTACAACCAAAATCCTGTGACTCTAGTTTAGTTGGCTGCGACTCTTGTATCTACTTATGAGATTACGTGTTTGTATATTTTCATCTGCGTGTATGTGTTGTTCCCTCTTGTACTTGTTGAGACTATTAGTTAGGTTGAGTTTGTAATGATTATAAACTTGTTTCCAATTAATGTGATTCTAATACTTGCATTCTTTTTTTTACCGGTGGTAATAAATAAATAAAAAATCATGTCCAGTTCTAATACTTGCATTCTTTTTTTACCGGTTGTAATAAATAAATAAAAAATCATGTCCAGTGGTAAAGACAAATTGGAAGCTTGTGTGGACACAGAAATTTCTTCGTAAACCATTGCATCTTCTATTCACATTCAAATTAAAAGATAACTTTAGCATCCCTTTATATGGGCTCCAGCTATGATGCTCCTAAGTGGTTTGAGAGTATCATGCTCCCAAGTCGTTTTTTCCTTATTCTATGATAAGTGTTGTCGACAAGTATAGTAAGTGTTTTTTAAGAAAGTGTAGCCATGCAACATAGTTAGTGTTGCCTTAAGTAATGATATATAAAATCTGTTTATGTGGTAAGTAATATTACGTTTTTTTGGTCAAAAATTCTTTAAACCATCTCGTTTTTAGCAAACCCACCCTACGTTTTATGAATGGTTTTGATCTAATGGCTGTAATTTACCTACTTTTCAATCTAAGGGTTCAGATTTAATAGGAGCATCATACTCCCAAATCATTTGGTGACGCAAAAACCTAAAGGATCTAAGGAAGTAAACTTTGGCTAACTAGAAAGCATGAATTAGGGGTGTGCAAAAAATTCGCGGGCCCGACCCGACTCGAAGGGTCTCGGGCGGGGTTGAACATGTGGTTCAGACGGGTGCAGGTTTACTTTTTGTTAAAAATTAGATTTTGGTTCGGGGTTCGGGTTGGTGCGTGCCTTACCCGTGGGGTCGGACCCGACCCGAACAACCTGAAGGCTAAACCCGACCAACCTACAAATATTGTAAAGACGAAAAAATTGGTTTTTTGGCTTATTTTGTCTTTATTCAAATAAATTAGTTAGGTTTCGATCGTAATGTTTTACTTTTTAGATTCTTCTTGTCATAAAAAAACAATAATCCACAAAAAGCTGATAAAAAATTAACAAATGCAAAAAAAAATTGATTAAGGACAAAAAAAATAATTCAACTGACTTATCTAAACATAAAATATGGAGTAATAATAAAACCTACAAATATTGTAACATAACTAGCGAATGCCCGTGCCTGAAGGCACGGCGCAACATATTTGGAATACAACTAAAGATATTTGTGGAACAATGAGCAAAAGGAGGACATGTTAAAAAAATGGGTAGGAACAAATTAAACTTTGGAATATGTGCAGGACAATTCGAGATGCAAATAATATTCAAGTTTTACACAAATTTTCAAAATCAATAAATCACCCAACACACGTAATAAAAATTAACTACGTCAAACCAAATATAAAGTCACTTAAGTCTCTGACAAATGGAGTACTAAAAGGCAATGGTGCACTCTGCTGGTGTGAACCGATGGAATAGAAAAGCTTCAATTGGCTTGGCGTAGACGAATGGCAACAACTTAATTGGTCTCGTAATGTACTATGCCATTCAACTGACCCACGTTGCAGAAGGCATAGTAGTTGAAGCTAATGAATTATGACAGAGCAATTCTATTTGTATGAGGCATTTTTACAAACACCTAGGATGCATTAAAATAAGGAACTTCCGGTTTGCCCGAAGACTACCGCCTGAACATACCGATTACAAATTGGGTACACGCAATGCATGCGCAGGGCATGAAAACAATACAATCAGATTATACAACGTACAGGGCATGAATCAACATTGCACAAAAAAAGAAGAAGGTATAATCAGCCGTGCTTACCTGTAACAATTCGTTTCCAAATGCCCGTAACAATTCATTTCCAAATGGGTAGCTGCATGTGTTTTCGTTTCCAGAGTGACTTTTGCAATTCCTTTCCAAATAGCATTACAGGGCACGAAAACAATGTTGGGTCGTTAGGGAGACCACCGCCGGCGCGGGGAGAATGAGGTGGTGGCCAACCTACGTGATGGGAGGAGGCGGAGGAAGGCCGTATTCGGAGAGAGAGAGGGTCTGGAAATCAAATCGTATTATCGTATTCGCAGAGAGAGAGAGAGAGAGAGAGAGAGAGAGGGGTCTGGAAATGGAAATCGGATTTCCAAAATAGAAGGGGAATGTGTGATTAGAAAATGGTCAAAAAAAGTTATCAATTTACGGACATGCCATTTTGTAGAATGGAGGGTAGAGATTTATGCAGGAGGAAGAGATAAATCTGGAACGTTGGTTGTCTTTTGAATTCAAACACAGCTCTGTTTTATTATATAGATATTATAGGAGTACTAAACTTATGTTAAATGTCTAATCTAGAAGGAGGATCGAAATTTTAAACTGTTTGATCCAATCTATAAATCCAAGACCATAGAGGATGCAGTTCCCTAATTAGTATACGTCCATTGTGGCTATCTTATTGGAGCGGATACAATGTGAACCTCAAGGTGTTGGACTATTAATCAAGATTTGAGATTTACGGGTTTGCTCTTTGTTACAATTTTAAGTTCGAAACCACTCAATTGCTACCAGCTCCTTTCGGAATAGTCCACATAGACCTTTGCTTTGACTTTAGTTGAGACCTTTGCAAGTGGATGGTGGAATTGGTCCCTCTAGATTAGTCGATGTGCTTTTAAATTGCCCTTGGCAGCTGAGTCATCAAACAAAAAAGAAGGTAAATATGATGTACCAAATACACACAAATTAGCATACCAAAAGAGCTACACGCATAACGGTTGTGCAAAACTCTTCGCACAACTGATCTCTATCTGTCCATTATTGTAATGGACAATCCAGATTCGCTGAGAGAATAAATAAACTATTCGCGCAAATAGTTTACTTAAAATCTGAACCATCCAAACACGTTTGAACGGCCAGAATTTGTTACACAACACACACAACGGTTGTGTGTTGCATTTTTGTTTGTCTTCTTTCAGTGCTAATGCAGTATGATGTTGACTGTACTATGAGTCAAAGTGGGCTTCATTGGCCCATATAGATTGGACCCATTTGGATTCCTTCTTTGACAATTGTGACAAGTCTCTCTAGGTTTTGGAATGCGACTCTCTTTTTCCTTTTCCATGCTGAAAAAAATAACACTCTATCTGATTTTGTTGAGCTAAAAGTTGTAGACTATTTCTTGATCGAGTACTTTGTAGTCAAATTGTTTCGCCAAACTATAAATAGTGTCGGAGAAAATGAGAGAGGTCAAAGGAAGAACGAACCTAAAAAAAAAGTTTTAGGGTAGGAGAAATAATTTTACTTTTTGCAATAAGTTAGAAACGAAAAAGAAAGCGGAAACGGGACCTTATTTACTTTGTTCGGGCTTCCGCGTTGAGGCCAAAGTACTCCATTTGGCAGTAGCGTGGTTCTCCGTGGTTAATTAGCTTTGAGAATGCAAATTGGTAACTAGAACAGGACTTTGAATGCAGAACATTCAAAGAGACCAAAAGAGAATAAGACAACGATTATCTTGAAAAGCTCCTCGTGTTTGGTCGGATAATGCAGGAAACAATATTGGAATGATTTGAAAAAGCCTTGATTTTTATTGCATGTAAGGGAGATAAGAATCTTCAAAACATCAAACTGATCAGCTGATTTTAAGGGTGGATGAGTGATGCAGACGCCATGGCCAAGGAGTATCTTTGGCATTTTAAGCCTAGGATGGCAAAACCATAATTTCGTGACTACGGAATTATGCGACGGGCCCATATGGGTTCGATCCAAATTAAGCCGATCTTTTCTAGTGATGATTCACTAATAGCAAAAGGGAAACCAGTGAATATTCACTAATACCCCTCTCAAAAGGAAATTAGTGAATATTCACTAATACCCCTTTGGGTTATGCTAGAACTAGTGAATATTTACTAATACTTGGTCTTCTTTTTCCAGTTTGTTATTATTCTGAATTTTTGGTAATTTTTGCTTTTAATTGATTCGGCTTCCGCTTTGGACGAATCAATTAGGATTAGGGTTTTTTTTTCCGCACTATTTAATAAGTTGTAAGCCTTCAAGGTATGGTGATTGTTATTGATATTGAATTAAAAAGAGTTTAGAGAGCGTTCTCTAAACCATATCGTTTGTTTGTTGCACAATTGTTCCATAGTTCATAAACTTCCCCGCATCAATGAGGTGCGGAACTAGGATTTGAACTCGGCGAAAGCCGTTTTATGGGAGAATTTTTCGGGGAACATTTTTAAATAAATTTATTTTCTTCGAGTTTCACTGAATGTTCTTAAGATTGCTATTATCCCGTCATCAATGATTTGTTGACTTCATTATTACAACAAATTCTTATTATGTGGGGCCATGCTAGGTTCATTTTATCTTACTATTACAATAAATTCTTACATTGATATTTTTTTGAAGGAAAGCAAGAGGGTAATTTTTTACCAACAAAAAAAAGAGAGAGGATAATTATATATATCAACTCACCTAGGCAATTGCTGACTAGGGAGAGACATAATGGACCCTTTAAACACACGCACACA
This sequence comes from Rhododendron vialii, assembly GCF_030253575.1. Lineage (NCBI taxonomy): Eukaryota > Viridiplantae > Streptophyta > Magnoliopsida > Ericales > Ericaceae > Rhododendron > Rhododendron vialii. The sequence continues at coordinate 38,202,201 of NC_080561.1, read as the reverse complement.
CAATACCCAAATTCTTACATTGATATCAGTCATATATAATATGTGAGGCGCGTCTGGATTTTGTGCCGTACCAATCATGCGTACGAAGAATAACACGTCAAATCATATGTAAACACTTGTTCAAACCACATATTGCCATAGAACGCGTTCAGTACGTATCTTTTTGTTTTGAAATAAGACTTATTCAAAATGTCAAGCTCAATGTTTTGTGATGCGTGAAGGAGGTTCCAACCTTGGTCCGGACTTGGACCACATAAATTTCAAAAGAGAACAGAGGAATTAAGGAAACTACTGCTATAAATATGCATAGCGGCTTCAGGATTAAAGCAACATATATAGAGGATTAGACATACGTACGTTGTTGTAGCTTTTGGTTTTGGAAAGGGAAGCAATTTAAGCAAAAACCACACTTCACCCTGCAGAGCAATGACCAGTGGATTCACAGCTTTCGCGATTGCTGCTGGGGCAATTTTTGGCGTCTTCTTAATTCTTGGTATCATCGTGAGTTGCATCAGGGGTCAAGGTGGGGGTCGTTCTGGTGGTGGCCATATGGGTGGTGGCCATATCGGCGGTCACCACCACGCTGGACATCATGACATGACAATATTCGGTACTGATGGAGGCCATGGTCATCATGGTGGCGGCGGATGTGGTGGTGGTGGCGGGGGAGGCATAGGAGGAGGCGGTGGTGCCTGTGGAGGTGGTGGTGGAGGAGGAGGAGGTGGCGGCGGCGGGGGAGGAGGAGGCGGTGTCTAATATTTTTTGGCAAACCCTCTCCTTTCTATCCCTTTTGCAACCCCACTTTTAGCCTTCACGTACTGAAACAATTTGTGTTGCGGCCAACTTCAAGGACTAAGATGCATGTACTCCGGAAAATTGTTCTCTTACATAGCGCTTATTTTCGAAATTAGTATTTGAGTAGAATGTTACTTTGTGAGTGAATTTTAGACATGTCGATCAAGTCATTCTTAATACATTTTTAAGTGCTTGTTGTATAGGTTTATTTTTCCATCAAATGTTAGTAGTATACTCTGATACAATTCAAAAATGATTCTTCATCCGTTAATCACTCGGCCAAGGACACGATATTTGTTTGGAATTTGATTTCTATATGTCTGTTTGATTAACGCATTGACAAATTACAACCAAATCGTACGATTGAAATATACACAAAGACACGACACTCGCCCAATCTTTTAGCTGGCAATGTGTTGAGACGTATAGGAACAAAATTTCGCACGATTATGTGCGCGCTGTTGGGTTAGAATAGGTCTTGACCCATCTAACCCATCTATTAATGGGTCTCAATTGGGCGTTAATTGGGTCAACTTAAATGACCTAACAAGGCATGCATATAACCCACCAAAAAACAGGGGAACAAACCCAATTCTGTCTCGCATAAAAAAATATCAAAGGACCAAGTCATCCTCTCTCTCGCATAAAAATATCAAATAACCCAGTTCTCTCACTCTCTCCCGCATAAAAAATATACCTGAACCAAACTATAAATATTTGGGTCATGAGTTGTTCTCTCTCTCTCATCTCAATAATGGAAATAGAAATCCAAATATAATTAAAAAAGAATCACCGCCTAGTAATTAACTAATTGACTGAAGTTCTCAAAATGCATTTTCCTGACAAGTCAAAAGTCATTAGATCCCGTTTCGCTAACAACTTTCTTTTTTAGTACTTTTTTCTTTATTCAATTTTTTTCGCGATTGTTCATTTTGTGCTAATTTCTTTTTTGAAAAAAGTAAAAAAAATTTACTTTTACTCAAATATTTTAGAAAATAACCACTTTTAAGTAAAAAAATCGATTTTTTTTCCCCTTTCAGTGGAGTCGCTCCCCCATTGCAGCACTCAATCTCCCGTCCGTCTCGGCAATCAATGGTACAAATTTTGAAAAATCTCTTCCAGCTCTAGAAGAGTCTTTTAAAATCCAAAGATTGAAAACAATAAAGAGAGCAGTGAAACAGAGCAGCGGTAGACTTTTTGTTTAATTTGGTCATTTCAGTATACATGGATAATATGGTAATTTTTTTGTACATGGGCGTTTTAGTCATTTAAATGTATAGGGGTAATATGGTCATTTCAGTGTATATGGGTATTTTAGTCATTTTAAAATTTTAGTATATAGTATGTAATTGAATTAATAGGCGGGTCGGGTTTGATTTTAAATAAATAGGTTGGGTTGGGTATGAGTAATTGAACTCATAATTAATGGGTCTAGATGGGTCAATGACCCATTAAAGACTCAACTCACTTACAACTTGCCCATTTTAGCCCAAACCCGTCCATTTGACACCCCTAATTTCACCAGAATCTCCATTCGGTTCAGTAATTTTAGTATACATGGGTAATTTGGTCATTTTAGTATATAGGGGTATTATGGTAATTTTAGTATGCAAGGGTAATTTGGTCATTTAAATGTATAAGGGTGATATGGTCATGTTAGTGTATATGGGTATTTTAGTCATTTTTAATTTTAATTGGGTTAATGGGCGGGTCAGGTTTAATTTCAAATAAATGGGTTGGATTGTGTATAGGTAATTGGGCTCCTAGCTAATTGGGTCTAAATGGGTCAGTGACCCATTAAAGACTCAACTCACTTATAACTTACCCAATTTGACCCAAACCTGCCCATTTGACAACCCTAATATTGACACCCTATGAAATATGGAACAGAACCTATATACGAGTATTCCATTAGCTTGGCCCTATGCTCCTAGCTACTTTGATACCAGCTATGTAGCACGGACACTCCGTTGGAGATCAAGTACCGGTGTTGGACGCTTGACGGATACGAACACTCTCTGGACACACCCTTCGAACATGTCATGTACAACACACAAATCAAAAGCTTCTTACATTTTTAACTAAATAGAGGCTTGATGAATGCATTGACAAACACCCAAAACGATCGAAATATACGAAGACATGAACTATCTTGTACCTGTCAATGTATGGAGGTCTATGCATGGAGGAACAAAATTTCACACAATTATGTGCTGTTGTTAACTCTTGTTTATGAGCTTACATAATCAAAATTTTGGCACCGCTCTTGGTAAATCAAAATTAGGGCCGGAGCTTACCCGGCCCCGAAGGTAGGTCTGGCCCTGGACCTACCATACTCAAATATTGGTAAATCTGACATCATCTTTCTTACCATGATCCACCATATACAATAAAAGATACAGACACGTATGGATTTTGTGTCACGTGTACGTAGAATATTAAACCACATCCAATTATAAGACTTATGTTTTCAAATATAAGACTTATTCCAACGTCGAACTTTCAAACTCAATGGATTTGGTCCGACTTTGACCAATCAAATTTCAAAGAGAAACTAACTACGGCTATATATATGTATAGTTTCTTCAGGATTAGGCCCCGTTCCAGAACACCTTCTTAAAAAATAAGTACTTATTTTACATTTTCAAACTCAAAAATAATGTAAATGAAAAATAATTTTTCAATTTTTTTTGCACCGTATTAAAGATCTCAATGAGATCTATCAAACAAGATCCATACTGATAGGAAAATAATTTGCGTAAACACATGATTTTTAAGCTTGAAATTGCCTTCTTAAAAAATAAGTACTTATTTTCCTTTCCGGAACGGAGCCATGAACATCAGATCAGGATTATACAAACGTTTGTTGTAGTTTTTCGATCGTTTTGGAAAGGGAATTAAGCAATTTAGCAAACAAAACATCACCTAGCTAGCTAGCTAGAGCAATGAACACTGCACTCACAATCTTCTTGATTGCTACTGGGGCAATGTTTGGTGTCATGTTAATTCTTGGTATCATCACGCGTTGCACCAGGGGTCCTGGATATTCCGGTGGGGGTCGCTTCGGTGGTGGTCATATCGGTGGCGACGACGGTGGACATAACATGACAATATTCACTACTACGGCTGGAGGCGACGGTGGCGGATGTGGTGGTGGTGGGGACGTCGGAGTAGGAGGAGGCGCTAGCACCTGTGGCGGCGGCGGTGGAGGAGGCGGAGGGTGTGGCGGCGGTGGAGGTGGCGGAGGATGTGGTGGCGGTGGGGGAGGAGGAGGAGGCGGCGGCGGTGTCTAATTGTAGTATTTTGGAGGTTGTGTGTTGTGTGCTGATCCCATACCACATAATTGGTTTTATGAATGATATTCTTTCAAGTGTTTTTTTTTTTTTTTAATCAGATTCTTTCAAGTGTTTATAATATATACTTATAATTTATTTGGCTAGAATAATCTGTCGGGGAAATCAATACTCGTCTCATCATTCTCGATACACATTTTAAACCTGTTTTGCAATCAACGTATATAGAACCGCAAATTTTCCCAAATGCAGTATTTCGTGCCAACTTTTAGAAGTTCAAAATCTTACAGAGCAATAACTCAGGTATTTGGGATAGCTTATATATTTGCACCCGACTAATCTTTAGGAATTCAATTTCACCGTCTACTAGTGGAGAGTTCGATTAAAGCTGGGAAAAAGTTCTGTATTAATTGGCTCTATAAGAGTTGATCGTATTTTAGGTGTTTCATGCATGATAATAGAGCAAATTTGTAAGTCTAAAGTCTTTTCAACCAGGCTTGTAGGCCAGTTGCCCAATCCCTTTGGGTTTAAACAAGTGTAGGAATTTCCATAAGCTCCAATAATTTAAATGGAAGTTAGTGAAAATGTATATTCCTAAAAGAAGCTAGTAAGCATCAAGTAACTCAGATGAAAAAGCATGGTCGAAATCAGATACATATTGACACCCTGCCTGTGAGATATGCTTTCCATCTGCAATTAACAGAACCTACGGGCATTCCGTTGGCTTCGTCCTATGCTCCTGGCTACTTCGATACCAGTATGTAGCTCCAACGCTTTGTTGGAGATCAAGCACCAGTGTTGGACATTTGATGGACACCGATACTCTTTACACACCCCGAACATGTGTACAACACTCAAATCATAAGAGCCCGTTCCAGAACACTTTTTTAAAAAATAAGTACTTATTTCACATTTTCAAAATAAAAAATAATGTAAATGAAAAATAATTTTTTGATTTTTTTTGCACCGTATTAAAAATCTCAATGAGATCTTTCAAACAAGATTCATATTGCATATTTTTAAATTTCAATAAGCCCATCATTTTTGAACTTGAAATTGTCTTCTTAAAAAATAAGTACTTATTTCATATTCCAGAATGGGGCCTAAGAGCATCTCCAACCCATCACTTCATATTGGAGATGTCAAATATTTTTTGAAGGCTTACGTGGCATTTTGACATCTCCAATTTGACATCAAAGCCTTCCTTTCCAACTCTTATGCCAAATTCTTTTTATTTGACATCAAGTTATCTCTCTCCAACCCTTAATGTCAATCATTATGTCAATTCAAACGGTCATTTTTTGAAATTTGACATGGAGGAGGGTAGTTGTCAACTTTGACAGCTTTGTCATTCCCTTCAAAGCCACGTAGATTTTGGCATCAAAGAAAGCTGTTAGGTTGGATTGAATTTTGGTGTCAATTGTTACCGTTAAGCGCCCTATGTATTAACTAAATTGAGGCTTGAATAGATGTTTTCTAACAATTTAAAGGCACCGAGTACATTGACTACAGAACATTCAAACAGACTACCAACTTCTATATCTATATAATATGGAGTAGCGGTTTTTGAATGTTCCATATTTTGGACCCTCAGTTGAGAATTACTCCTGGCCGTCAAGAATTACTCTTAGCCGCATAGAATTACTCTTGGCCACACATAATTACTCCTGGCCGCCAAGAATTACTATTAGCCGCATAGAATTACTCTTGGCCGCACATAATTACTTTTGGCCGCAAAGAAATATGAGACCATAAGTCATTCTTGGCGGCTAAGAGTAATTCTATGCGGCCAAGAGTAATTATCCACGGCCAAGAGTAATTCTTAGTAATTTTTCGCGGCTAGGACTAGTAATTCTTCGCGGCAAATCTTTTTCTTTTTAACTACTAGGTAAGAGAACAAAATTGTTGTTCAATATAACTTGAGCTATTAGTTTAGATGATTCGAAGTTTCATGATCTGTCTGGAATTCAAGATTGTAAGTTTTTTGTTGGAGCTTTTTGGGGAGATAGAGTTTCAAACTTTACTCTTTACTTGGTTATATGTAACCTTGGAACTATTTTACTTTTCTATTTTTCTTAGTCAGTTAAATAAACAAGTGCGATAAGGGTGTCACTTTTGAGTGAGTAGACGTTCAGATAATTGAATTCGAGTTGGAATCCCATATGATTATACATTCTTAATATCTCTGATGCTATCTTTGAATACAACTAACTTGAATTACATAGATATGGTACTCCCTCCGTCCTTTTTTTAAATGTCCCGCTTCATAACTCTAACTTATTAAGAAACATCATCATTACACCTTTTACATCAACTTTTACCTCTACTTTCCCTTTTTACCTTTTATGAAAACATCATTATTACATTTTTACTCACTAATTTTTCAAAATTAAATCTACTTTTAGGGGCAAAATGAAAAATGTACCAACTAACTTTACAAAATGGACATTTATTAAGGGACAACCCAAAATGGAATACTGGACTTTAAAAAGGGGATGGAGGGAATATCATTTGTTGTGTTAGACTATTTTATGAACTTAGTTAGATGGACCATGTTTGATACGGAGTACTTATTATTGAAATGAAAATTTTCAAGAAGTGAATTTTGTTGGTTGAAGGAAAAATTTTCTGATTCATGGTTATTTGTAACGCTTCTCTCGCGTGAGGTGAGACCTTATGCATAACTGGGACTCACATCATGTGAGCTGGTGTTAAAAACAACCGTTATATCCAAAAAAAAATTAGAAAAGTGGGATTTGATACTTCATTTAGACTATATTTAAAAAGCATTGCGCCGGCACGGACAATTACTAGTTATAAGATAAGATGATGTTCCAATGGCAATTGCAAAGTTAGTTTACTGAATTTCTAAATAACAAAGTTAGTTTAGGTTTTGGATAAAAGAAACTATGGAGTGAGCCCATTGTGAGACCGATATCCATCTAGATTTTGTGCCACACTTACCTCGTGGAATTACAGTAAATGTAGATGATGTTCCTATGGCAATTGCACCCGTCATGGATTTCTTGAATATTTTTTGTTGTTTTCCAATAAGACTTATTCCAAACGACGTCGAACTCAATGCTTTTCGATGCGATAGATGATACAATGAGAAACATACGAAACTACAGCTATATATATGTACAGTGGCTTCAGGATTAAATCAACATTAGAGGACTATACAATCGTTGTTGAAGTTGTGGGTTTTGGAAAGGGAAGCAATTTAGTAAACAAAACATCATAGCAACTGTTAAGATATAAAGTCCCACATTGCTTGGGAGTGGAATGGGTGATCACTTAATAACATTTGGGACCTCTCCACTCATTGCCAATTGGTTTTGAGATGGACATAAAGTTTCAACAAACGACCATTTCAGTCACGGTGGTCGTGATTGCTATTGTGACAATATTGTTTGGCGTCACCATAGTTGTTGGTATCGTCAAGCGTTGCACTAAGGAACCTGGGCATTCCGGTGGAGGCCATTTTTGTGGCCGCCATACCAGTGGAGATAAGATGAGCCAACACAGTGGAGATGACATGACAATATTCACTACCGATGGAGGAAACGGCGGTGGTGGCGGTGGGGTAGGAGTAGGAGGAGGCGCCAACGCCTGTGGAGGTTGTGGTGGTGGAGGCGGTGGTGGTAGTGGAGCAGGCAGAGGTTGTGGCGGCGGCGCCAGCGGTGGTGGAGGTTGTGGTGGCAGTGGTGGTGGTGGTGGTGGTGGTGGTGGAGGAGGAGGTTGTGGTGGCGGTGGTGGAGGCGGAGGTTGTGGTGGCAGTGGGGGAGGAGGAGGAGGAGGTGATCAACCATTTGCAGATTATGTTGTGTGCTGATCCCATACCAGATTTGGTTTTGTGAATGACTTGTACAGTTGTAATCCTTTTGTACAACTTTAGGGCTAAGATGAATTCAGGAATTTAAACAGCACTCAATACATTTATAACTCTGATTTATCCTTTGAACTCGTTCGCGACAAGAGGATATAAACTCATTGTTCACTTTCCCACTTCCGGTCAATTAACCCCTTTAGGGTTAGGTTGAAGTGACAACAGGCGTGGATGTAAGCGATTTACAAGTAGAAGCCTCTAGTTCGACTCCCACGATGGAAAACATTTTTTTCGGCCATCCTTCCTGCGAAGCAAAGCTTGTGCGAAATAGCCTAAGCAGTTGGGAATAGTAGCAAGATGGTGAAAAGAAGCATTATTACCAAACCAATCAGCAATTGAATAGCGAAGATTACAACTTCATTTATAGTACGGGAAATCTCGGAACTAGTTTCGGAAACGACATAAAACAATAAACCCAACATCGATCCATCTGTCTTTTAGCTTCATGTGTCTCTGTACCACACAAACAATGTCTTGCCTCAAACTAAAATGCCCAAAATTGCCGCATGCTATCGTGGCAGTCGGGCGTGGAAACATGACAATGAACTATCGCCTTAAAAACGTGACAATTTAAAGGGGAGAAGGTGGAAAAACTGTTTTCCTAAAATATTCAAAGTAAAACACCCCAATGACCAAACTCAGAGCTCGCCGTCCCAGAGCTCTTCAACATTTTTGTAGGCGCCAAGAGTCTCGTGCACAAAACCCGTACCTTTTACTAGCTTCGTCTGCAGTATTAAAATCCATAAAATTTGATCATTAAAGGTGAACTTTAATCCACACTACACCAGTAAATCATTTCATGTACAACTTTCAGTGAGCGGAGTGACTACAAGACGCACTCATCCAGCACCAATCTGATATCGGGAGTCAATTTTATCCAATCCATTCAAACGCCATACTTAACTAACTTATCTTTTAGCCTGCAGATTGCAACACCAATTGCATTGATCCCAATTTACTGTGTTTTGCCATATACTAGTAGTCTAGTACCGCAGGGAACCAAAATTAAATAATTTACCTATTTACTGTGGACTAATACTTGTATAAAGACTAATGTATAGTACCATCATCGGATATTGCATATTTTCAGACACACAGACCTACCTACGAAGTATGAACGCACGCGCGCGCGCAGAGAGAGAGAGAGAGAGAGAGGGTACTTGCCTGCTCGATCTCATAGAACTCGGCAAACATGTCTTCAGGTATAGACCAGTCAAAAACATCCAAGTTTTCCTTAAGCCTCGACTCGTTTGTGCTCTTTGGTAGTACACTGTGACCCATTTGCAGTCCCCACCTGAGAGCAACTTGTGCAGGAGATTTTCCCAATTTCTGTGCAACTGTATTGAGAAGAGGATTCTTCAGAACATTGCTCTTGAGGGTAGCTGGATTACCCAATGGTGAATACCCCTGCATATGGACAACTCATTACGAGAGATCTCCAAGAAATGAACAGATGACAATTTTTTAGGCCAACCATAAACTTTAGATACTTCAGATCCACATACTCACCGAGAGGTGAACTCCCTTGTATTCACAGAATGCATGAAGCTGTGGTTGTTGCCAAGCAGGGTGGCATTCCACCTGGTTGACGGCGGGAGGAATGCGTGCAATCTCTAACAAATCTCCCAGTTTCTTACAAGAGAAATTGCTCACACCAATAGCATGAGCCTTTCCAGAATCATAGATCTCCTCCATTGCCCTCCATGTACTGGGTATATCAGGCTGGGTTAGATTCTGAGGCTTAAATCCAGTTGACCCCTTCTTCATGCTGACAGGCCAGTGGATCTTCAATAGTAAATTAACCCATTTAGTAACAAAAAATAAAAATGTTCGCGGCAACTATGAATGAACAGAATCAAAAATAATAATAATTGTGTTCCTGAGATTTTATTTCAAACGTCTCACACAGTGACCTCATCTTTAGTTTGATTCCAAAATCCAGTACTCAAATATCAGTCTAAACTTTTAACGTATAATATTACTCAATGATTTGATCAGAATCCATAATGTAGCTTGAATTAAGATTAACTTGATATACATACAAGATACAGATCCAGATACTCAAGCTGTAAATCTCGCAAAGTTCCATTCAATGCCTCATGTACATCCTCCGGGGCATGATTAGTACACCTGCAAATCAATGCAATTCGTTGAACAACATCAACAGGTTAAAAAGTTTGTTTGGAGTTCTAGATGCATGTCAGAATTTGGCATTAACTTACAACTGTAAGTTCCACAAGTTTTCATATTTCATTCACTTCTCTTTCCTACCATTTTTACCAAGGGAGAAGGACAAGGAGGCTCCACTACCAACAGGATACACACTCATCGGTATTATCAGTGATTCAAAAGGAACCTTAAATTATGATAGAGGCTAACCAGAGTTTAGAGGTGATGAATATATCCTTGCGCTGCACCACGCCATCTTCAAACAACTTCTTCAGGGCTGAACCAATCTACATAAGAGCAAAAATGTATATCCTAACTGAAGTAAGCATTTAATAAACCAGATAACAAAAAACAAGGTAGAAATCAGATACATATGTCCGGCATATAAGTTGACTAATTGACATTCTTATGTGATGTGCTTTCCATCTGCAACAGAACCTAAGGTATCAGCTATTTAGCAAGGACACTTAGTTGGAGGTTACGTTCGGACACCGACACTCTTTAGACACTCTCCGGAAACGTGTCCAACACTCGAATCAAAGGCGTCCCACATTTTTATAAATTATTGACATTTCCACTAACTGGGAACACTTAAGAACACGCTAGGACACTCTATGGACATCCGGGGTCTTACTGATAGTCTGATACACAAGAATGTACACTTTGTTTCACAACACTTACCAGCCCTTTCGTGCGAGTGATTTGATTAGTAATGATAAGAAATGATAGAAAAGGAATTCCGTCTCATGCTTGGACTGCAGATGATGTGAGAAAGGCCGAGAAACCAGGACCGAAGTCTTTTACTCTCTTTTTTTTTAATGAACAAAAGTCACACTCTTGAGATTTGAAAGACGATGCATTGAATAAGATCACTTATTCTAAAGACATGAAAACATGATAAAGTGTCTACATCCCTAATAATATGCTAACATATTAATCAACGATTATTCTACCAATGTGGAGCAGGTGGAGATCCTGACTAAACAAGTCCTGACTACCAAAGAAGCACATGTACGGATACCGGACACGGATATGACATAAAATTGACACGGAATTTTTTTCGATGTATTTTTCAAATTTTTTTTTTATCAATCTCCGGTTGTATTAATCTCCTCTATAATTATTTGTTACTATCTACTATTTTTTATTCATTCACTACGAAAAACATCCCACCAATAACCCAAAAAAAGAAGAAGAAGAAAACAAAAAAGTACCTCTTTTTCGTTGCCGTAAGCTTGAGCGCAATCGATGTGTCGATATCCCACCTGCACTGGTAGAGAATACAGTAAGCAACTAAGAAACAGGCGTGTTAGGTTAATTGATTCAACTTTCTTTTTAGAGAGAGAGAGAGAGAGATGCCTTAACGGCGGTGGCAACGGCGTCACCGACGAGTCCAGGATCAGATTGCCAGGTGCCCAAACCAACGGAAGGAATCTTAGCTCCGGTGTTGAGTTCGAAGAATCGAATTGCTTTCGCCATTCTACTGATCATATATCGATCCAACCCACGACCTCAAAATTGATCTATCTGGAGTGCCTATATATATGAGCATGAGTATATATGAGTGAGCAATGCAATGACGCACACGGAAAGTGATGAAGACTAAAAAGAGCTCTACGGAACCACACATATTTCAAAGTTCGACACGTACAGAGAGAGCGAGAGAGAGAGAAACGCTGGTTGTTCACGTTTGTGGAAGTTTCCCAAAAAGTGATTGAGGTACCAGTTTTGGTTGGCTCTATTTATGTGGAGATGAGGTCTGCTTGCATTAAGGATGAAGTGGGGTAAACGAGTCGAGCTCTAACGATCTAAAGTTTGACTCAATTCGGACACGTTCGTCTTAGTATATTTACTAGTAAATAAATGGGCTCAATTTGTAGAGGGTGAGCCAAATTCGAGTTTGAGATTTTGGCTTGTGCAGTAAACGAGACTCGTTTGCACCTCTACGTACATTGGGTTTTGGACCTTGAAATTTATCTTGATAAAAATTCCTAGATTTTATACGGAATGATAATATGCATTAAAAAACAAGTCTATTATAATTAAGTCAAAACATTAGAGACTATTATGTGTCTAAATTAATTCAAAACTAAGTTCTATTATAAAGAAACAGGTCAAATTTGAATGAAAAAAAACAAAAAATATTATTGAACTAAAGTTTTTCCTCGTTTGGTTGTAAACCCTTGTTTGAACAAAGCAATATACCTTTCAAATATAAATAAACTTATCCTATAACTTTTGGTATAATGTATGCATCTAGATTGACAAATAAACAGCTTTAATCCAAAGCAAAATCATAATTGATCGGAAAAATATCATATGAGAGATCGTCACATAAATGCATTCTTACAATTTGTGTCTTGGTTGTGATTCTTAAGAACACGTGCTTTAGGTTTTCTTTGAAATAATTTTGCTAAAGATATTTTTGATTTGCTAACAAAAGTTTAATGAATTGATCAAACTGGAGTACTAACAGTTCCAAACTAGTCTTAAGTACAAGGGATGCGAGTGATTAAAAATGAAGTAGAAGGTGTGTAGTTGAAAAATGACCTAAGTACAGGGGGTGTATCTGGAATTAACCCAAACTAAAATAACCAGAAAAAAAAAAAAAAAAAAACCGAATTAAACGAATCCACATCACACTGCCGGACTCAGCAAATGCAAAAGCAAACGGATTATTCTTCTTCCAATGCTAAACAAATAATTAGTCCGTTAAACTCGTACTGATTTCAATGGTTTCTTTATCCCACAGATTCAGGCCGCCATCATCGATAACAACTATGAACTCCAACGCGAAGAAACCGGAAGATCGGTCTCCTCACCTTTCTCTCTCTTCCTATTTCCAATCCCACCCCTAAAAGATCTCTCCTTTCTGCCGATATTGAATCCATACAAATCGATAGACAGATATATATTGATTAAAGTGGATGGGGGGAAAAATGGAGGTGATTTTGGGGAATTGATTGGATATTGAGATTCTAAAAAACTGGGGTTTCTGTTTGAGGAGGAGAGGGAGTTTTAGAGAGAGAGAGAGAGAGAGAGAGAGAGAGAGAGAGAGAGAGAGAGAGAAAGAGTGGGGGAGGGGAGGAGATGAAGGAGCTGTTGGGGAGCCCAGGGACGGTGAGTGGGCTGACTTTGAGGATCGGGCAGTGTTTATTTGCTGGTGCTTCAATCGGAGTTATGGTCTCTGCTTTGGGTTTCTCTAGCTACACTGCTTTCTGGTACGATTTCTTTAAACTAATTTCTGTTCCTTGCACTTCTTTTGAATCCCTGGTTTTCTTTTTGTAGTTATGCAATTTTGAAATTTTATGTCAAGTTCATTAGGTATTAGTGCTTGTTTTGAAATCTTGGGCACTGCCAATATGACGGAATTTTAGGTGTGATTCCTTTTCATAATGCGCACAGAATGATTTGTGCTTTGTGCTTTGCTTTGCTCTGTAACATTTCTTGCATTTTTAGCTCTCTTTTTTTCCCGTGGAAGGATGAAGGATCAATGGGAAATGGCGATTGTTATTGGAAACATTTAGGCAGTAGGGTGTGGTAAATATAGTTGGTGAAATTATGGAAAAGAAGCTCAATGCTTTACATGGCTCTGAGTGGATTGTGTTACACTCTTGAGTGAGAGTGAAACCATTTTATTGTTGCATCACATATGAATGAAGGAAGATGCAACCAAGGATAATTTTACTGTTGGTTTGTAGAAATAGTAACTGTAAAAGAAATCACCATCAACGAGTCCGGTTCCTCGTAGGTATTTTGTCACATCAACAATCTATATATATATATATATATATATATATATATATATAAGATATCGTGAGTTACCCAATAGTCGAATACAAATAACACTGTCTTAGCTAGTGTCATTCTGAGCTGAATCAGGGCATTTGGAATGCAAATTATCCTTTTTGTTGCACATCTATAGGAACAAAAGAGTTTTGAAATTGAATACAAAGAGGGAAAGATGAGACAGAGAGTAAAGAATAGATCAAGAAATCTGGTAGAGAAAAATATCTTGTTCTTTAACTCAAAAGAAGAGTCAAATAGGGTTCCTTTGTTTATAGATGTAAAGAAGAGTCAAATAAGGTTCCTTTGTTTATAGATGAAAAGAAGGTTGAGATGAATATGAAGACAAAAAATTGTGTCGACAATTGACTTGTAGCTACTGTGAAAGACCCATTCCCAATACCTCCTCAGATCAGTGTAGCATTTCATGCATTTTTAGCTTTTCTTCCATGGAAGGATCAGTGGTAAATTGCAATGGCAATCAAAAACATTTAGCCAGTGTAGGGAGGTATTCCCGAACAAATAGAATTAAGACACATGGTATGAGGCACCGTGGTAAAGATCTAATAAGAGAAATAACATGCGAAGTCATTGCTCCAAATAGTCTGTTCGGCCTAGAGTAGGGCCGAACAGACTGAGAGCTCATGAGAGCTCCTAAGAAGGCAATGGTCCAAATAATTGATAAAGGACTAGTTACATGTGAAGTGACTGGTCCAGGCAGTCTGTTCGGCTATGAGACAGCCGAATAAGGAAAGAGCTCCAATCAGTTGCTAAGGCAAGACGAACACTCTGGAAAGGTCCAGAAGCTGTGTTATTCCGTTAAGGAATGAAATCCCGAGGAAATATGATCTAGAATAGATACCCAATGAAAGTGGGATGTTCGGTCAGCTGTGGAAAAGAGTCCTAAGTGGACTAAGGTAATGAACTGATAAGGGAATGAGAATCCAAAATATTCTGGTTTCCTATACGAGGTAGGAAACCTAGTGCAACACGGATACTTGGGCGGCAAGTATCCATGAATCTATAAATATGAGGTAAACCTAGAGATAAAGGTACGATATACGTTGCATTCTCATATTCTCCTACTGATAATTAGGGTTTATTGACTAGTACGTGATATTAACTTTGGCATCGGAGGGCCTTTGCCCCGAGAGGCAAAGGTGCACTCATCCCTTGTCTGTTTTGCAGATTAGGGTTCCGATGACGAATTAGGGTTCCGGTGAAAAGGCACGAATAAGCCGTTGCAATCCAATTGATCCGAAGCATCAATTGTTTTCATCCCCCTACAATTGGTGCCGTCTGTGGGAAACGAACCAATTTTCTAAAAAATAATCATGTTGGAAGAAGATCCAGTTACGCCGTTTAATCCAAAGGACCAGTCGAGTGGGGGAAGAGATAAATCCCCACCAGGTGCTCCAAGGAAGCCCACTGGTAGATATGACAGAGATAACTCCAAAGAAAAAGGAGACAAAACTGTCACTGGCTCCACGAGAAGGAGTAAGTCTCATCGAAGAGAGGAATCAGTCACCCATTCAAGAAGTATACACAATGACAGCGATGTCCTCGATAAAAAGAGAAGGGAAATCGAGGAGTACGCTCGTTTAATTAGAAAACGAGAGTACGAGATACAAGAATTACAACGGGTACGAGAGCACCCAGAAGATTCCGAACTTTCACGAAGGAATTCCCAGAAAGACAGACGGACCCTGGTAGTCCATAAGCAGGCTCATTCACGAGGGAGAAAGAGCAGGAGTCCTATCATAGGGCGATGCGAAGCTTCTCCACAAAAAAGAAAAAGCAGAAGTAAAAGCCGAACACCGGAAAGACGAAGGGCTTCTTCACGAAAAAAGAGGAGCAGAGACCGAAGTTCCACCCCAGAAGAGGAGGAAACAAGGAAGCATCACCGGGACAGGTACGAGAGGCCTGATGCTGATTGGGTCAAGGCTACGACTCACAAGTCGAAGGAGCTTGAAGATGAAACCATGACTGCACAAGAAGCAGCACGGAAGGCCCTGAGTAATATAGCAGCCTCCCCATTTGCAAGGAGGCTACAAGAGGCTAGGTTGCCGAGCAGAGTGAAGCATGGTACGTTCATACTTTACGAGACAAACGCAGACCCCGTAGCTCAGATACCGCACTACCAACAGGCTATGTTCATGCATGACGGGGATGATGCCATTTTGTGCAAAATGTTCCCTTCGAGTCTCGGAATGGTGGCCCTATCTTGGTTTCATAAATTGGCCCCACGATCCATACGAGGATGGAGGCAGTTGGCCGAGGAATTCATTGTCCGGTTCTTGACAAGCAGAAGAGCCCCGAAAACGTTCGAAAGTCTTTCCACTATGAAACAAGCGGAAAATGAGCCGATCAGAGATTACGCTAAAAAGTACTGGGAGACTTTCAACGAGATAGAGAGCTGCAGTGAAGAATATGCGATTGCAACCTTCAAGACAGGCTTGCCTGTTCGGGGAGAGTTGCGCCGGTCTTTGAATATGCATCCGGTAGCGACGTTGGCCAAACTAAGGGAACGAATTGAACAACACGCAAGAATGGAGGATGACACACTCCGGGAGGACGGCAGGGTTGTTGCCGAACAGACAAAGGCACCTGTTAAGAAAATGGATAAGCCAGAGACCAAGACTTACAGAGAGAGAAAGGAGTACGGGCAGGCTAAAAGAGAGCCATATAAAGATAAGCAAGCTCCTGACCCTAAATCTTTCTTTTCTATCACTACGGTTTGGAAAGAACCAATTTATAGGATTTTTTATCGAATAAAGAATCAGCCATACTTCAAATGGCCCTCAAGTCTAGGCGGGGATAAAGACGCAAAACGTGCTACGAATCAGCACTGCAGCTACCATAAAGATTGGGGCCATATGACTGAAGATTGTGAGATGTACAAAAGACACCTTGATGATTTGGTCTTTCGGGGCTATCTCAAGGAATTTATCCAAGATCCCAAAGACAAAGGGAAAGCCATGGAGCTGGAATATGAGCAGAATCCTAAAGGGGTAATCCATATGATACATGGGTTGGCCACACCTTATACGAGAAATGAGATCAGGCTATTACAAAGGCAAGTCAGGCACAATCAGCACGTGATGCGATTGGGTAACAAGAGGGGGCGAGAGAGTGATGTGTGCAATGAAAGCATAGCATTCACAGATGATGATCTGGGAGAGGTCCAAATACGCCACAACGATACTTTGGTCATAACCCTACGAGTTGGGGAATATGACATCGAAAGGATTCTAGTGGACTCAGGAAGTTGTACAGAGGTAATGTACTATGATGCGTTCAAGAAACTGGGGCTGGCCCAAACAGACTTAGAACAATCGACAACACCCTTAATTGGGTTTGGTGCAGGAGCAGTTTGGCCTCTTGGAAAAGTAACGTTACCTGTTCGGGCTGGATCAGTGGTGTTAAAAACAGATTTCTTAGTTGTCGATGTTCCTGCTTCCTATAACGCGATTATAGGGAGGACATAGTTGCACAAAATGAGAGCGGTCTCCTCGACTTATCACCAGATGTTGAAATTTCCAGGATCGAATGGGGTTGAGGTAATTAGAGGCAATCAGAAAGTGGCCCAGCAATGTCTAATCTCCATCATTAAAAAAGCCCCAAAAGCCCACCACGTTCATACATTAGAAGTACCAGATCAACCAACTATCGAGGATGTTGGAAGAAGTCCGGCAGAAAAGGTGGTTGAAGGATTGGAGAAGATTCAGATCAGCGAGACTGATCCTGAAAGATATTTCTTAATCGGAGAATCATTACCAGCAGACGAAAAGGCTGAACTGATAAGATTTCTGAAAGAATATGTCGATGTATTTGCATGGGTGCCAGAGGAAATACCCGGAGTGGATGCAGGTGTGATCTGTCATCATTTAAATGTTGATCCTCAGCATAAGCCGGTCATTCAGAAAAAACGGAGAGCAGCCGTGCAGCATGTGGATGCTGTAATTGAAGAGGTTGATCGTTTGCTGGAGGCAAAAGCAATACGTGAAGTTTACTACCCAGAGTGGTTATCCAACACCGTGGTGGTAAAGAAAAAGAATGGGAAGTGGCGTGTCTGCGTAGACTTCACAAACCTAAACAAGGCATGTCCAAAAGACAGTTTTCCTCTTTCAAGGATAGACCAGTTGGTTGACACAACTGCTGGTTACGAGCGAATGAGTTTCCTCGACGCATATCGAGGATATCATCAGATTGCTATGTTTGAGCCTGATCAAGAGAAGACTTCTTTTATTACACCACGAGGGTTGTACTGCTATAGCGTCATGCCATTTGGGCTAAGAAATGCTGGGGCAACGTACCAAAGACTTGCAACCATCATGTTCAAAAAGTTCATTGGCAAGACTATGGAGGTTTATATAGATGATATGGTGGTGAAAAGTCAAGATAAACAGGGACACATAGCGGATTTAAAAGAAGCTTTCGAGATCCTGAGGGAGTACAAACTGAAACTCAACGCCTTGAAATGTGCGTTTGGAGTCGGTTCTGGAAAGTTCCTAGGCCATTTGGTGACCATGAGAGGGATTGAGACTAACCCTGATCAAATTGCAGCCCTATAAAGGCTACAAAGTCCCAAAACCACTAAGGAAGTCCAGAGGTTGACTGGAATGGCTGCAGCACTTAATAGATTTATCAGCAGGTCAAGTGACAAGTGCAGATCCTTTTTTTAATTATTGAAAAAGAGGGAGGGATTCCAATGGGGAGCAGAGTGCGAACAGGCCTTCCAGTACCTGAAGAAGTATCTGGCCGAGCCCCACTTTTGTCAACTCCACAGCCAGGTGAGTCTTTAGTTTTGTACTTAGCTGTTTCTGAGCATGCAGTTAGTGCAGTCCTGTTAAGGGATTTGGGAATCGAACAAATCCCTATTTATTATGTTAGCAAGACACTGCTGGATGCAGAGACGAGATATCTGCCCTTAGAGAAATTTGTCCTGGCACTTAGGACAGCCACAAGGAAATTGCCACACTACTTCCAAAGCCACAAGGTTGTGGTTTATACTGAGTTTCCATTGAAATCACTGCTACGAAAAGCAGACTTCTCGGGAAGGATCTCGACGTGGTCCGTCGAGTTAAGCCAGTACAATATTGATTATCAGCCGCGTACGGCAATTAAAGGCCAAGTGTTGGCTGATTTTGTGGCAGAGTTTTCTCCTGTAGTAGCTCTCCTGCCTCCTACGAGAAAAGAACAGGAGACTAAGACATCACCCACGAGGAAACAAGTCTCAGCCGAACGGGACCCCACGGAATGGAAGCTATTTGTTGACGGATCAGCATGTAATACTGGATCAGGAATTGGGGTAGTCATTTTTCCTCCTGAAGGAGTAATGATCGAACTATCTGTTCGGCTTGGTTTCAGTGCGTCAAACAATGTGCCGGAATACGAGGCACTCTTAGCTGGCTTAAAAAGTGCAAAACCCTAAAAGCAGAACAGGTTAGGGTGTATTGTGATTCACAGCTTGTGGTCAATCAACTGTCCAGGGAATACGAAACACGAAGTGAAAAAATGGCAGCCTACGTGCAGGCAGCCAAGGACCTGCTTGATACCTTCGAAAGGGTATATATTGAACAGATAAGTTCTGGACAAAATGCTCATGGAGATTCATTAGCTTGGTTGGCTGCAGCTATACCAACTGAGTTTAAAAGGAAGGTGGCAGTAGAGTATCTGAGTGTGCCGAGCATTGGAAGAAGTGTGGACTTGGTCTTGGACGTGAACCAAAGACCAAGTTGGATGGACCCAATCGTGGAGTTTTTACGAGACGAAATACTCCCTTCTGACAAAAAGGAGGCTCATAAGATAAGGACCAAATCTGCTAGGTTTTGGCTGTCTCCAGAAAGAAAATTGTACAGGAAATCTTTTACAGGTCCCTATTTGCTTTGTGTACATCCTGAGATGGTGCAAAAATTTCTACACGAAATTCATGGGGGAACCTGTGGAAGCCATGCTAGAGGCAGATCCATAGCCCACCGAGCAATTACCCAAGGTTATTGGTGGCCACACATGCAAGAAGATGCCAAGGTTTATGTGAAAATCTGTGAAAAGTGTCAGAAATTCTCACCAATAATTCGGACGCCAGCAGAAGACTTGGTGCCATTGACAAGTCCTTGGCCATTTGCCCAATGGGGTATGGATATCGTGGGTCCACTCCACAAAGCAACTGGCAATAGGAAATTTCTGCTGGTGGCAACGGATTACTTCACTAAGTGGATTGAGGCAGAACCGTTGGCTAAAATCACAGAACCTGTGATAGAAAGGTTCGTGTGGAAAAATATTATTACTCGATTTGGGGTCCCTTATTCGTTGATTACAGACAATGGGTCCCAGTTTCAGAAGAAGTTTAAAGCTTTTTGTGCCCAATACGGGATACGAAATTACTACTCAACCCCAGCCTACCCTCAAAGTAATGGGCAGGCAGAAGCTTCTAACAAAACCATTCTAGACGGGATCAAGAAAAGGTTTTATGAAGCAAAGGGAAAGTGGCCAGATGAATTACCATTAGTACTATGGGCGCATCGAACGACGCCTAGGAGGTCTACGGGAGAGACCCCCTATTCGTTGGCATATGGGACAGAGGCAGTTATACCTCTAGAAGTTGGCCTTCCAACCAATAGAACTGCATTGGTTGAGAGTGGGGGCAATGACAGGGCACTTGAGATTGAGCTTGACCTTGCCGAAGAAAGAAGGGAAAGGGCTTTGGTTCATTTAGCCTCATATCAGGAGCAGCTGATGAAAAGCTACAATAAAAATGTCCACCCACGAGAGTTTGTTGTTGGAGACCTTGTACTTCGAAAAGTGCTCGGTAACACCAAGGTGGCCAACGAGGGCAAGTTAGGGGCCAATTGGGAAGGCCCGTATCGAGTGACCGAGGTTGTGGGCATAGGGGTTTACAGATTGACAGATTTAGAAGGAAATCTAGTACCAAGGCCTTGGAATGTCCATAATTTAAGGAAGTTTTTTATTTAAAGTCCTCTAGTCTTTTAGGGCTGCATTTCGTGATTGTGTGGGAGTTACGAGTAAAACTCTTATGTTTTTATTACTTGTTAGTTGCAAGGGGTACGAATAACGCCCTCTTGAGTTTCACAGATTATGAATAAAATCACTTTTTGCAGTGTAAATATTGCGTTCTTGGTATTTGTCCTAAAAATACGAACTACGGGCTTGGTTTCCCTCATTCGTATTGGGGAGCAGGGAACAGGCACCAACAGGCACCTATACACTAAAGTACGTGAAACTTAACAAATACCAGTATGAAACACTTGTATGGTTTGTAAGTACGAGAGACTTAGAAAGTTTTTAAGTATGGTTTGTAAGTACAAGAGACTTAGAAAGTTTTTAAGTATGGTTTGTAGAAATGGCTTAAAAGTACGAGAGACTTAGAAAGTTTTTAAGTACGTGAAACTTAGAAATGGCTTAAAAGTACGAGAGACTTAGAACGTTTTTAAGTACATGAAACTTAAGAAAAGGTTTAAAAGTACAAAAAAAATGATGTTTACAGGATTTGCTAAGTACTGAACACTTATACACAAGCAAACATGTGATTAAAGGATCAAAGTACGAAATACTTAGATAAATCTGTTTGCATCCGAACACATGCAAAAATGAGAGGAGCCGAGCAAATTGTATAGTTATGCCACAAGGGGCCGAATACCTGTATTACCAAAATATTACCAAAGTAGAGAAAGTACTGGTGCCACGCAGGGCTCGAATATCATGGTCACTTAGGACCAGCCAAAATGTTTTAAAGGTGTTTTATGCAGACTAACCATATCAATCTAAGTTCTGGATTTCTGAAGGAGTTTCATTTGGAACCTGTCCACTGGCTCCCGCGATAGTATCACCTTCAGTTGTATTCTCCTCCAGGTTAATGGGCTCAAGGTTTGATTCTCGAACAGGTGATTGCACAGGCTGAGTGTCAGTTGGCATATCCTCCCCTGCATCAGCAAAATCTTCAATCTATTGCTCGACATCATCATCTGGGGATTCCTCGTGTTCCTGAGCTGCTGCAGAATGCCTACTCGGAAGGTCATTTTCCACCCAGAGGACTGAGTCTTCAGCAATACCAACCTTTGCCAGACAAGCCTCCCAGCTGGCAACCCAGATCTGATCTTGTATGGCTGGCATCTGTTCCACATAGCTGGCTGTAGCAGCATCAAACCCCTTCTGGTAGCCTTCCTCGTAGGCAGCTTTTTTGGTTTTTTCCATTTCTACCAAAGCCTGATTAAGACTGTCTTCAGCTGTCCCAAGCTTGTCCTTTGCCTCTTCAAAATCGGCCTTGGCTTTGTCTCTTTCTCTCTCCAATCTAGAGATGGTACGGAGCAGCCTGGTGTTGTTGTTCAACAACGTGATCCTTTCAGTATCTGCATCTTGGAACTTTTGGCCCAGTGTAATCATCTTTTGAATAAACTGAGAAATGAGCAAAAGATATTACAGTAGAGAAATAAAGAGACCTGAAGCATGCTTTAAAGTAATGAGAATACTATACCTTAATCCCACTAACGAGACTAGTGGAAATGAGCCGATCAGGTGCAGCCTCAGACTCTTTCTGCATGTCAACAGGGAGCAGCAAACCTTGAGCAAGTGCGAGTGCCGTTTCTGAAGAGCTAGCGCTATCCCCAACGTGAACGGGCTGATCACCCCTAATGAGTTGGGGGGCCCAGTTTTAGGGAAGCACTTGAGTGCTCGGTGAAGGGGGTTGTTGAACTGAAACTGAGGCTTGTGCTGGGGCATCTCCAGGATCTTCGGTTCTAGGACGTTTGTCCCGACGAGTATCAATAGCCTCAAGGGAACTATCACGTTCCCGAGGAGAGGAAGAAGATCGTGTCGAAGCCCCTCTAGTTCGACGAGATGGCAGAGGGGCATGGCCAGTTGATGACACCCTCCCAGTGGCACCACGTCCTCGGGAAAGGACGGTGAGAAGGGTGCTAAGGTTCAAAGGTTGACGAGTCATAGTACCTGTGTTTGGAGGGGATGGAGAATATTCGGAAGAAGATGATTGGCTGGTATCGCGACTAACAGCTGGCTGTTCGGGAAGTCGTTGAGGAGCAACCTGTCTTTGAAAAGGTCTTCGAACTCTCAGTCGAGGTAATGGAACACCTTCTGAAATAGGAACCTCACCTAACTGCCCGGCGACTGTCACTCCAGCGTTAGCCCTTAGACTTCTCGGCTGGGGAGCAGTTGAGGTTGAGGCAGCGCTAGTACTCGGATTGGCGAGTCTTCTGTCGATAACCCCTCTGTACGCGGGATCGTACCCTAATAGAACGTCCGCGTTGCGACCCCGACCAGCTGTTGGGGTGCCGGGTTCACCTGTATACTTCAGAACCCAGTTAATCTCTGTTGTTCGGACGTAGCTTGGTTCACGTCTTGGACGCCTGTTAGCATTTTCCGCTGCAAGTCAAAGCACAAACAGAAGTTAGAATGAGCAGAAATACAGTAACAAAGGAAAATGCAAGTTGCATAAATAGAAAATCAGGAGCATACGTGGGTAGCCCTATATGTGGGGGCAATGGAGGCCCACCACTTGACCATCCTCCCCCAGTGGCTCGAAGCCTCCAGTGACGTAGAGGAAATCGATTTCATGATCTCGAGTAGAGTCTGACAGGTTTAGCACGAGACGCTTTTCTGCCCTTTTAACTTTGAAGTAGTAAGTATTGTATTCAGGATTCAAAACAATACTATACCACCATTGAATGTCCCAAATCCCTAATTGAGTTCCCAGAATCCTGTTTAAAGCTACTACTCCCATTATAAGCCTGAACACGTTTGTTGAAACTTGCATGGGAGTGAGACGGTACCAGTTTAGGACCTGGCGAAGTAGTGGGTGTAAGGGAAAACGAACTCCGCCTTCAACAATGGCTACAATTGGGATACACATCCTATCCCATGAACCGCCATCCCTGTCTGCACCTAAAGGGGCGAGTTCGAGCCCCACGTTATCAGGGACGCTATACTCAGTCCTAAATGCCGCCATGGCAGTTGGGGTTTCACTGAGTTTCCTAAACTTGCTGGGTTTTGGAAGGTTTTCATTATCATCCGCCATGGATACGAAAGAAATGAGCAGGACAAAATCGAAAACTAGGTGCAATCGAAACCCTAAAAGCTAAAATCTGGAACGAATCTCAGAATAAGACGCAAGAAGGAGCAAGAATAAGAAGTCTTACGAAGCTATTGCAGTGGTTGCCTGAGATGCAATCGAGTTGCAGACGACGGCAATGACGGATGAAAGACGGATGATTTTCGCCTGGTTTTAGAGAGAGAAAGGGAGGATTCGAACTTTGGGTGGAAAACCCAAAAGTATCTCTTTTAGGGGTTTAAAGTGAAAGCAACGGAGACGAAACGACTCCTCTTGCGCCGTTACTTACATGAGAAGTAACGGGAAAAGAGAAGTCTCAACGGATGGCTGTTCTGACGCCGTTTATGAAACGTCAGACTGAGTTAAATGCAAAGCGTACGAAATACACCACGTGGAGTTCCTGCCTCGAGACGGCTTGATGATTTAAACGCCAAAAAGAATTAATGGCATGTCTGCACGAGATACCACTTTGTTGGGATTATTTCCCCTAAATCAATCCCACCCGCAAACGGAAGCGTAATCAAAAATTAAATACACAATAAACAAGGCACAACGAGAACAACCAATATACGTGGTTCCCCAAACTCGGGTACGTCCACGGGAGAGAGAAAACAATTTCCACTATCACCAAAGTTTACAAAGGGTTTATAAAGAGATCCAACAATCTCTCAAATACCCTATTCAACAACCTACAATCAAAGTGGAAAGATCTTTCCCAAAACTCTCCAACACAACTGAAACAGAGGGCACCAACCGGAACAAATCAGCCCACAAAAGGAACACAAAGGCTGCTGCAAATTGCTTGAACAAAGAGAGGAAAGTCGCTGTCTTGATCTCTTCCTTAGCACCGTCACAACACAAACACACACAGTGCACTCCACGTTTTTCCCTGTTTCACAATAGCACCCACAGCACCAAACCCTTTGCTCTCTTTTTGATCTTTTTTTCTCTCACACGTTCTGGAGCCATCCACCGAAAAAACAAAAAAGACCTTTTTGTTCCCAATAAAAACCTAGTAATATTGGGCTTCCAAAAACAAAACACTTGGGCCAAAATATTGGGCCTATTTTCATGGGCAAAAAACCCAACAGTATTTAGTGTCTAGAGATTTTCTTGTTCAAATGATATAGTACTCATGGTAGTCAGGTGCCCAATGTCACCAATAATAGATCGATAGCTTGAAAGAACCAGCTCCAGCCCCAGTGCTTTGGAAAGTATGGTTTTATTGTGGTGGCGTCAAATGGAATCAACCCTACTTCTCCGTCCCCATACATCCAATGAGTTTGGGGCCCACCACCCATAATTCATTTGTCCACCAATGACTTCAACCAGTCAACCCCATGGAGTTTGTATATATATGGTTTTCTGTATATACAGATCCTATGGGGTTCCAGTTGATTCGTTCATCCATTTTGTCACATGAATTGGTTGAATAGATTACCTGTTCAGTTATTGGTGATTTCTTGGACAAATTATTTGCTATTCTCTCTTGTTTTCAGTTTTAAATTTATAGACATTCCTGCTGAATACTCTAGTCAATTTTCATTAAGTACATGTTTGGTGCAGCTATTTGATCGCATCAATGGGGCTTCAGGTATTGTGGAGCTTTGGGCTTGCATGTCTTGATGTCTATGCTTTGAGGATTAAGAGAGACCTTCATAATCCGGTCCTAGTGAGCCTGTTTGTTGTAGGCGATTGGGTATGTAATATTTTCTTTTAGCTCTAATTGAACATGCAGAAACAATTTCATACAGATGATCGCAATACTCTTGAAGTTTTGGTTTCCCTAACTGCAGTAGTCATACAGATCTTCGCATTACTCTTGAAGTATTTGTTCCCTGAGTTGCAGTAGTCATACAGATCTTCACATTACTCTTGAAGCATTTGTTTCCTGAGTTGCAATAGTCACCATATTCATAATTCATCTTATTTGTTTCTGAGTTTTACTGTTTCCCGGTTTCATGGCCATGATGTGACAGCTGGCAAGGAACTGAGGATTGAGACATTAGTTTTTAATTTCAACGAAACTAAAAGTGCCAGTTGATTTCCTTCAAAGGGCACAATGGGTAGGAAGTACGGATACATCTTCATGTAATCGCTTTCATTAATGCCAAAGATTGATCTTTTATGATTAAAAGGTAGCCAACTGCTTCAGTCTCGAACGCAGGATTTGTAGGAGGCAAATGCCAAAGAATTTATCCAAACTAACCTAAAAAAACTTGTGAGGATATTTGGAGATGTGCAGGGGCTAGGGCACGCCCTCACCCTCCCTTTTCTGCCCCTGGGCTGCTTTGTTTTCTTTTCGTAACTAACGTCTTAGATGAGTTTGGCCAGTCTTAATGAAGTAGATCTAATCTGCAGATTCGGTACCTGAGCTGTTCGTAATTTACGTCTCACGTGTTCTCAGATTTTTGAATTTCTTGAACATCTAGCTATAGAAGTACTAATAAAACCTTTAGTCAGAAGTCAAAGTTCTCTCTCTTCGATAAGGGCTACATCTTGAACATCTAGCTATAGAAGTACTTTACCAGGTTGGAATGAATGATTGTTTTAAATGCAGGTCACTGCTACTTTCATGAATTCTCTTATTTTGTTGAATACAAGCCATGGAAGTACTAATCAGGCCTTTAATATTTTTTTGATCAAATCAGGCCTTTAGTTGGAAATCGGAGTTCTCTCCCTTCTATACGGCCTCATCTTGCTTGCAGTTCTTCTTTTTCTTTCTTTATCCAATTGGAGCAATAAGGATTGTTTTAAATGCAGGTGACTGCTACTTTATCGCTTGCTGCCGCATGTTCATCAGCCGGAATCGCAGTTTTATATGCAAGGGACCTGAATTTCTGCAAGGTTCAAACGCATCTCCCTTGCAACAGATTCCAGCTCTCTGTAGCCTTGGCTTTTGTCACTTGGTTCCTTATTGCCATATCTTCTCATGTTATGTTTTGGATCTTAGCCTCTGTCTGAATAACTCATCTCTCTCTCTCTCTCTCTCTCTCTCTCTCTCTTTTGGGTTTCACATGTAAACGTTATTGGTCTAGTTCCAATATTGCAGTTTCATTTTTTTTTTTTCCGCCCTTTTCAACTGCAATAGGTTTTTTGTGTGCTTTTATAGCTTCCTATTGCTGGCATGGCTGAAAATCCAGTTTATGCGGTTGTGAGTTGTAAAAGGCGAAAGAATAGTTCGCTCTGTGCTCATCACGCGGCTCTGTTTCTTATTTCTCACTGACCCGATGGAGCTGAATAACATATCCTGTAATTTATATGCAAGTGAGGTGTTATTTTTTCAGATTTCACTGCACTTGGTCTGATTGATGAATTCAACTCTTCTCACCCATCACCCCTGGAATGGGTAAAACAGAAACATAGTTATAAAAATTTAAGGAGCAATTTATATTGGGCGGGTTAGGTGGGCTTGAACTCATTCTAACCCAACTAATATATGGGTTGGATTGGGTCTATTTATTAGTGGGTGTGTTTGAGTTTTATTGAGGGCTTTGGGTTTAATTTGGGGGAATTTTTAGGCCGGCCCAAAAAATTAGGTTTGGTCTTATTTTAGTCATGTACAATTATTTGTATTTTTTATTCTAACCATATCCTTTCACGCGCATCAGCGCACGGAACTAGAGAACATTTAGTATAGAAAAATTATCCAATGCTCCGTGAGCACGGGTGCACCATTAAAACATTGTTTAAATTTCAAAAAGTCATATCTTTTATTGTAGATATTCATTTGTAAAAAAAATTATATTTTTGGAATCTACTCGACGATATCTACTAAACAAGATCCATATTGAATATGAAATTATGA
The DNA here is from genome assembly GCF_030253575.1 of Rhododendron vialii. Classification (NCBI taxonomy): domain Eukaryota; kingdom Viridiplantae; phylum Streptophyta; class Magnoliopsida; order Ericales; family Ericaceae; genus Rhododendron; species Rhododendron vialii. The sequence continues at coordinate 38,174,380 of NC_080561.1, read as the reverse complement.
AAGATTAAAAAAATACCATTTACTATGAAAAAATTCTATGAGAACTGTTTCTATGAGAATTGTTCATAAAAACTATTTCTATGAGAACTGTCCCTATGAGAACTGTCTTTATGAGAACTATTTCGAACAAATATACTCTTAGTTATGTAAACTAGCTATGAGAACTGTTAATTCTTATAGTCAGTTCTATGAGAATTATTTGAAATGACTATGTGAACTGAAAAGTACACAGTTTAAATAGTCTCAACACACACTAAAATACACAGTTCTCATAGAAAATACGTAGTTGTCATAGAAATACACAGTTCTCATGGACAATATTCAATTCTCATAGAAAATACACAGTTCTCATATATAGTTGTTATGGACAATACACAATTCTCATAAAAAATACATAGTTCTCTTAGAAAAATACACAGTTTTTATAAAAAAAAATACACTGTTCTCATAGAAAATACACAATTCTCATAGACAATTCTCACAGAAAATACACAATTCTCATAGAAAATACACAGTTCTCATGAAAAATTCATAGTTCTTATAGACAGTTCTTATGAACAAATACACAAATCTCATAGAAAATACATAGTTCTCATAAAAAAAATACAATTCTTATAGAAAATACACAAATGAATAAAAATACCCCTGAACTATGGCTATGAGAGCTATATATCAATTATTGAATCATATTATTTCGAACAAAAATACCTTTGGTTATGTGAACTAGCTATGAGAACTGTCAAGTCTCATAGTCAGTTCTATGAGAATTGCTTAGTTCTTATTGAGAACTGACTATGTGAACTGAGTTATGAGAACTAACTATGTGAATTGCCAATTTCCATAGTTAGTTCTATGAGAACTGTCAATTTTCATAGTCAATTCTATAAGAATTGGCAATGAGAAGTAACTGTTCTCATAGAGAACTAGCTTTCTGAACTAATTATAAGAATTGGACTATGTGAACTGAAAAATACACAATTCGCATAGTTTTACCACACACTAAAATACACAGTTCTCATAAAAAAATATATAGTTCTCATAGAAAATACACGGTAATAAAAATATCCTTGGCTATGTGAACTGGCTATGAGAACTGCCAAGTCTCATAGGCAGTTCTATAAGAACTGCTTAGTTCGCATAAAGAACTAGCTATATGAACTGAATTATGAGAATTGCTTATGTGAATTGCCAATTCTCATAGTTAGTTCTATGAGAACAATACACAATTGTCATAGACAATTCTCATGAATAATACACAATTCTCATAAAAAATACACAGTTTTCATAGAAAATCAGTTCACATAGTTTTACCACACACTAAAATACACAGTTCTCATAGACAATACACAATTCTCATAAACAATACACAATCCTCATGAAAAATACATAGTTCTCATAAAAAAAATATACAATTCTTATAAAAAATACACAATTCTCATAAACAGTTTTCATAGAAAAATATACAGTTCTCATAGAAAATACGCAATTGTTATAGACAGTTCTCATAAACAATACACAATTTTTATAAAAAAAAATACGTAGTTCTCATAAAAAATAAACACGCACAAAAATTTTCTAAAATTTTCAACCATGTCAGAAATTTTCCCAAAAATCTTCCAACAATTTACACATGCACACAACTACTTCTTTCTAGATTCCACCATTTCCACCTCCTGTACATATTCACTCAAATTGGAACGAATAAAGAGGCACCCATCGATTAGGACTCTCTCTCCTATTTAGTTTTTTTTTTTGATCCGCTCTCTCCTATTTAGTTTGAAATGCAATTTAATTACCTTTGGTGTAAGCAATTTAATTACCTTTGATAAAGAGGCACCCACCATTTCCACCTCATGTACATATTCACAATTCTCATAGGAACAAATCCTGATTTCCACTTCTCGTAATCGTCTAAATCCTCTGCAAATTAATTACCTTTGGTGTAAGCAATTTGAATTTGGAACTCTGACTAGTCTTTGACGGTTTGTTGGTTCTTTGTAGGTGATGTAGCTCCAGTTGATGGGCAGCTGGCAGCGGCAAGGGCATTTTGGCGTCAAGAGCTTGAAGAGACAAATTCAGAACATGATGTAGCGGTGGAGATGATACACGATAAAACCGATTTTGCCGATACAGTGCTCTTCGATGCCGGGAAGAGAGCATTGCTGCCGCCGCCGTCACCATGACGAAAATTAGTGGAGAATGCAGATTAATGAGGACGGCGTCAACATCATCATCGTCCGCACCAGCATCGCCGGTGGTGGCAGTGATCGAAGGTGTTGGTAGCTGGTGGTGAAGAGGTGGTGGAAGCCGGGTGGCACGACGGCGAAGGCGGCGGTGGTGGAAGTATTCTTCGTCACTAACCACTGGTCATGCTTCTTCGTGATCCACATCCAACTCGTCGTCGTCGAACTCGCCATTGGAGGCTTTGTGGCTGGTGGGTGTAGTTTGAGAGAGAAAGCGAGAGTGTGAGGGTGAGGGGTCAAAAGTCATGAACCAATATACCCGAGCCTATCTAGGTTCAGAAAAATATTTCAGGGTCGATTTCAAACCGAGGCTAAAAAACGGGGGCGGCCTCTAATTTTCTATTTAATTTGTCACCCATGATAAAAAGGGTTATGCTATGATATTGAAATTGTGTGTTATCTCGTGTGGCTTCTTTTTGTGCGAAAGTTTTTTTGGTCTTCCCATGGGAGGCCATGTTTTGAGTCCCGTCGTACGCGTTTGGGATTTAAGACTATGGCTAGCCTCTGATATCCATTGTGAACTAATCTACTAACTCCCCGTTAACTTCCGTTGATGCATACAATATTGGCAAACAAAGTCTCCAAGTCAAAAATATATATACACACACTTCTAACCGGCTTGTAAAAGAAATATTAAGGTGCATTTATTTTGTAGACAAAGATGTTTATGGTGCATTTGGCCTAAGTTATTTTTCTCCTAAAGACACTGGGTTATTCATGTTTTAGTTATTTATTAAAAAAATTAGAATTAAAATCTGAATTTTGATACTCCCTCCGTCCTTAAATAAGTGACCGACGCGCAAACCTAAGCCTTCAAAAAGATGCATTTGTTTTGTTAAAAAAATCAAATTTTTTTCACAAATCAATAGATAGCAATGAGTTCTATTAGATTGTGAATAATAAATAAATTTTTTAATAAAAAACATGCATATTTTGTAAGGCCTAGTTTTGCGCGCCGAATACTTATTTAGGGACGGAGGGAGTAACAAAATCGGAAGAGTATAATAATATGGACAAACCTTGAAAAACATATAGATAAGGCGACCCTAAAAACGCTAAATACGGTGGAAAAACTAAATCTTTTCTGAAAAATCTAAGTAATCTAAGTCTTCAGTAAACTTTTTGAGATTTATTTTATCATAGTAACTATTTACTTTATAGATTCCGTTTGCCAACACACAATTTTAACACCAAATCTGACAAAATTTTAAGAAAAAAAGAAAAAGAAAAAAAGACAGCAATAGTTACGATAGTATCGAATGTTTTCGTCCAAACAGACCCTTGCGTCCAGAAATTTTTGGGTGCCGGTGGGTACCACGTGGCCGCGCCCACGTGGTGCCTGAGCAGTCCATCCAGGCCGTTCAAAAGTGTGTTGGACGGCTCAGATTAAAACATTATCTCTCGTTCCACCCCACCACTCTCTCTCATCTGTCTCTCTCTTTTTTCTCTCTTCAAATTCGAGCTGTCCAAAATTAAAATGAAAGACTCAGATGCGCTGTTCGGACATCACGTGCTGCCCACCCAGCACCCAAAAATTTCTCCTTAATTGCTAGACACTTTTTGTAACTCACCCATTAGATACAGAAACAGAATAGGGCGGTTGAAACGTGCGCTGCAAACAATTAGTTTTTCTAACGATAATAAATTTTTTACACAAAACATTTATTTCATTCAAATCAATTATCGCGACACATTGTAAAACAATGGTCTCAATCAATAGAACATGACGACATGGCGCAATATAATTGATTTGGAGAAAACAAATGTTTATACCCGACATTGTAAAGAATTTAAATCTCCTTCCTAAAACGCATAGGCTTGTGTGGGTTACAAATAATGTTGCATTGAAACCGTTTTTTTTTTCCAATTGCTCATAAATCACCATAAGTTTCCCATCCGAAAACCCTAATCCCTCACAACATCACCAATCAAAGCACACAACCATGGCGATCGACAAACCAGAACCCAGTTCGGCTTCCAACAAGAACTCATCCACAAACAAGCTCCGGTGGTCGGAAGTCGAAGAGGAAGACGACTCCGCCACCGTGGACCTCAGGTTCCTCCTCCCTCCCCCGCGAGTAACCGGTCCGGACAAGAACGGGATCAAGAAGGTGGCGGAGTACACGCTCAATGAACAGGGGCATAGAGTCAGGGTCACTACTACTACTCGCGTCCGGAAGGTGGCCAGCGCTCGGGTTAGTAAGCGTGCTGTGGAGAGGAGGGGGTGGGCTAAGTTTGGCGATGCTGTTGATGAGGACGTTGGGAGCCGGCTCACTATGGTTTCCAGGGAGGAGATTGTGCTTGAGCGACGGAGAGACTCTGGTAATTCGCCCTTGTTTATCTTTATTGCCCTTTTGCGTGATTATATGCGGTTAGGTCACATAATTTGCGTGCATGATGTGCAAAAAAATGGAAAAGCGAATGCAAAATCATTTTTAAAAGATCCAAATTATTAATGTTCGCGTAGAACATGGGTAATGGGAAATGTAAAAAAAAAAAGAGTTTAAAAAAATTTCTCATTCCCTTATTTGGTTTGAAAAAGATTGTTTTGTCCACAAATAAGAACTTGATAACACTTTTTGTCAAAAAAAAATTCCAAATTTTTCCCGCTAGCTACTAAATATCAAAAGAGTTTTTTTTTTTAATTTATTGATAAAAGTTTGAATTTTCCTTGATAAAAATTCAATTTTTATAAATTTCTCATTTTGCAAACCAGACAATCTTTTTGGGACGTGGAGTACAATTTTGAACTTGTAAATTTGAAAAAAATTCTAACACCAAATAATTTAACACCTCAGGAAAGATTTTCAATTGAAAATCGTAAAAACTCTATACGGGAGTACTTTATTTTTTGATCTTAAAGTTGCACGACTTTCGTAAAAGACTAGCAATTCGGAACGAAAGGAGTACAATGTTGTATATGCAGAATGTCAGTAGTATTGTGATTTAGGCTAAGGTCCCGTTGGACTAAATAAGCCAATTAGCTTATTTTTTGTCTTTATTCAAAAAAAATTCGTATTTGTTAGTTTTTCGTCAATTTTTTGGGGATTATTGCATCATCATGACAAGAATAATCTAAAAATTTAAAAAAATAGGATCGAAATCTATTTTTTTTAATAAAGATGAAAAAATTGGCTTATTGACTTATTTTTGTCTTATTCAAAAAAATTAGGTTTCGATCGTAATTTTTTACTTTTTAGATTTCTCTTGTCATAACGATGCAATAATCCCCAAAAAATTGACGAAAAACTAATAAATACGAAAAAAATTAAATAAGAACAAAAAAAATAAGCCAATTGGCTTATTTAGCAGCCTAACTAGGATTTCCTCGATCTGGCTCACATGATGAAGTACCCCTGAGTGGTATTGTGAATTTGTGATATAGTTTGATTGGGATAACTAGGATTCCTCTCACTCACATGATGATGAACCTCTTGCTGCCTTCGCTCTTAATTCTCGTTCTTACTCTTAATCCTCGCTCTCGCAATTTCTACATAATCGAATATGTCTTTTGAAAGACGCTTTCACTATCCCGTTCCAGCTACCACATTCTGTGACTTAGAATTTCAAAACCCATCTGCCCAAAGGTTGTATCATGTATGTAGACCATAGTAGTTATGCTCTGCCCCAAATGTTGTGGGTACTGTCTAGAAAGTTGAATTGCATCAAACCAACCTTTTAAAACCCAGAATTTAGTTATAAAGTATTCCTATCCCCAATTTAATTCAGTTCCCCTGTTTTGAAATACTAAACCGAAGATCTCTGTTTGTTCAGTAGGGTTGGCTCTTAATAGTATACGAAATGAGATTAGATTGTCCTCAAAAGGGAAACGATTAATGATTTTATTCCGTTCATCTTGATCGTTGCTTCTGAAATCTCATCCATAATCGGTGTGAATTCATTTTTTTTATGTATCTAGGTAAGGTTTTGTAATTTGAATGTATCGATAGATCTCGTAACCAAGCACCGCCCTTTGTTCTGATGTCTACGGATTTGTATTGGATTTCTTCGATCGCCGATATAGCATATTGAAAAGCTTGTTACTCTGTATTGATAACAGACTCCAAATATATAAACCACCTATATATTATGTGATCGAAAAGTATGAACCCTTTTTTACGAGAAATTTTTGGGTATCGGGCGGGTACCACGTGGCTGTACTATGGAGCTAAAATTTCTGCTACTTTATGGAATGGTTACAAGTCCAGTGACGCAATCCTATCATGCAGCTGCATTTGTTGTCAGGGACGGATTGAAGGGGGGTCATGCGGGGGCACGTGCCCCCATTCGAACGTGTGCCCCCACTCAAAATTAATTTTTTTTTATATACATTTTGAATAAATTAGCATAATTATGAAAATGTGTTAATATATAAACATGCACACTTTGGATATATCTCGAAATTGCACATAAATTAATTTTATGTGTGAATTTTATCATATGATGCATTTATATTTATTGATTTATGAGCAATTTGTCTATTTAGAGCTATTCTTTCTTGATTCTTTTTATTTTTAACTGTTCAAGAAAAATATTTTAAAATAAAGTCATTAACAAAACTAGTTCGATTTTCTAAAACTTGTCCTTGTTCATTTAAAATATATTTTAAAATTTTTGTTTGAGATTTTGTGCTCATTTTTACCTAATTTAACTTAAAGTACGCGTTATAAATTTTTGTAGTTAGTAATGTATGTTTTAATTTTGTACGATCTTAGTGTAGTTGACTAAAAAAAATGAACTTTCGCCACTATGATTAACAGGTGCCCTCACTAAGTAATATTCCTGAATCCGCCCCTGTTTGTTGCTATGATTTTTCATGGTTTTTGTTTCTCGTTTTCAACTACGCGATTCTTCGGGAAAAAATGTGATGCATGAAGAGAGTTTCTGGCTTCACTAGGTAATCAAGCATCCTCTTTAGGGAATTCTCTCCCTGTATGACAGAATTTCGGAAGCAATTTCAAATTTTGTGGTTTTTACGCCAAGGTCTTCAATGTATGTGCGGCCATGCCATGTCTCTACGGGCATCTTTTCGTTCTTAACCCACATGTCATACAGAACGATCTTCATCGACGTGCCCCGATGCATTTGTTTTTGTTAACGTTTATTGCCCAGAAAGTTTATCCATTTTGGTTGATGCCTTTTTTAAACCTTGGAATTTGTCGAATGATGGAAACACGAACAGGTGAGAAAGCCGAAGAAGCCAAGAGTAGCGGAGATTCACTGGCACAGCTTGGCAAAGGAGCTGCTCTGATGGTGTGCAGGAGTTGCGGTATGAAGGGCGACCATTGGACGGCGAGGTGCCCTTACCCAGGTCTTGCTCACCAAACCCAACTCTTAACGAATGATACACCTCCTTCGACAGACGCAGTAGCCGCGGCTTCGTCCTCCAGCCAAGGTACCTCTTACGTGCCACCAAGCAGGAGGGAAGGTGCCAAGAGAAGCGTAATTGGATCGGATATGAGGAGGAGGAACGACGATTACACTATCAGGATCGACAACCTCTCGGAAGACACTCAGGACTCTGACTTGGTTGACCTCTGCCACCCTTTCGGGCAAGTGCTTCGCGCTAATGTTCCGAAGGATTACGCAACCGGCTCGGGCAGAGGTTATGGTTACGTCAACTTTCTGCGCCGGGAAGACGCGGAGAGAGCTATTAACAAACTCGATGGCTATGGGTATGACAATCTCATCCTTAGAGTTGAGTGGTCTGCACCAAGAGCAAACTAGCTGCGTACAAATTTTTTTGCTAAAATGAAGAGTTTTGTTAGAGATGAAGCTGATATGGTACTGGTTATGGTATTCTGTTTCTAAAACAAGGAATTAATCGCGACTGATCGCAGGTGGGGCTTATTCGATTAGGTCCGACTAACGATTAGTCACAGATTACTGATTAAGTAATATGCACCGATAAATTCGATTAATCACTCGAAAATGGCCGATCGCTCTACTAACGCCTTGCTACTTTTTAGAATATTGTTTAGAGAGAGGTTTTCGTATTTTGGAGAAATGATGAAGGTCGAATCTAGTAAGACGAGATCTTAAACGAGGGAAGGAATTTGACCGGCCTTCCCAGCTAGTATGTGATTAAAGTTGCAAATGAACCGATCGAGCTGCTCGAGGCTTGGCTTTGTTAATTGGGCAAGCTGGGCCAATATTTGCTTGAGTGTACTCTATAACGCACGTGTAGATCCAAGTTCAATTCAATAGCTACTGCCTACCATAATAGTTGCATTTAATCTTTACAGGACTAAATAAGATATAATTAAAGGATTACTGAACCAAACCTAATTCTTGTTTTATCTATCTTCCCTTATTTGTTTATTGTCTTAGGTTCGAGTCGTAGACTTTAAGGATCACAAGTGGGCCATATTAGGACAACTTAATTAGAGCTGTTTAGGAAGTTTCCTTAATCAAGTGGAAACAATTAATTGAACTATTTTGACCGACTCTATCTAGGAAATTGATTTTGGCACAGCACTTTTTATCTTTTTTTATTTATTTGAAATTGCAACAATACTCTTTAATTAAAGTGGAAGAACACTAACAAAATAAATGGTGTAATTTGATAATTTTACATAGATAAAAACAAAAAGTAGAGTGTCAATAATTAAATATAAAGCATCAAAATCACTTTCCATCCAGTCCATATTTTTTAGTGGATGCAGGCAAATCTTCCACAAGTTTCAATGGCATCTCCCGAAAATGAGGCTAAACGTCTAGTTGCCTGGTTGACTCCGGAGCTAATTACGTCACACAATTCACGTGTGAGAGCGGGAGCGCATACGCAAGCGTGGAAGCGTCTTTTAAATACATCACAAGCTACGATAATTCACGAGAGTAAGAATTGAGAGCGTGAGCACAGTATGAGTATTGAGAGTAGAAGCGTGGCGCATTTTTAAGGAGGATTATAGCTCCAGAGAAGCTTACGCGTTATCAGCGTTTCATTGTTTTTCTCTAGGTTCTCCACGATTTCTTTATTGTACTCCACTAAAATCGGAATTTGATTAAACAAACTAATATTTCCTCCGTTTTGTAAAAGTAATCCATTTTCAAACGATGTTCAATTTTTAGATTAAAAAATAAAGTACAAAACAGAAATTATTTTTTAGTTTTCATGACACCAAATTACAGATCTCCATTGGTTCCTTAATTTGGTTTTAAAAAAAATTTAAAAAATATATAAATTTATTTTATTGATTATCCAAAAATTGCACCTCTTGGATTATTTTAGCAGTTACTTTTAGGGACGCGGGGGCTGCTGTCCACGCCGCTATCCCAATTTTGGGGCCCACTTCGGTCTCGCTCCGATAATCTGAATCGTTCACTTTGTAAAGCTCGTCGAGTAGGATAACTATGCAAAAAAATCAGCTTAATTGGATATCATTAAGTACCTGATCGGAGCCCATATAACTCTCAGTCCATAGGATACAGTGGATTTGATCCAGTGTTTCGGATCCATTCTTTTTAAGATAAAAGGTTCCGATCAGGTATTTAATGATATCCAATTAACCTTATTTTTTGCATAGTTGTTCTACTCGACAAGCTCTACAAAGTGAACGATTCAGATCATCAGAGCAAAACCGGGATGGGCCCCAAAATGGGGTGCAGCAGCCCCCTCCCTCCTACTTTTAGGGGTTGATGAAGTACCAGATTCCTCCCATGCACAGTGCATGCATTTAATAACCCAAAGTCAAACCATGATGATCAAAAAAGCAGAATAGAATTTTGAAAAAATAAAGAATAAGTAGCATCGAAATTTGAACACATAACTCGTATCAGGGTGAACCGGTGGGTCATGTCGGATCCAATCTGGTCTACTGATGAACCTATTTTGATATATCAATTACGGCACCCGTCGTAAGGCTTTCTCTCCATTCTTGTGAACCTATTTTTCTTTTTCGTTTTGTTTGTTTTGATGGATTTTTTTTTTGAAATTTTTTGTTAGATTTGCGTTATATTTTTTAAATTAATCACCTATCTTGACAAGAGAAGCATAAAAATACAAAATTATGATGGAAAGTAAAAAAAAAATTCACCAAAGATAAAAATAAAAATAAAAAAATCAAACAGTCTATTTGTCTAAAGTGCCGTATTTTTTCAACACCAGTCCATATTTTTATACTTTTCTAATTTGTATTGTCAAGACAAACGATTGACCTCAAAAATTACTACGAAAAACTAAATAAAAAGTTCACGAAAAGTAAAAAAAAATGTTGAATTAAGTTTCAAACTTATAAGTTTATAAGAAAGCAGCTAAAATTTGTAAGATATATTGATGTTGTCTTGAATTCCCTTTGACCTAAAACCCTAACAACTGTTAGATAAAATGTTTCATTCGCCCAATCACTTTCATAGCCGGTAATGAACAACGACTTTTTTTTTTCAAATGGCTCCCAATTAAACCCCGAAAAGAAATTGAGAAAAAAAAAGGAATAAAAGAGAAGGACCAACAAGGTGAAAGAAGGGATCTCGGGTTGGTGCTGCCCTTTTGTTGTCCCCTGAGAGCGCGGTCCGCTCCGATGAACGGAAACATTCACTTCGAAAAGCTCGTTTACTTGTTCACTTCGCAAAACGCTCACTTAATGATATCCGATCGAGCAGATTTTTGATACGCTTATTTTACTTCACAAGTTCTATGGAGTAAAACGTTTCCGATCATTGGAACGAGACCGGAGTAGACCGCGCTCACGGAGAACAGGCACGGTGTTGGCAGCACCAACCCCAGGTCCTGAGAAAAGATAACATTTGGTGAAGAAACAACACATGATAGATAGATAATACACATTAATTTGTTCTCAAATATTTACACAAATATTTCTTAATAATGGAACCTTCACATTTTGACACTAACAACACAAAGGTGTGGGGTCCCTTTGGTTATCCACACCCTTTACAAACACAACCAATATTCCCATCACCAATAAAGGAAACAAAAACACAAATGAAAAGAAAATCACACACATGCATGCTTAAAAGAAAATAAGAGAAGCAAATTATGCGCCCGAGGCTTTTCTCGGGCACGTAATTTGCTTTTTATATGTCGTTGGCAAATCGATGAATTTTATGCAACAACTCGACGACGAACCGGAGACTGATCAACAACCGCGGCAACGATGTTCCTTTGAGCGGTGGTGGAGTGCGGTGGCTGTGGGGTGGTAGAGGGAGGGAAGCCGCAGTCGGACGACCGGAAGACGTTTACGACGTCGGACGTGGTTTGGAAGCGGTCGGAGTCGCCCGGGAGTCTCATGTATGCAGCCGAAGGAGATTCGTTGAGCCATGTATCTATAAGCCCTTGTCCACCACTTTTGTACTGGACTATGGCTCTGTACACGAACGGAATGAGACCCTCCATTTGTCTGATGAGAGAGATGGGGGAGAGAGAGAGAGAGTTGAAGTTCAAATGAAGGGAGGGGAGGGGGGTGGGATTGGTTAAAAGGAGAGGGAGAGGGGATGGTGACGTGGCGTAATGGGGTTGGAGACTTTAGTTTTATACGCGAGATGGTCGACTATGGCTCTTCCTGCACTCCATCCGTCCATATCCTTTCCAAATATATTAATTTTTCATTTTGTGTGGATTTATCCCAGTCCCACATGTAGGGGTGGGGAGGTGATCTGGTTTGGATTTTGAGGCTCCGCTTGTTTTCATGTAAAATATTTTCTATGTAAAATATCTTTTTAAAAAATAAATTTTAAATTTTTATTTTTTGGTGTTTGATTGGCATATGAAAATTATTTTAATAAAGAGAGAGTATAAGATGGCATGGAGAGAGAGAGAGAGGGAGGGAGGATTGAACGTAAGTCAGGACTGACGATCAAGAAAACTCAAGAAAGAGAGGAGGGGGATTGGACGTAAGTCAGGACTAACGATCAAGAAAACTCAATAATGAGAATTGTAGTAGAAGATAACGGGTTCATTTTGAAAAATAACTTACGGAAGATTTAAGGGTCAGTTATTTTCATCCAATTAATGAAAATCTCATTTTTTTTATACAACCAAACACTTGAAAATAGGTAAAATATTTTAGCGAAAAATATTTTATGTCGAAACCAACGGAGCCAAGAGGCAAAAGGTTTGGTCCGGTTTGATTTTTAACAAAACTGAAGAAAATGAGTTCGGCCTGATTTGCTAGCATCTAATCTGGAGTAAACCAAACCATCTAATCTGGAGCAAACCAAACTTGACCGCAGGCGCGCGCATATATATATGGGGAGTCCCGGCGTCTGCGGGACGCCGGGACTCCCCTTTTCCGATTGAATTGCGACGATCCGAGCCGCTCAAACTATATGCGCGCGCGCCGTAAGGACTGGTCCCAATATTTAAATGAGCTCGGATCGTCGCAATTCGATCGGAAAAGGGGAGTCCCGGCGTCCCGCACCGTAAGGCCGTAAGGAATCTCTCATTGGATTTGGATTTTATATATATATATTGGAGTTTTTCGATATTTGCTTAATATTTAGTGGGTGAATGTTGTTTAAGCCTATATAAAAATGTTATTGTTTGGACTTCATAGTTGTTTTGTTGCTGTTTTTTTTCTTTTTTTCCAATAATGTTTTTGGTTGCTTTTGATTGGTGGTAGTTGTTGTTTGGACTTCAAAATTATTTTTTAAACTTAGCTTTTTTTTTTGTCCTTATTTAAATTTTTTTCGTATTTGCTAGTTTTTTATCAATTTTTGGAGATTATTGTTTCTTCATGATAAGAGGAATCTAAAAAGTAAAAAATTACGATCGAAATCCAATTTTTTTTAATAAAGACAAAAAAATTGGCTTATTTGCTTATTTTTGTCTTTATTCAAAAAAATTAGGTTTCGATCTTAATTTTTTACTTTTTAGATTCCTCTCATCATGACGAAGCAATAATCTCCAAAAAATTGACGAAAAACTAATAAATGCGATTTTTTTTTGAATAAGGACAAAAAAAATAAACTACTTGACTTATTTAGCCGAAAACCCCTATCTATATATTGCTCAAAGTCTCCTGTGTTTTTGCTCTAAACCGAAAAACGGCAATAAACCGGTCAAACAGAAATCTAAGCCGAACCGCTATATGTTTTGGTTTGGTTTACAAAATGTCCTAACAAACCAGTCAAACAGAAGTCTAAGCCGAACCGTTTACACTCTAGCCGACATGCATAATCTGAATTGTTAATTTTGTGAAATTCTCAGAAAATAACATGTCAGGGAAAAAATAAAGTTTGACTTGATAGCTATAGCTAGGTATGCAAACATCTTGTATTTTGTTTTGTAAAATGGCGCTAAATATAATTTAAACTTAAATCGTTCAATATAACATAATTTGTTCCTAAATCCGTCGTTATTCGATCAAATTGACTTTTAAAAAGCATGATTTTTTGGTAGGTTTTACAGGATGAAAAGTTTCTTTCTTTTTAAACTGTTACGAGATAAACCGTTTGGATCATAGTTTTGGGCTCGGGATGAGCTTATAAATTAGTACGATTTAAAAAAAAAAGGAGCAAAACCGGAGTAGGAAGTGAGGGAGGCTTAAACGCAAGCCCGCAGAATTGAAAGCTATGACTATTCGTTGAAAGCTCTGTTCAAACTGCATCCAATTTCGTTACATCTCACCAAATCTCACTATAATACTACTTTAGCTGTAGTGTATGTAATATAGTACTCTCTTTTTTTTTTGTAATGAAGGGTGTCTCGAGCTAGTTTGTGCGCACATCTCGGACTAATCCCTACATCCCACCCTGCAGCTGTTGCAGGGTGTCCCGGATCAGTTTGTACTCACCTCAGACTAATCTCTACAGCATCTCCCACAGCCGTTTCACATGCTTAGATATGATAGTGAGGTGGCTAGCTTTAAGAATTGTTAACAAGAAGAATAGAACTTGAGATCTTAAGATGAAACAAAAATCTAAGTACGTTTCAGGTCAAGACCACTTGCAGGCTAGACCACTTGGCTAATCCCTCGGGGTTGTGTATGTAATATTATATGCACTTATATTTGTCTTTATCACTTTTTAATTAATCTTGTACCGAACGATTGGTTTGATGACCACTTTTTTTACTAGTAGCTTTCTTTAGCAGGATTCGTCGGTTGTGTGTTTATAATTAATCCGTAAAGTAATGGGTGCTGTTCGAGTTACCTATTTTTATTTTTCCGCGTGGTGGTATTATATTAATTGTGATTTCACAAAGAAGTTAAAGAGATTATTATTATTATTTTTAAAGAAAGACAAGAAATTCATGTGTTATATGTCATAGAGAGTTAAATAAGTGAGGCTAAGTACTTCACCAGCTGGGCCAGCGTACGTACTAGTTCATTAGGTCATTGTAACCTCAATTCTTTTGTCGAATGATGAAAAAGAAATTGATCAGGAGGGTCATCTTAGAGAATTACGTAGATGTTGCGAATCGAACGTCAAGACAACGACTCGTATGTATATTTTGCCTAGCCATCAACCCTACTAACTTGACTCTTGGAAGTTTCTTTGGAGAGTGCATATAAGTACTAAGGTTAACCTAGCAAGTTACAAAATGTAATTTAGTTTAGCTTGTTGAAGTTACAAAATCGATTTTAGAAAATACTTTCGTGAATAAGATGAACTTAATTAATCAGGGTTTCTTTTTTGTATCGTATTTAATGATACGAATATCTTTTCTTTGCTGATAAATAAAAAATAAAAAATTCAACGCCACCCCGCCCTAAAGATAGTGATGATGGTAAGCTGGTAAGCAACACACATTTGGTGCAAGATTCATGCATGTTAATTTGGTGCAACGGATTGTCTTAGCCAAAGTAAGTACTCCTAAATCACAACTAAAAATTACAAGATTGTGGTTGTTCATCTGTAACTTTTCACAAGCAGCTGGCATGCATTTGCAGATCTAGATGGAACATTATTGAGGTGCCAAATCATCCCATTATTCCATATCTTTGTTAAGATCTTGAGCCTTGCAAAACACAATTGTGTATAAATTTATTTAGACAGCTGAGCTACAGCACTCAGATAGGGGTTTATTTAGAGAGCCTTGTGTGGAAATATTTTCTCCAGGACAATGAACCCCCACCAAATGCCCTAATGATTCAATCCATTCATCATCCAAGGAGAGAACTTTTAGCGATGAATCTTCAAGTACAAAATATAAATCTGCAGTCAACTTAACATTGAAGCTGTCATTCGTTTTATTATTGCCTTAGAAGCATTAGGTGGATCAGCACTAGTTTGGGTGTTTTTCTCTGGAGACTAGCTAATTCATGGTCAACGACCCTCTACACTAGTGGATTTTCGGGTCAGTTTGTACGCATCTCAATAAATCATGAAGTCTCAATCTCACCGCTTATTTATGGGGGGAGCCAAATTAAAGCCGGAGTAAATTTTGGTATGGACTGGCTCCAAAAGAGTTGATAGCACCCGAGAAGGTTCGAACCTGAAAACTTAAGAGAGAGCAAATCCCTAAGTTTTAAGCCTTGACCACTAGGCCAAACCCTTGGAGTTAACGAAAGATGACGACTTTACCTAAAACCAAAGGATACCCGAATTGATCTGTCCTAACAGAGTGTGACTATTCTTAAACTTAATTTCCGTGAGATGAGTTTTCTTAAACCGTCTATTTGAAGGGAGCGCAATTAAAATCGGAGCAAATCTCTGTATGGACCGCTCCCAAAGGAATTGATAGTGCCCGAGAGGTTTCGAACCTAAAATCTTAAGAGGAAGCAAATTCCTAAGTTATAGGTCTTACCTACTAGGCCAACCCCTCGGAGTTAACGAGGGATGACAACTTTACCTAAAACCCCAAAGGATACCTGAATTGATCCCTCCTAATAAACGGAGTGCGATTTTTCTTAAACTTTCCCTACCCGTGAGATGATTTTGATTAAAAATTGAATACCCGGCCGGTTTCGATTTGGATTTGGTATAGATTAACAAAGTAGTAGTCACGCCGAACACGAACCCGGCCTAAATAATATACTAGGACTTCTTAATTACTCCCTAAGTACAGTGATTAAGCTATGCCTGTATAGGTACGCACTACGCACGTTGTAGTTTTATTCTCTCTCTCTTAAATCTAAAGAAAGACGATTCTCTCTCCTCCCCTCAATATTCCTCTCATTTCCTCAAGAATATGAACTTGGAATTCGCAGGGGTACAACTTTTTCTAGCTCCTTCCTAATGAGTTTGACATTTTGGCTGAGTTTAGCCTAAATTTAGGCCACTGTGTTTACTACCATCCTATCTAGTAAATTATAAATATTTGTGTTTAATAATTTTTGAATTAATCATTCGCTTTGATAAGCTAAATCCAAATGTAAACAGTTATGACAAAAAGAAGAAAAAAAATTACGAAAGGCTGAAAAAATTTAAAACATGCGCCTTAATTAGGATAATTTAGTTGGTGTTTTCAGATTATTTTTCTGTCAAGATAAAGTGGAGCCCTGGCGTAGACAACACATAGCCTCTTTTCGACCAGCTAGTTTAAGCCTCTCTTTTCTTTTCTTTTTTTGTTGGTAACACAAACATATAGTATATATTGTTTTTTTTTTTATGAAAAGGATCTAATCTTATTTAATTTGTAGTCTGAAGATTCAAACCCAGAAAGGATGTAAGCATATGCTCCAAAGGAATGCTACACGACCATAGAGCCAAACCTCAACGTCTCATAAAACACCCAATCTCCAGTTCATCTCAATCCTCTCCACATAGCACGCATTAGTCCAGTCACAACCCGAATATAGCCAAATATTGAATTCTTGGACCTTTAATAGTTGCAAAAACATATACTTTGGAAGTGATATAGATACTCCCACCGCCACAAAATATTTGTCTGGTCCGCAAAACGATGACTCAAAAATAATGCATTTTTTTCAAGAAAAAATTTAATTTTTTTATAAATTTAAAGAACTCATCAATATCTAGTGAATTGTTGAAAAAAATTGGAGTTTTTCTTGCAAAAATTGTATTATTTTTACGTTCTCAAATTGCGGACCGGACAAACATTACATGGGGAATAGTAATAGTTAAAGACCGTTGACATGAAAAAAAAAAACAATTATGCATGCTTTGGTTGCTTCATCAGGGTACCAACTCTGCTCCAATGAAGTCATCACCTGCATCAGAATATCAATATTAAAGGGTTAAAAATTACTATCTCCGTCACAACTGGGTTCTTTTTTGTCACATTTTTTGTGGTCCCCAAATTATTAGCCACACCCCTCTCACATACAGGTGGGGCCGTTCCAATGGGCTCTACCTGCATGTGAAAGGGGTGTGGCTGAGGTGTGCCACACTCGATGTGCATCTAGCATTTTTGCAAAATATTTCCCTCTTCAAATGTCCATGGATGAGGGTTGGTGAATTTACCCTTTTACCCTTTCTTTTTTAAACGGCGAAAAATTCCAAAATGAGAGCTTCTCGAGTGTAAATACGGACAAGTCAATATAAGAAGAACCGTCCCTCTTGAAAAGTCAATGAGCAGAAGCTGATCCGTTCACTCTTTTATTGTTTCTTTCTAAAATTCAAGTCAGTAAATTTTGGCCGGTAAAAATTAACTATTACTTGTCAAAAATATAAACACATCTGAACAGTTGATTGACGAGATGGACGGTTTGAATGAAAATCCTCACACGATCCTCACAGAGAAATCTTCTTAGAGGATTCGGATCCTTAAATTTATCCCTCCGGCACTCATCCTCTTGTCCTTTTCGGATTCCAATAAGCAAGTTTTTGTTTTTTTGTTTTTTGGCTTCAAAGCAGAGATCAATGAATCCTCCAAGCCAAAAATTTATTAGGACCATTTAGGATGAAATGATCAGAAAAATAACAACTTTGCACCGGTTCAAACGGATTGAAAATTGAAACACTTATTTTAGTAACTATATTTTTTAATCTATAAAGGTCAAAAATAAAACAGTCGGATAAACATGATCAATTGAAACACTTTTTTTTTCTCTCAACTACTTTACAAAGCCTAGAATTAGACTTAAACCTATTATTAAAGAGAAAAAAAATTCAAACTGGAAAGAAAGAAAAGGAAATAAAATGAAAAAAAAACGAAACTGAAAATAAAATGAAAAAAAAAACGAAACTGAAACTGAAAAAGAAAAAAAAAAAAAAAGAACCAAACGGTAAAGAAAGAAAGAAAGAAAAGGGAGAGAGAGAGAGAGAGAGAGAGAGGGGGGAGGGGGGGATTAGCAATTTTCGGTTAAAAATTACTAACTCCGTCACAACTGGGGGTCTTTTTTGTCACATTTTTTGCGGTCCCCAAAATGTTAGCCACACCCCTCACATATAGGTGGGGCCCGTTCCAATGGACTCTACCTGCATGTGAGAGGGGTGTGGCTGAGGTGTGCCACACCCGATGTGCCTCTAGCATTTTTACAAAATATTTCCCTCTTCAAATGTCCATGGACGAGGGTTGGTGAATTTACCTTTTACCCTTTCTTTTTTAAACGGCGAAAAATTCCAAAATGAAAGCATCTCGAGTGTAAATACGGACAAGTCAATATAAGAAGAACCGTCGCTCTTGAAAAGTCAATGAGCAGAAGCTGATCCGTTCACTCTTTTATTGTTTCTTTCTAAAATTCAAGTCAGTAAATTTTGCCGGTAAAAATTAACTATTACTTGTCAAAAATATAAACACATCTGAACAGTTGATTGACGAGATGGACGGTTTGGATGAAAATCTTCACACGATCCTCACGGAGAAATCTTCATAGAGGATCCGGATCCTTAAATTTATCCCTCCGGCACTCATCCTCTTGTCCTTTTCGGATTCCAATAAGCAAGTTTTTGTTTTTTTGTTTTTTGGCTTCAAAGCAGAGATCAATGAATCCTCCAAGCCAAGTCCTAAAGCTGGGGGCAGCATTTTGTTTGGGGGGTTAGGTAATGAGAGAGAAATATGGTGGCGTCACAGACTTCAACGTTAGAATTAAGTTTCTCCATTGAAAATCTATGTGCAGGCAGGCCACGAAAGGATAAGATCGAGCAAAAGAAAATTAAGAAACCATCAACTCTGTAATACAAAAATGGTTAGTGGCACCATCAGGGCTCGATCAGGTCATGCCATTTACCTACTACCCCATCTCAGTAAAAGTACTCCACTGGCCAGGTTAATGAAAACATGTGTTTTCAAGTTTTTTGTTGTTGGCTGCTGGCTGTACGTATATGACACACCAAAAAATCTCTCTCGATCGATTATTTTGTAGGAACGTTTTAACGAACCGATCGTTTAGATACAGTTTAGATGACAAATTTCCTTACACAACGCTTTTTATGAAAGCCAAAATCGGACGATAAGGTCGCATATCTACTTAATTGGAGATGTGGTATTGATACTCCATCTATATACATATATCTTCTCTGCTTTTATTTCCTCGTTTCCCCTCGGGGTTGTAGTTCCCGTAAATGAGTGCACGCACCAATGTCATATTTTCAATGGAAGTATTCCCTCTATATACAGCTCCGTCCCTGAATGTGAGGTTGTGAATAGACGTGGGTGACAAGTTTTGCAAAACAATCTTTTTCATTCTTATTAGGGAAAAAATGAAGAGAATGTTTTCTATGAACAGATCCAAATCATGTCGTACATGAACAGGCTCCATAAGATTTAGTTGAATAAATGAAATAGATAAAGGTGTTAGTGGTCCAGTTTTTAGAACTCGGCCAATAGGTGCTAGCAAACACCGTACTCAATCTTCTAGAGTCCTAATAACAGCGATAAAATATGATGTACTTTATTTTTTTTCCAAATTTATTTCTTTATATCACCATAATCAAAATTTCACAGACATGTTTGTAAATTCCTTGGGTAATTGCTTAGGGCAAAATTGGAAGGTTTCAAAATGGTTGCGCTGGATAATTGCTTTCGCGAGGTTGAAAGGTTAAGGCAGTTAAGCAAATGGATAGGATTGCGAGTCCTTTTCCGAGCTCATTTTGATGAACTGTTTACTTGTTAGAATTCTTTGGAAAACATATTTGTACCAGAACATATTTTTACCCAATAGGATCGGACAGTCCGGATCCAGTCAAGACGTCCGGATTTTGTATTAGGTCCGGACACGATCTCAGCCGTTGGATTGTGTTTTCAATCGTCCGGATGCACAGACAATCTATTCGCGCGAATAGATTTTCCGCGAATCCGGACTGTTCAAAACACAATCCAACGGCTTAGAGCAAAAGTTTGGACCTAACACAAAATCCGGACTGTAGGGTCGGATATGGCAGAACTTATAAAAAAAAGTATGGGTGTCAAATGGGCGGGTTTGGGTCAAATTGGGTAAATTATTAGTGGGTTGTGTCTTTAATGGGTCATTGACCCATTTAGACCCAATTAGTTAGGAGCCCAATTACCCATACCCAACCCAACCCATTTATTTGAAATCAAACCCGACCCGCCCATTAACCCAATTAAAATTAAAAATGATTAAAATACTTATATACACTAAAATGACCATATCACCCTTGTACATTTAAATGACCAAATTACCCTTGTATACTAAAACTACCATAATACCCCTATATACTAAAATGACCAAATTACCCCTGTATAATAAAATTATTGGACCGAATGGAGATTCTGCTAAAAAAAAGTGAAAGTACGTCGTTTCCCATCTCTTTTCTTTCGATGTTCTTTCTTTCTTTTTTTCCTAAGATGATTTTGGATTGAAAAGTTAACTTACTTTTTTGTCTTTATTTGATGTTTTTTGCATTTGTTTATTGTTTATTTGTGTCAAATTTTTGTGACTTATTGATTTATCTTGACGAGAAGAATGGAAAAAGTAAAATTTTTTTTTTATCGAAACTCATAATTTTTTGAATAAAGACAACCAGCATATTAACTAATCGATTACGATAAATTGGACCCGATTTTGCAGTACTTCGACGTGGCATTAACAATTTTTTTTTTATGTTTTGTGAACTTTTAATAATTTTATATATCTATTTTACATGTTTCATGAATCGCCGTTCTTGTTTCGGATTTCGACCCCTAGAAATGGGGGTTCACAATTTACCCGTGCTTGTTTCGGATCGAATGAGGCGAAGCCAATTCAGCGAAATCGACAAATTCGATGGAAACTAGTCGAAATTCGATTCGAACAGCCTTTAGTGGGGAACTAGGAATTAAGGAGAGAGGAAAACAGCAAATTGACCTCAAACGTGGGAAAGAGAAATCGAAGAGCGAAAACAGTTTTATGTTTTCGGCCATTTTCTAATCACACTTGCATAATCGACTCCGTTTATTTTGTAGATTTTGGCGAGAATCATAATCATACCAAAAATCATGTTCATCGGACCTAAAATCAAAACTGGATCTAAAACCACACTAAATTGGAACACAGTTTTATTTTTTTTACCACATGTGCCGATTATGTATATTAAAGTCCAATCAACACGATTTTTAGTATGATTATGGTTCTCGTCGAATTTTACAATGAATAGAGTTGATCATCCAAGTGTGATGGGGAAATGGCCAAAAAATTAAAAACGAACCGAAAGAAATACCAAGAGTGCTAGTATCCCCGGTGTACTAAAAAGTTTCTCTTACATGGGGTAATGAAACAAAGGTGGAAGCTCGAATTAATGAGGCGTCGGTTTCGTCTGGCGTCGATTTTATTGATATTGATTTTTTTTATTGGGTAATGTTCTTGACCTATTTGGCATTTAAGTTAATCCAATTGAAACCTAATTAAGATCCAATAATAAATGGGTTAGATGGGTTTAGACCCATTCTAACCCAACTAATAAATTGATTTGGTTGGGTCTATTTTTTCATAGAAGGATTTGGATTTCTTAGTGGGTCTGGGTTCAATTTGCCACCCCTAAAAAAAAGTGATCGAAAGACTAAGTGACTAGCCCAAGTCATTCGTTCTTGAAACGAACATAGAGTACGAATTATGGTGGGCTAGCCCAAATATTGATGGGCAAAGTTACCAAAGAAACAACATTTTGGTATTGATACTCCATCTATATACATATATCTTCTCTGCTTTTATTTCCTCGTTTCCCCTTGGGGTTGTAGTTCCCGTAAACGAGTGCACGCACCAATGTCATATTTTCAATGGAAGTATCCCTTCTATATACAGCTTCGTCCCTGAATGTGAGGTTGTGAATAGATGTGAGTGTCAAGTTTTGCAAAACAATCTTTTTCATTTTTATTAGGGAAAAAATGAAGAGAATGTTTTCTATGAACAGATCCGAATCATGTCGTACATGAACAGGCTCCATAAGATTCAGTCGAATAAATGAAATAGATAAAGGTGTTAGAACATCTCCAGCCTTGACCCATTTTAAGACTCAAATTTAAAAATGGGGCAAAAACCACAAAAATCTCTCTCCAATTTTTGACCCAAACCGTTCCCCATTTTGGGTTTTACCCATTTTTTTGCCCAAATCTGAGACAACTTTTGCCTTGACCCATTTCTCCAACGGCTAGTTAGAGAGATAGAGAAAGAGGGAGATGTGTAAAATTTGGGTTTGATAGTTGGAGATATGTCTATCCAAAATGGATTTTTACCCAAAATTTGACTCAAATTTGAGGAAAAATATGGGTGAAGGCTGGAGATGCTCTTAGTGGTCCAGTTTTTAGAACTCGGCCAATAGGTGCTAGCAAACACCGTACTCAATCTTCTAGAGTCCTAATAACAGCGATAAAATATGATGTACTTTATTTTTTTTCCAAATTTATTTCTTTATATCACCATAATCAAAATTTCAAAGACATGTTTGTAAATTCCTTGGGTAATTGCTTAGGGCAAAATTGGAAGGTTTCAAAATGGTTGCGCTGCATAATTGCTTTCGCGAGGTTGAAAGGTTAAGGCAGTTGAGCAAATGGATAGGATTGTGAGTCCTTTTCCGAGCTCATTTTGATGAACTGTTTACTTGTTAGAATTCTTTGAAAACATATTTGTACCAAAACATATTTTTACCCAATAGGATCGGACAGTCCGGATCCAGTCAGGACGTCCGGATTTTGTGTTAGGTCCGGACCACGATCTTAGCCATTGCATTGTATTTTCAATTGTCCGGATGCACAGACAATCTATTCGCGCGAATAAATTTTCCGCGAATCCGGACTGTTCAAAACACAATCCAACGGCTTAGAGCAAAAGTTTGGACCTAACACAAAATCCGGACGTCCTGACTTGATCTACCCTGTAGGGTCGGATATGGCAGAACTTATAAAAACAAAGTGATCGAAGGAGACTGACTAAGTGACTAGCCCAAGTCATTCGTTCTTGAAACGAACATAGAGTACGAATTATGTTGGCTAGCCCAAATATTGTTGGCCCAGTTACCAAAGAAACAACATTTTGGGCAGTGGTCTGTGGGCTACAAAGAAGGACCAAAGGCACACATCCATACCACAACCAACTGGGCTTTCCCTAGTAATTGCTCTTTTTCTTTGGGAAAATGACGGCCAATGACGTGTTTTGATAATTAATACCCGCCAAAGAAACTTTGGCATTAACAAATGTTCTTATCATATTTTTTTTTGATCCGCAATGTTCTCATCATGTCCTTGGCCGATATTAATTATCAAAATATGTCCTGAACCGTCATTTTCTTTTTTTCTTTTTTTCCCGGCGAAAGGATGGACGAGGGTACTAGCTAGGTATAACGAATCAAGATCTTCTCATGATCTTTCACGCAGTCCTTATGTCATGTAAAACAAGACCTGCCACTGTCCCAATTGATGATCTGAGCTATTTATTTTGTGGTTCTCAATTTGTTTATCTTCTATGCAAAAAATCAGTCAATTGGATGATCAAGACTGGTCAAATTACTTTTTTTTTTTGGCGTAAGAATGAATGTTCAAAATTCAACAACCATTTTTTGTCATATGACGGATATATGGTTCGAAAAAGTCTTTACTGATGCCTTATCGATCTGATATTTTTGCATCGATTATAAAGAAAAATAACATGGAGGCTTGTAAAATTAAACAGCTCGAATCATCAAATAAGACTGTACGTATGTCTTATTTTACATCATATGAGGGTTTGTCACTATATGACCATTTCTCAGTCATAGCAACGTCCCTCTCAACATTACCTAGACTCAAAACCTGTGAGGGACCAATTATCTATCGACTGATCATCTAGCTACCGCTCCACTGAGGACCAGTGGGGTGACAAACGAGCTAGCAGGACTGCAAGGACTCTCCTCTTTCTGAGCGTGTATTGTTTTCCTTCTTCCTACTCGAGGGTTTTGCAAACGATAGATTCATATGTGGCTTCTTTGATTGGAACAACATTTGTCTCGTCTATTATGGCAAAACCATTGAATAAGTTCATCTTTCTTTTTATCTTGTTAGGTTGTACACATCCGACATGTGAGGCTTTCACAATCTCCAATTTTTCTTTTTCCACATGGTTCTCATGATTGAGAGAGTACCAAATGCATGCATGCATGCGGTCTTTAAGTAAAGAGGTAAAAATAGTCATTTGCGGAGGCGCCAAATCACAGCCGTCCGTTTCGATAATCAATAGTTTAGATTTTGATTAAACTTTTCTGGGAAAAGTTCTCCCCATAAAGTTTTATTAAAATCCGGACCGTTCAATTCACTTTAGACACGCACGATCTGAGCTCCGTAAATCGTTTTTCACGAAAACGACCGCAAAGAAGTTTTTCTCTTATTATTAGTTCAAAAGTTGGCTGATTTCTAAATAGAGTTGTCGTCCAATCGTTTATTGCAAGATAAAATTTGAATCGTCCATTACCAAAATTGCATTGCTCGGATAAAGACAACACACATGTTGTCCCCGAGTTCCATACCTACTTGCATTGATAAGTTATGCACCTTTTTTAAGCCGACCAAGAACATGGGCCCATTTCGCAGGCCGGCCTGAAGACAAAAGTAAAAAGAAGCAAAAACTGCAAACCGGTTCTCTAAACACTGACGTATGGCTCTGAAGCTTGTCTTTTTGGACCAGCTAAAGGTAGATAATCCATACCGAAACTACAAGATTCAAAGAAAATCACTTTTTTGCGGCCTGACCCAAGAGTTGAACCGTAATGACTTATGCATGGAGAAAATCCGCTAACCAACCGGACTAAATCTCAGGACTTTGCTATATCTTATCTTTCTCCTTTGGTGTTTTGCTTCAGTTTCACTCCACAACAAAGTGCAGAAAAAGAGACTATTGAAAATGGTCCCCCATCCGTATTTTACTGATCATCGAATACACGGTCCCTTTTTAAGATTGTAGGGCCCAAACTCCTTGGTGGGCCGGTGGCCCTTCGCTTTCTCTCCTCGGCTTTGCTCATCTCTGTAAACCTAATCTGCCTTTGCAAGTTTTTATATGACTTGTTATTAGGGTTCGTTATGGATAATTTATTAGGCTACGTGAAACGTCCCCAGTTGATGGAGACTTAATGCTCGATTTGATTTGGTACGCAATTTTCCTGTCCCATAGATACTACCCAATCATCGACGGCAATATATGTGCTCATGTTTGATTGCTCAAATCGACTCGTAAGATATTTACTGATATATAGCACTGTTCATGAAAATTAGTTATTCAATGGGTAGATAAGTTCTTCTTTATTTGTTACGTTTACAAGATCAAGCATACACTGTAATAATTATAGGTTCGAAACCTTGCGCTAGCAACTCTTGTGGGGTTATTTCAAATGAGATTTTGCTCCAGTTTTAAATGAACCACCCCCGCCAGTGAACAGTGACATCGGTAATTCGGTAGCAAGAATTAGTTTAGTCAAAATGCGCTTAAGCTGACACAAACATCTTGATATTTATAAAAAAAAAAAAAAACTAATACGCATTTCTTTTTTAACTATATGAAATTAACCAATGAGCAATATTCTTTCTATTATGACAAGCTTTCCGAATATAGTTTTAGTACTTGACCTCTACAAAGAGGTACAGAGATAAGGCAAGACCATCTGAATACTTGCTCCATTTCTTACAAACGGGGCTATCTGCACAGATTGTGAAATCTATGCCAACGTGCACAGGCTTCTTTTAAATCCGTTTCAGGTTTTAAAAAAATGATCGGAGTTGTTTATTTTATTTAAAATACTTTTTTAATGATCTCTACAAAAAAATCAGCTGACTAGGATATCGGCAAGAATGTCTAAGAAACATGCAATTTTGTCCATAGTTCAAGCCTAAATTCTTGGACAAAATTGGATGTTTCGTATACACCCTTACCGATATTCTATTTAGTTGATTTTCGATAGGGACCATGAACAAAGTATTTTAAACAAAATGAGTTGCTCCGATCATTTTTTGGACCCAAAATTGGCCTAAAAGAGGTCTATGCGAGCTTGCACATATCTGAAATCTATAAGGATAACCTTTTCATTTTCTTACACACCAGTCCGACTATATATGGATACACCATTTGGTGTACACCAAACGTACGCACAGGTTTTTTTTTTTTTTAACGGCAATGTGGGTTGTGTGGGATTCTTCTTGAATTTTCACACAAATGATCAAAACCGATTAATTTGCTTAAAACATTTTTTTAAGAATCCTTTTAAAAAAACCAATTCAATCAGAGATTAGTAACAATATGACTCTGATCATATATATGGGACACCGAAGTGAATTCCAAACAAATGAATGTACATTTGGTCTCCACGATGATGTACGTACGTAACGTACCCATAGTTTGTGTGGAATTCACGGGAATCTTACTATTGAGGTACATAGGCCTACCACTGAGGTGGTAACGCAGTTGGTGGGGATCATCACCCCCCTTAACACAGGCGAGAGTTCGAGTTCAGATGGGTGTTCAAATCTTATTTGTGAATCAAAGGGAAGGATCTTTTACTAGCTGTACACTAGGTGGTGCCATGGTGACGGTCCGTCCTTCCGGACAGTAACTATGGCTCGAACCGTACATTCCATTGGCGAATAGAAAGTTCATATGGTCACTCCTAATGGGAGTTACTACCCGGTTGCCCCTCCCACCCTTTTTTGATTATAAAAAAAAAAGGTACATGGGCCTGGCGGATGGGCCGACAACATAGGCCTGGGGTACATAGGCTGGAGGCGTACTTATGTAATTGAACAAACATGTGAACGATATGTAAGAATAAAATCTTTACTGTATTATTATTGGAAGATGATACACCCACCGTGGCTCCCCCACCACACCGCACGCATGCTGGGCCCACTCCGGCCACCGGACGGCCGATACGAGCTGTCCAAAAATTCTATAAAAAAAAAACCGAGTGGGCCTTCGCGAGAATCAACGGCATCCGACGTATGTAGGTCCTCGATCCGAACTTCCAAAAATCAGATGATCTAAGACGTTAAAAATAGAAGTTCGGATCGAGCACCTACACACTTCGGATGCCGTTGATTTTGGCGTAAGCCCACTCGATTTTTTTTTTTTAGAATTTTTGGACGGCTCGGATCGGCTGTCCGATGGCCGGAGTGGGCCCAGCGTGCGTGCGGTGGGCGGTGCGATGGGGGAGCCTCGGTGGGTGTATCATTTTCCATTATTATTCTAACAAATATTTGAAACGAGGATAGATCGGCCACTCTCATTCGCCTCTTGATTCGTCATTGTTCTAGCCTCTAGTTTTAACCCTCACCGAAAGAAATTAAGCAATGCAGCGTTTCAAGAACGCCGCTAAAAGGCCCAATAAACATCGTAAAAAGAATTTAGCGTTAACAAACGCTGCGGGCGTCGGTTTCGGCTTGTGTTTTTTGATGTTTATAAAACCATGTCACACGCCTTTAGTGCCATTGTCAACGACGCAAGTAAATCATTTAGCACAAAACAACCTTACTAAATTAGCTCATAGACAACATCGTTTTCTACGATCGCGACGAATCAAGCGCCACAAAAAACTACATTACAGAGGTGATTTTTCAAAATGCCGCCAATAAAGGGGTATCTAAATTTCTTGTGGTGCCTGATGAGTCTTATATATAGTTACGTACATAGTGACTTGTACTTATGGACAATAAATAATCGGTCCCTAATCTATTTTAAGCTTGCGCAAAGCTGAAGCCATGTATGACGTTTGAACAAGGGTTCTCTCAAAACTTTCTTTTTTCAAAAAAAATGTAATTTCAAACTTAAACATAATGAAAATGAAAAATGATTTTTTAATTTTTTTTGCACCGTTTAAAAGATCACAATGAGATCTATCAAACATGATCTATGTTGATAGAAAAATTATTTTGTGTAAACACATAATTTTTTACCTTGAAATTACCTTCTTTTTCCCAAAACCTTCTTTTAGAAAAAGTGGAACGGCGTCTAAGTAATATAAGAGATTGCCTTGTTTTCCGGCTGTGCTATAAACAACCTATTTACAGCACCAACCAATCACAGTTGTTCAAAAGTGTTCTGGACGATCCGAATTTTAATAAAACTTTTTCGGTAGAAAAGTTTAACTCTTTCCCAGAAAAATTTCATTAACATCCGAACCGTCCAAAATACTTTTAGACGATCACGATTAAGTGATGTAAAGTGTTTACAGCACAACCGAAAACAAGTTTTTCTCGTAATATAAATACATTTTCTCTTCTATTAGTGGATTAAAAACGACATAGCCAGCCACCCAAAGGTAAAAAGCTAGAAAAGTTCCTCAAGATTTGCATCCACAATCTTCATGATGTGCCCTGATGGATAACAATGGCTATTCGAAAATGCAATTGTTTTGATGACATATGAAATAAATCTTGAAAGATTGGCTTATTTCTTAGATTTTATAGTGTTTGTATTAATTTTCAGAGTGCCAATATCATTTTTCTATTTCTTTGGGATAGTGATAATGCAAATTTAATGCAACTGTCGGCATTATTCTAGTGCCAACTTTAAAAAAATGTCAACTAAAAATCTAGCTATAGGATTTGACTACTTGTCTGGCTATGGATGAAACCCCACTTGCCAGTCGCCAACATTTTTCAAAGACCATTCTCGAATATAAAAATTAAAGTTTTTCAATTTTGGAAAATTAAAAGTAACACTATAAATTAGGGGTAAATTACAAAGGAAAATTCTAAAATCAGCCCAATGGGCTGACAATAGTGAGTGTGTGAATGTGTATTAAAAGGTATAAAAAATACATAGAAATACATATTTTCTTTGTCTTCTAGTGTACTTATCGTTAGCCCAGTGGGCTAACAATAACAAGACCGAATTACAAAAGATAACCTCAAGCTTCTGACAACCACGAATTCCCATGTACTGAAAATTATAGATTCCCCATGCTTACTAACGGCAGATGTTCCCTTGTCTTTGTACTTACAGATAACCCCCCCAATTTCAAG
The DNA here is from genome assembly GCF_030253575.1 of Rhododendron vialii. Classification (NCBI taxonomy): domain Eukaryota; kingdom Viridiplantae; phylum Streptophyta; class Magnoliopsida; order Ericales; family Ericaceae; genus Rhododendron; species Rhododendron vialii. The sequence goes on along the minus strand of NC_080561.1, from coordinate 38,144,920 downwards.
CTCAATAATAGATGGTCTAGTGTTTTGTCAAATCAGTCAGTTGATAAAATGACCTCAAAGCTCTCAATGGCCCTAATTCAAGCATACCATTTTACGCTCTACAGTTTAGGGGTGTGAAAAAACCCGCAACCCGATCAATCCGACCCAACCCGAAGGGTTTCGGGCGGAGCCGAACATGTGTTTCGGTCTGGTATGGGTTTATTTTCTGTTAAAAATCAGATTTTCGATTCAGGGTGGTGTGTTTCTTATCCGACCCAACGTAAAAAAATCGGGCTCGTAGACGGTTCTTACTACTTGTTCGGTACCGATTTGGAGCAAAAAATGGTGTTACCCGGCATGTCGGGTTGGGGGTTGCCCGACCCGTGCACACTGTTACCCAAATTATGCAACCTAGAGGGGGGGTGAATAGGATTGCTAGTAATAATTACCAATAAAAATTTATCTCTAACAATATATGCAAACAATAAGTATGCAATCAAAATAGAGAGATAGAGAGATAGAACCCGTTTATAGTGGTTCGGTCCGGATTTGTCCACGGTCTGGCCCTACTCCACTTCTCCCCAAGCAATTACTTGAAGGTTAGACTAATCTTTAAAAGATTACAACTTGTAAGTCTTGCGGGTGCTTACAAGAACCGAATGCCTCTAGCTTTCCCGAGGAGCTAGCACAACCGCAAGAATTTTCTCCGAAAACTTCTCAAAAACAATAACACCCAAATTCCAACCCGAATTTGGTCTTCTAAGCTTTCAAGTGTTTGACTCAAACACTCACTTAGGAAATACAAGTATGTGAAGAAGGTATGAAAATTATCGCTCACGACTTGTACAAATTTTCTCTCAAGAATAATATGAAAGTGGAAGAACAATGAGAATTTTTGGCTTTGATCTTTTGAGAATTTGCTCTTGCAATAATATGGAATGTTGTAGCTTGTGTATATGCTCATTAATGAGTTCTTGATGCCTTATATAGCCATCCATATGCTTCCTAGCCGTTGGAAACTAGCCGTTGGAACTAGCCGTTGGAAACTAGCCGTTGGAAACTAGCCGTTTGAAACTAGCCGTTGGAAACTAGCCGTTTGAAACTAGCCGTTGGAAACTAGCCGTTTGATAGAGTGGTCATCCGGGTGGTCGTCCGGTTGTCACAGCTTTCTGTTCAGACAGCCGGCTTGTCAGCCGGTTCGTCAACCTGTGGCTCACAATTTCATCTAAATAAACCGTTAAAGCATGTATTGAGCTCAATAAAGTCTTTGTAAATATAAATCATGAATCCAAGAGACTTTATGCTATATTTCAAGGTCACGAAAATATTTAATTCGGGAATCGACTTTTCGATAATTTTGTATTTGCCGAATAAAAATATCATTGAATTAATCATCAAAATAATTAATAGAGATGCATATAAATTTTCACAAATTATAATGCATACATTTTTCAACAATCTCCCCCTTTTTGATGATGACACAAAATGATAGTTTTTATTCAAGTAGGAGTTATGCCAATCTCCCCCTTAATACATGCACCAAAGCAGTTATCTACGATCAACGAGTAATAGCAATAATCATCAGATCATAGCAAGCAATTTTTTAAATTTGCCCAAAATGGCAAGATAGATCAAAAAAAAACTTGGCTTTTTCTCCCCCTGTGACATCATAAAAAAAAACTAAAAAGAGAAAAACAATAGGGCCATGGTTCCAGCACCATGCCGCTCTTGCCCTGTAGCACTCTATCTTCGTTCATTGAGAGCTTGGCGACCTTGATTTTCGTATTCTCGAATAATGGCTGCTACAACGGCAGCTATAATGCCAATCCAATACCACAGAGTATCCACATTTATATTCCATCCGAACCATGGTGGTATTCTCATGGTAAGTAACGCACACAGCAGAATGAAGATAAAGAGTTGCATCCAAATGGTTTGGATAAACAACCTGAACTCTGCTCGTTCGGCATCTCTTTCGTAAAACTCAAACGGTAACCCTTGCGGTATGTTTGCCATTGCTTGATGAGAGATTTAGGCCGAGAGAGAAGGAGAGATAGATAGATGAAGAGATAGAGAGAGTGTTGTTGAATTTATAGAGTATGAGAGAAGTGTTTGAGGATAAGGAATGCCGCGCCGAATTGTTTGAAAGTTGAGATTGAGGATATCCGAATTGTTTGAAATTTGAGATTGAGGATAGCCGAATTGTTTGAAATTTGAGATTGAGGATATCCGAATTGTTTGAAATTTGAGATAGGGGATGCGGTAGGCGCCGAAAGAGATATATATGAAGAGATAGAGATAGGATAGGGGTGGCGCCGAATAGAGATAGGATAGGGGTGGCGCCGAATAGAGATAGGATAGGGGTGGCGCCGAAAAGAACAAGAATAGGGGAAGAAAATTGTGTTCGGGTGTTTATTGTTGTGTCCCCTTAATACATGCTCCCCCTAAAAGAGAGCTTTTTAAAGAATGCGAGGGGTATTACCGAGAATGATTATCCCTGCAAGCTTAGAGACAAGAAATTCATATCGGCGAAGTATATAAGAGACAATTTAAGCACTAAGCCATGAAGTTCATACAAACTAAGTGTAACAGACTTAATAAATCAGAGTTAGCAACGCAAAAGCTTGAATAAGTCTCAACCTCACGGTTGTCCGGTTGGACATCCGCTTGGACATCCGACTGACAAATGCAGGTTAAGTCCAGAAATCGTTTAAGAGGAGTAACATTAAAGACCATAAAACTGATTTTCTTCATACCAAACACAGGAAAATGAAACATATGATAAAATGTTTGGAGGGTGATTTCTTTATCAAGATCATTTGTACTCTCCATCAAGTATGATATTTACGAATTCAATCAACTCAACATTGAATCCAAAAAAAAAAAACTTTTGACATCAAGAACACAACTTTTTCATAAATGATTAGACATGCCGAGTTCTCGTCGAATGAAACAAAATTGTTCTTCACCAAGGGGTTTGGTGAAAATGTCCGCCAATTGCTTGTCGGTACTAATAAAGTTAAGTTCAATATCCCCTTTTTGAACATGATCTCTTATAAAATGATGTCTAATCTCAATATGTTTTGTTCGAGAATGTTGAATTGGATTCTTGGTTAAGCTAATTGCACTAGTATTATCACATTTAATAGGAATATGATCATATTGCAAATTGAAATCCTCCATTTGTTGTTTGATCCACAATATTTGGGCACAACAACTTCCGGCCGCTACATATTCCGCCTCGGCGGTAGATAGAGCTACGGAATTTTGTTTCTTGCTATGCCAAGACACTAGAGAGTGCCCTAGAAATTGGCAAGTCCCACTTGTACTTTTACGATCAACTTTGAAACCTCCAAAATCCGCATCCGAATAACCAATTAAATCAAATATAACTCCACGTGGATAAAACAATCCTAAGTCATGAGAACCGCCAACATATTTAAAGATACGTTTAATAGCTTTTAAATGCGATTCTTTAGGACATGATTGAAATCTAGCACACATGCAAACACTAAACATTATATCCGGTCTACTTGCAGTGAGATAAAGTAATGAGCCGATCATACCTCGATACATCTTTTCATTGACGGCCTTACCATTCTCATCTTTGTCTAGCTTAGTTGATGTGCTCATTGGTGTGCTCATTGGCTTTGATCCTTCCATGCCAAACTTCTTAATAAGTTCTTTCGCATACTTGGCTTGGTTGATTAGGATCCCCTCATTAGTTTGCTTGATTTGAAGTCCGAGGAAGAAGTTAAGCTCCCCCATCATACTCATTTCAAATTCACCTTGCATACACTTAGCAAACTCTTTGCACATATTATCATTAGTGGCACCAAAGACAATATCATCAACATATATTTGAATAATGAGCATATCTTTACCTTTGGCTTTAATGAAAAGAGTAGTATCAATTTTTCCACGAGTAAAGCCATTGTCAAGCAAGAATGAACTAAGTCTATCATACCATGCACGTGGTGCTTGCTTCAAACCATATAAAGCTTTTGAGAGTTTAAAAACATGATCGGGGTATACATGATCTTCAAAGCCGGGAGGTTGTTTGACATAAACTTCTTCATTTATGAACCCATTCAAAAATGCACTTTTCACATCCATTTGATAAAGCTTGAAATTTTTGAAAGATGCAAAGGCAAGTAATATGCGAATAGCCTCTAATCTAGCTACCGGTGCAAAAGTTTCTTCAAAATCAATACCTTCTTCTTGATTATAACCTTGAGCAACAAGTCTAGCTTTATTCCTAACAATATTTCCGGATTCATCTAGCTTGTTACGAAAAACCCATTTAGTACCTATAATAGTGTGATCAAGAGGCTTAGGTACTAATGCCCAAACTTTATTCCTTTCAAATTGATTTAACTCATCTTGCATGGCCAAAATCCAATTTTCATCATCTTGAGCTTCCGGAAAGTTTTTAGGCTCAATTTGAGAAACAAAAGCTTGATTTTCACAAAAATTTCTATGAGACGAGCGAGTGGTTACCCCTTTCGAAACTTCTCCAAGAATCAAGTCCTTTGGATGGTTTTGCACGAATCTCCAATCCTTGGAAAGATCTTGGTTGTCTCCCATGGCATCTTGAGGTTGATTAATAACTTCATCTTCTTTGATTTGAGAGCTTTCTACTTGAGTATCACCATCAACTTTTTCTTGAATTGTCAAGTCATGAATCTTATGTGTAATCTCATCATTATCAACAACATCCTTAGTAGCACAAGGATTAGATTCATCAAAGGAAACGTGAATAGATTCTTCAACAAGATTAGTGCGCTTATTATAAATTCTATATGCTTTGCTAGTAAGAGAGTAACCAATAAAGATGCCTTCATCCGATTTTGAATCAAATTTACCCAAGATATCTTTTCCATTGTTTAATACATAACATTTACAACCGAAGGCATGAAAGTAATTAATGTTGGGTATTCTACCATTCCAAAGCTCATAAGGAGTTTTCTTGAGGATAGGCCTAATTAAAACTCGATTCAAAATATAGCATGAGGTATTAACGGCTTCCGCCCAAAAATATTTTGGCAAAGAGTTTTCACAAAGCATAGTGCGGGCCATTTCTTCCAGAGTACGATTTTTTCTCTCTACTACTCCATTTTGTTGAGGAGTACGAGGTACGGAAAAGTTATGACCAATACCATGTTCATCACAAAACTTTTCATATAAAGAATTGTCAAGTTCTTTTCCATGATCCGTACGAATGTTAGAAATAACAAAGCCTTTTTCATTTTGAACTCTTCTACAAAGTTTAGTGAAATTAGGATAAGCCTCATTCTTATGAGCTAGGAACATCACCCATGTATATCTAGAGAAATCATCAACAACAACAAGACAATAATAGTTTCCACAAAGACTTGGAGAGCGAGTTGGTCCAAACAAATCCATATGAAGTAATTGCAAAGGTCTAGTAGTTGAAACAACATTTTTGGACTTAAAAGAAACCTTGGTTTGTTTTCCTTGTTGGCAAGGACCACAAAGTCTATCTTTTTCAAATTTGATTTTAGGAAGACCTTTTACCAAATTTTTTCTAGAGAGTTTTGAAATAGCATCCATACTTGCATGTCCTAGGCGCCTATGCCAAAGCCAACTATTTTCACTCAAAGCGGAAAAACATTTTATATCACAATTACTTAAATCATTGAGATTAAAAACATATACATTTTCAAGTCTTTGTCCAACGAAGAGTGTCTTGTTGCTTTTGTCATTTTCAATGATACATTTGAATTTTTCAAAGATAACACGATTTCCTTTATCGCATAATTGACTTATGCTAAGAAGATTGTGTTTTAAACCATTAACAAGTAAAACATCTTCAATAATAGGAGAATTACCTATATTGCCGATTCCTATGATTTTACCTTTGTTGTTGTCTCCAAATGTGACATGTCCACCATCTTTAGACGAAAGAGAATTGAAAGCCCTCTTGTCACCGGTCATGTGTCTTGAACATCCACTATCAAGGTACCAACTTCCTTCCTTAAGAGAACTTTTGAAGCATACCTACAATAGCACATCAATTCTTGACTTTTGGTACCCAAATCATCTTGGGTCCTTGAAGGTTAGCATTGATACGGTTCTTAGGAACCCAAACCTTTTTTGCATTAGAAGATGAGTATCCTTTCATAGGACATGTAGGAGAAATATGACCAAATTTACCACAATAATGACATGTCAATTTAGAATGGCTAGAAGGAGGAACATCTTTTTCAAAAAGATTTTTGTGTTGAGTGGGATTATAACCAATTCCGGCCTTGTGAAAAGAAACCATTTGTTTTCCAAGAAGAATGTCTAAACTTTCTTTTCCATTAGTGAGTTTTGAAAGAGAATTAGTTAAATCATCAATTTGTTTTTCTAAAGATTCGTTTTTGGAAGTATCCTTCAAATACTCTTTTTCTTTTTCCAAAGAGGTTCTTAAACTTTCATTTTCTTCCTCCAAAATATCTTTCTCTTCAATTAAATCATCTATTTCTAGTGAAAGATCTTTAGCAACCTTTTTAAGAAATTTGTTTTTAGAAACAACCTTTTCAAATTCTACTTTCAACTCTTTATAGGCAATAAATAATTCATCAAAGGAATAGGATGAGTCGAGATCTACCTCGTTTTCTTCGATGGCCATGAAACACAAGTTAGCGACCTCTTGTTGCTCATCGTCCTCATCGGAGCTACTATCGTCACTATTGTCCCATGCGGCCATCATAGCTCTCTTTTTGTCCTTCTTTGAATATTTTTTTGCATATGGACATTCACTTTTGATGTGGCCGGGCTTCTTGCACTCGTAGCAAATGATTGGATCCTTTTTACTATTTTCTTCTTTGCCTCCATCTTTTCTTGAAAATCCTCTGCCTTTGTGAGATGCTCTATTTTTGAGGAGTTTCTTGAACGTTTTTGTGATGAGCGCCATTTCATCATCCTCACTTTCGTTGCTTGAATCCTCCTTGCTTTTTGATTTGCTTGTTGTACTTTTGAAGGCAAGATCCTTAACTTTCTTCTCTTTTTCACCCTTGAGGTTGTGATGCATTTCCTCCGTCATGAGAGATCCCATGAGCTTGTCCATCGTGTATGTTGAGAAATCTTTGGATTGTAGGATGATAGAGGTGGTAGTGTCCCAATTGGTTGGCATGGAACGGAGCACCTTCCTTGTCATTTCGGATTGACTGTAAATCTTTCCAAGAGCTTTTAAACCGTTAGTAATACTAGCAAATCTAGCAAACATTTGAGATATAGATTCATCCGGTTTCATTTTGAAGAGCTCATAGCTATGCACAAGAATATCAATTTTGGACTCCTTAACTTGACTATCTCCTTCATGTGACATTTCTAACTTATCCCATATTTCTTTAGCCGATTCACATGCGGAAACACAATCATATTCATTGGGAGTAATAGCACAAAAAAGAAGGTTCATAGCTCTATAGTTCTTTTCTATTGAAGCCTTTTCCAAATGACTCCACTCATAATCTGGTTTAGGCATAGTCTCTTCTCCAACTTTCTTAGTAGGAATAATGGGACCATTTTTGATAATTTTCCATAGATCATAATCCGTGGATTGAATAAAAATCATCATTCTATTTTTCCAATGAGAGTAATTTTCTCCGGTGAACAAGGGAGGTCTATTGGACGATTGACCTTCGATACAAGAAACATTACTAGTGGTTGCCATGGATCTTAACTCTTAGATGGTTAAATCTACAAACAAGAGCCGAGGCTCTGATACCAATTGTTACCCAAATTATGCAACCTAGAGGGGGGGTGAATAGGATTGCTAGTAATAATTACCAATAAAAATTTATCTCTAACAATATATGCAAACAATAAGTATGCAATCAAAATAGAGAGATAGAGAGATAGAACCCGTTTATAGTGGTTCGGTCCGGATTTGTCCACGGTCTGGCCCTACTCCACTTCTCCCCAAGCAATTACTTGAAGGTTAGACTAATCTTTAAAAGATTACAACTTGTAAGTCTTGCGGGTGCTTACAAGAACCGAATGCCTCTAGCTTTCCCGAGGAGCTAGCACAACCGCAAGAATTTTCTCCGAAAACTTCTCAAAAACAATAACACCCAAATTCCAACCCGAATTTGGTCTTCTAAGCTTTCAAGTGTTTGACTCAAACACTCACTTAGGAAATACAAGTATGTGAAGAAGGTATGAAAATTATCGCTCACGACTTGTACAAATTTTCTCTCAAGAATAATATGAAAGTGGAAGAACAATGAGAATTTTTGGCTTTGATCTTTTGAGAATTTGCTCTTGCAATAATATGGAATGTTGTAGCTTGTGTATATGCTCATTAATGAGTTCTTGATGCCTTATATAGCCATCCATATGCTTCCTAGCCGTTGGAAACTAGCCGTTGGAACTAGCCGTTGGAAACTAGCCGTTGGAAACTAGCCGTTTGAAACTAGCCGTTGGAAACTAGCCGTTTGAAACTAGCCGTTGGAAACTAGCCGTTTGATAGAGTGGTCATCCGGGTGGTCGTCCGGTTGTCACAGCTTTCTGTTCAGACAGCCGGCTTGTCAGCCGGTTCGTCAACCTGTGGCTCACAATTTCATCTAAATAAACCGTTAAAGCATGTATTGAGCTCAATAAAGTCTTTGTAAATATAAATCATGAATCCAAGAGACTTTATGCTATATTTCAAGGTCACGAAAATATTTAATTCGGGAATCGACTTTTCGATAATTTTGTATTTGCCGAATAAAAATATCATTGAATTAATCATCAAAATAATTAATAGAGATGCATATAAATTTTCACAAATTATAATGCATACATTTTTCAACACACACCCCTACTCTACACCTAGTCAGTGCTTAGAGACACCCCCACCTACCCATCAACACACACCCACGCGGGCCGCACCCACACAAGTGTACATGCAGTCCATATGCTAAGGGGGTATTTTTGGTAGTAAAAAATTTACAAATTTTTTTACTTGTGATTGAAAAAAGTGAATAAGTTATTAAAAAATGTCAAATTTTTTCTGGTGGTGAATAAATTGTTAATAGGCTTGTAAGTAGAGTTACCGTAGAAAAAGAGTTTTTGTCAACAAATTTTTTGTAATGAAAACGAGATAGTAAAATCTGTTAAGCTTTTAGTATTTTTTGTTAGTAAAAACACCTACTGAGTCAATTAAACAGGACAAAAAAGAAAAAAAAAATCCTGTTACCTTCTACTCTCTATTGCTTGTAATGAATGGAAGGAGAAATGGAGATTACGTGAATTTGGTGTAGTGAATGGAATGAGAAATGGAGTTTGGTTTGCAACACTTTTCCTCTCTAATTTCTAGGCACAAGTGCAGCAACTATAACCATTTTTTACCTAAAAAAAAAAAACTCTTGCCCTTTTCTAACAATTACAAAGGGCAATTTTGTCCATTTATGTCATATTTCAATGATGTCATCCAAATTCTGTCAACTCACGTGACGGCCGTTTCATGTGGGGGTTGAATATGTACTTCAAATTTTCAGTACATGGGGTCTGTTCCTTGTGTGTTAGAAACCCTGAGGGCGCGGCTTTTGTAATTTAGGTCCCGTTTCAGAACGGATTTTAAGTCCTTATTTTTTAAGAAGGCAATTTCAAGCTCAAAAATTATAAATTTATTAAAATTTAAAAATATGCATTATGGATCTTGTTCGAAAAATTTTGATAAAATCTTTTATACGATGCAAAAAAATTAAAAAATTATTTTTTATTTACATTATTTTTGAATTTAAAAATATAAAATAAGCTGTTTATTTTTTAAGGAGATTTTTAGAACGGAACGTTATACCTATAAATCAATACTAGATACACTAGGGGACCCGTTATCAATCATTAAAGGTCAATTTCCCATCTTAAACTACTTGGGGTGTTTTACTTTTAGGAAGCTTCGTGGATTATTGAGCCTCTTTCCTTTGAAAATGAAGTTTTAATAATAAAATGTAATTAGGAAAGAGCCCTAAAGTGCATTGAACCTATCTAAACAAAGTCACTTTCATATTTAATAATGAGTAGATTTGTCTCTGTTGAAAATCCAAATTTTGCACAAAACAAGTAGTGCTAATTGATTAATTTAACATTAGTGTTGTATTATTTTCAAAACCCTTTTCCTAGACTTGGAGAATCCTTTAGAGTCATTGCTTTTTGTTTTTTTAGCAATCTAAGGGCTTATCACATACTTCATATCATTATGATTATTAGCGCTCTCTCTCTCTCTCGTATTGTTTCTAATTTCTCTCTCTCATATTGTACTTCTTCTGTTCCTTTTTAAGTGTGTTGCTTCGTAACTCTAACTCATTAAAAAGATATTATTATTATACTTTTCACATTAATTTTTTTCTCTATTTTCCCTAGTAACCCATCATCATTACACTTTTACTCACTAACTTTTTAAAATGAAATAGTTTTTTAATGACAAAATAGACAATGCACCAACTTTTACCCCCTAACTTTACAAAACAGATACTTATTAAGGGACAGCCCAAAATGGAATACTGGACTCTAAATAAGGGACGAAAGAAGTATCTAATTTTTGTACATCTGGTCCTTTCGTTACGTGGGTAAGCATCCAACCAAATTTGTAAGTCCAGGAAAATACTGTGAGAACTGGGTTTCGGCTTTGAGATTAGCCAACCAACCCACTGGAAATTGTAATTCTTTTTCATTTCCTTTTTTATTGGTCACATGCATTTTTCTATTGACTTAAAAGTAATTTTCATTTCATTTCATGAGAAATTAGGTGAGCCACTTTTTGGTTCAATTGACTTACAATAAATTTTAAATTTTTTCCTAATTAAGTGCAAATATGAAAATAAATAGTATATACTATGTGATTTTCAACAATGGCACATAGTACTTACGTTATCCAACTAAAGCCCAACATACACATGACCAACAAATTAATTATGTTAAATAAAATGAATGTTAAATTTTTTGAAAAAGTGCGTAGCTTTTTGTGCTTAGCATCAGGCGCCGAATAGTTGACTTTATGCTGAGGATAAGTGTTACGTACTTGATGATAAAAAAAATATTACGTACTTGATGAAAAAAAAGTTTTACACATGTACTTTTTTTTTGGTATCATAAGTGTAACGTACTTGACCTTTGTAACATAATGCATATTCAGTTATAAAAGAGCGGATTAGTTTGTCTAGCATTATGTTTCTTGATCGTACATACACGAGGGATCCATTTGCACTAAGCAGATGGTTGGCTTAACTTGTGCCAATTGACTTGTTTTTTTTTTCAATTTTATTGATTTTGAGCCCATCTTTTTACATTTCTAGTTTGTCTTGACAAAAGACATAGCATATATAAATAAAATAGCTATGATTAAAAATAAAAAAATTACAAAAGAAAATAGAATCCAGGCAAAGCAATCTTTTAGCTTATATTTTAATTATGAAACTTATTTTATGCTATCTATCTATATATTTATATTTATATTTACAAGAACCTATAACTTCTTTAATTTGGGTATTGATATAACCTAGAGTGTAAAACACGACAAATAAATAAAGTTGACATTTAAGTAGCATTTTAGAATTAAGTAGAAAATCCTAAAACCGCCCATGTTTTTGTCGCGCAGTATAAAATGTCAACAATTCTCCCATGTGACGTGTTTATGTCATAATCATAATCCAACACTGTTGACTATTTTAATCCTCGGTGGCCAGCCAAAACCTACAGTCGGACGCAATTGCCCCTTAATTACTACTTACGGCCATTATCGAGCAGAGAATAAATTCTTTACACCGTCGGAGTAAATATTTGTTTCCTCCAAATCAATTACATTGTGACACGTGTCAAAACAGTGATCCCAATTAATAAAACATGGCGACGTGGCGCAATGCAATTGATTTTGAGGAAACAAATGTTTACACAGGCGTTGTAAATAATTTATTCTCTATGGAGTATGGACTATTATATATATATACACACGGGGTGGTTCAAAGGATACTCAAAAAAACACCTAAAAAAACACCCCAAATCTCAATCTCATAGTTTTCGATCAAATTTTTCTGATCTGAACTGTTCAATGTGTGCAGAATGTGATTTTAAGGGTGCCCGCGAGAAATTAGCCAAAAAAATGACCGGAAAAGGCTTGATTTGAGCAGTTTTTATTTGAACCATTCAGTAAAAAACTATTCGAAACTGTTCGGATCAAGCCCTTCCCGGCCATTTTTTTTGCTGATTTCTCGCGGGTACCCTTAAAATCACGTTCTGATCACATTGAGCGGCTCGGATTATCAATTTTTGATCAGAAACTATGAGGTATTTTTTTAGGTGTTTTTTTGGGTGTCCCCGGAACCATCCCGATATATATATATATATCCTGTAAGGCTCAGTTTGGATAGTAGGAATTTGTATATATGTGTACAGATCTAAGGTCTATACCAATAGCAACATTGATGTTTTTTGATAACTCACGTGTGCCAAACAACTTATTTGCACCTTGATCGGCTAATTCTAGAATACTAATCTCATCGTCCACTGACGGGGATTCAATTGAAGCAGAAGCAAAACCCATTAATTGGCTCCATAAGATCTGATAGCACCTGAAAATGTTTGAAGCCTTCTTGCTTGGGGTCTTGTGGTCAAGACTAACCCTTGGGATTTATATTAAACGGTCACATAATTCCTAAACAAGTTTGGATGTCAACACATATTTCACATATATTAATAAATTTTCACAAATATTACAATTTTCTTGAATATCAATGCATTTCTTATCTATTATATATCCTACAACTTTTGAGCGAAGATTAGAATAATCCTATGTTAAAAACCTTATATATTTTCTACCCTGGAAAGAACTAATATGAAGAAATTATTCAATATCTCTAGGATAAGGTTGAGCACGAAACTCGACCATACATTGGTATGGGATACATGACGAATCCTAAATGGCAATGAGTTTGCCAAGTTGTCAACTACTTACCTTGTACGAAGATACTTCCCGTATTAAATACTATGGCTTACTTTGTTTGTTTCAGCAAAATTGAGAGTATATACTATTCTTGGACAATTATTTAATTAGCTATTATTGATGTGCCATTATTTATTGCATTATTGTTGCTGTCCTATTTTTAGTCAACATATCAATACGTAATATCTCATCTATTTCCAACTATGTGATCAACTTATCACAGGACGGCAACACACAAAGCAAATCGTCAATATTTTTTTTGGAAATTATTTTGTCATTTCCTTTTTTGTTAGCGGCATTCCTCTATTAGTGTATTTTTGCACAAAAAATACACTTGCAAGGGAGTACCGTTAACAAAAAAGAGAGTGACAAAATCAACAGTCTTTTTTTGTTAAGTTTTTTTTTTTTATAACTTAGGTCTCCGGGTCTACTTACGCGAATCTCTGCTAATATTGGGAGACCAGTCCAACATGTACTAGCGGGGGCCTAACTTCATAACATTTAAAAGATTTCGAACATGAAATTATAGGAAAGAGCAAAATCCTAAATCCACGTGACGACCACAAGGCCAACCAGTCGGGTTATCTTTCTTGTTTTAGGAATATCCCAGCTATAGCTTATACGGAGTACTATAATATTTTGTCATAGCATCCGTACGTTGAGATATTTAGTTGGTTAGCTGGTTTGTACCCTTCATGTATAAGTGTCTTACAATTAGGCTCCGTTTTGATAAGAAAAATAAATATTTATTTGAATTAAATGATTTGTCTGGTAAACTAGAAAATAAGTACTTATTAAAAAATAAGTAAAATAAAAAATAAATACCTATTAAAAAATAAGATAAGTGTTTTACAATTATTCATGCTATTGAAATCTTCTCTTCAAAAAAGTCGCATCATTATTTATTTGATTGTTGAAAGTTCATTCATATCATGTAGATTGCAACTAAATATACGCCATACTTGTACATATCTTTATGTTCATTGACAATTTCGAATCAATATATATATATATATATATATATGAGAAATCTTCAAGTAAGGACCTTATATGCGGACCTCCTCATTTCTCGCCTTTTCCGATCGGATTTCGATGATCCGAGCCGCTCAATGTGTTCAGAACGTGATTTTAAGGTTTTCCGCAAGAAATCAGCAAAAAAAATGACCGGGAAGGGCTTGATTTGAGCAGTTTTTATTTGAACCGTTCGATGAAAAAACAAACAAAAATTGCTCGGATGAAGTCCTTCTCGGTCTTTTTTTTTGTTGATTCCTCACGCGTACCCTTAAAATCCCGTTCTGAACACATTGAGCGGCTCAGATCATCGAAATTAGATCGGAAAAGGGAGGTCCGCATTTTATTAAAATAAGGAGGTCCTTATAATAAGGGGACTCTCTCTCTCTCTCTCTCTCTCTCTCTCTATATATATATATATATATATATATATATATATATATATATATATATATAGTAAGCTTCTAATGCGGATCTTCGCATCTAAACAAAGTACGGACCACCCCATTTCTTCCCTTTTCTGATTGAATTTTGATGATCAAAGCCGTTCAATGTGTTCAGAACATGATTTTAAGGGTAGCCGTGATAAATCGGCAAAAAAAATGACCGCGAAAGGCTTGATATGAGCAGTTTTTATTTGAACTGTTCAATAAAAAATAAACAAAAACTGCTCGGATGAAGCCCTTCCTGGTTTTTTTTTCCTGATTTCTCGCGGATACCCTTAAAATCACGTTCTGAACATATTGAACGGCTCGGATCATCGAAATTAGATCAGAAAAGGGAAGGTCCGCACTTTGCTTGGATGCGGAGGTCCGCATTAGAAGCTTACTCATATATATATATATATGAACTATATATTAGCATTTGAAAAACTACATAAAATGAACTATATATCCGAGTTCAACACACATTCGTCTATAACATATTCATTCAATCAAGCACGTTAAACTTTTCAAAAGAGAATTTTAAATGACCCACCACCCAACTCGATTAGGTGATTTATTTAATTTATAAAGGTCACATAATACCTATATACAAATTGTCAAAACTTACTACTTAGAGGAGTATCTTCTGGTAATTAAGTACTGTACTAGTTTCAACTCTAATTGGTCAACAATCAATTATAAAATCCAGAACGCAATTAAGGCATTTATATCATTAGTAGTATTGTTTATGTTATCATCAGAAATTAGCGATACGAGTCAACGGATTAGTTGCAACAGTAGTGTTGCTTGTGTAGGATTATCTTGCGGCCAACAAATTAACCACCCCAATTAGAGGTTAGCTAATTAAACACGAAAAAAGAAGAACAATTATTATACATGCACATGGTAGATACAAAGGAAAAAAAAAATTAAGAAGCTGGTGAATATTGAGGAAAGTCGTAACTGGTACAAGCTCATCTCCCCAAATCATGCAATTTAATTTGATTTTGAAATTATGCATTGAGTTTTCAGAATAGGTGCAATAATGCGTTGAAATAACAATCGAACGCGTGAAGCATCACGTATAATGACCGTGTCAGAATGACCTGACCGAATGTAACGAAAGTCTCATCCAAAGAAAAAGTCCAATCCAATATATTGCGCCAAGTAATTAAAATCATATACGATCAAATCTACAAGCGATACTGATCCGAAGAAATATCTCCATGTTCCATTTCGATAAATTCTTTTGACGCAATTAATGAATTTTTACTTTTTAGATGCAATGAAAATTTGATAGGTGGGAATGATCTTCTTTTGCAGTCTAGGGAGGATAAAATCTTAAGGACTTGGAGTCCTCTCCGGTGAATTGGATGGCTCAGTCGGTTCATTTTGTGAGCCCTTCTTGGACTCACTTCGATTATCGAAACCATTCATGTATTCGATGTCAATGAATACTTTAAACACTTAAAAAAACTCTACAAGCCAAATATAGTTTAGTATCAAATAAAAACTAGTTTGGCATGGTTTTCAAATTTACGTAGAGGACGTACAAATATTGCTAAACCAGATCAAATTCGTTTTCATTAGTAAAGATCCGGTCCAAAATACATCTTACGACATACAATCGATACTCCCTCCGTCCCTTTTTTATAGTCCTGTATTCCATTTTGGGCTGTCCCTTAATAAGTGTCCATTTTGTAAAGTTAATGGGTAAAAGTTGGTGCATTGTCTATTTTATCCCTAAAAGTAGATTTCTTTTTGAAAAGTAAGTGAGTAAAAGTGTAATGATGATGGGTAAGTAGGGAAAGTGGAGGAAAAAGTTGATGTGAAAGGTATAATGATGATGTTTTTTTAATAAGTTGGAATTACGAAGCAGGACACTTAAAAAGGGACGGAGGGAGTATAATTTTTGACGCAATTGATGTTGTCAGCAAGATCTACAAAATAAGTGATTTTGATTATCAAAATCAACTTGAAAAGATCCCAAAAATAAACCAGACAAAATCATCTAATCCCTGAAAAGGATCCAAGTCTATCTTGAAGTCCTTAAACAAAAACAAATTTCGCAAATAGGACCGTTCCCAGAAGACAACGCTCATCGGTGCCCCAATGTGCTAATACTTAAAACTTATTAAATCCAATTTGAAGATTTGGAAATCCAAAAAGGGTAGAGTGAGAATGAGAGTGGGCCTTTTCGGCTAATTGGCTATTTTTTTGTTTTCATTCAAATTTTTTTTACACTTCAATTTTTTATTCAGTATTAGTTCCACACGAGAAGAGTCGGGAAAGTAAAAAATTATGGTCCAAATTTATTTAATAAAGATAAAAAAATTGACTTATTGGTTTTTTCGTCTTTATTCAAAAAAATTAGATTTTGATTGTAATTTTTTTACTTTTTAGATTCTTTTCGTTATGACGAAACAATAATTCACAAAAAATGACGAAAAGTTAACAAATATAAAAAAAATTAAATAAAAATAAAAAAATAAGCCAATTAACCAAAAAGGCCCCCCGATAGAAAGCCCATTGTTCCATTTTGTTCACCACATAATTAGCCAGTGCTCAATTATTGAGATTAGACCGCAAAAAAATAATTTCCTTTGATTCTTTTAGTTCTGATGTGAATAGCCCACTTTTTTTTTTTTTTTTTCTCTTGTTATACAGTATATCAGCGGGGTTTGTTAGTATGTTAGTTAATGAGGAGTTCAGAGGTTATTTATAATCCTAAACCCTAAACCTGCTCGCCATGAGATTCGCACTCAGGTCATCACTGGTGAGATAAATCATAAATGAGACAACTAACTTGACAAACTTGATTTCTCGAGTAGTCCGCCTTTGAGGAGATGAGATTAATCGATGTGCGCGTAAACTGATCCAACACGCTCCTAGCTGTCAGGAAAAAAAAAGAAAAAAGAGGAGAGAGAGGATAAAGCAGCCCCCAGTGGGTCGCGGGGCCAGTATATAAAACTATCTGCTTTGCGGTAAAGTTTTCCGTGTGTGAAACTGTTGGAGTGGAAAAAGCAGTGTCGCACTCTCTCTCTCTCATCCCCCTTCATTTCCTTGTCCATTTCCAATCTACAATCCTCTCTCAGTCTCAGCTCTATCTCTGTTGATTCTTTGGTATGACCTTTGAGCGAGGGAGGCATGGAGGCTCACGAATCTGAAATTAATAGAAGCCCCTCCATTTGAAATCACTTCAATTTCAGGTACGAAACTGCCCATTGTTCCTAATTTCTTTCCCTATTTTTTTTTCCGCTTCTCTCTTCACTTGTGTGCTTGTTTTTCGAAATAATTGGCGAAATTCTTGGGGCAAAAACAGGATTTTTATTACTACATGAATCTGGCTTCTCGTGGAGAGCCGTGTGATCTTAGCCTTCCAATAGTGTTTTTAATGGTTCAGATTTAAAAAAAAAAAAAAAAACTCTAATCTGTAAGAGTTCCTGGAAAGTGTGTTTTTAAAATCTGGACTGTTGAATGTAAAGATGAACAATTGGGATGTAACGGGAGAGGCCTCAACCGCGGAGAAGCGGTCCTTTATTATCATGTCCATTTGGTTTCCGATAAGTGTGGAAATGTTTTGTTTCTCTTAGTAAACGTAGCTGTATTAGGTCAATTTTTTCGTTGTGGACTTGAACTGTGTTTGTCAGACCTTGGTGGAATAGTAAAGGTGAAAAGACAGGATTTTTATCTTGCCATTTTGGTTTCTGATAAATACGATATTTTTTAGTTAGTCTAAGCGGAGTGGTTGCATTTGGTCAGATTTTGCAGTTTTGTTAATGATCTGCTTCTCGGCCACAAAACAGGTTTTTTTTTTCTTTCCTGTCGAGCTAGGGAAGCTGGTTCATTTATATTAAAGTTCAGTTATTTTACTTCACACGTTGAAACAAGACTTAACGGCAGTTATTAGACATCTGAGCGCCAAAATTTAAGTTTTGCAAAGGTAGGGGTGGTAAACCAGCCGAGCAGGTGGTTGTTCGAGCTTGATTTGAAAACATAACATATTTTAGAATATGTTCAAGCCTAGTTTGTTGTTTACGAGGTGAGCTGTCTCAAACGAGCTTTAATCGGGCTGAACACAAGCCGATCTCGAGTTGCTCAGATTTATTCACAATAAGCCAAACGAGCCGGGTAGTAGCTTATTCAAGTTTGGTTTGAAAGCTTAACAAGCTTTAAAAAATGTTCAAGTTTTGCTTGTTTATGAAACAAATTGATCTCATGAGAACAAAAGCTAGAATTCGAGTAGCTTGATTCGTTTAGCAGCCCTCCATAGGCTTTGCATGTTATTTGCTCGTGTTTCTCTTGAATTCTATAGAAGTAGACACCCGGTATTTGGTTAAAAAGGAAATTTGGAGAACAAAGGCGAAAAGAATTTGTTTTTGTTGATCAGTTTGTTTTGTTTGCCGGAATTCCTAGTTAATTCAACAACTTATATTTTTACAGATTATTTCGTTTGTACAGAAGGGATGTTATTACTAATTTTTGTTGCACCTACCTGATATTAATTGGTTTTATGGCTTCAGGTGTTGCGTTCAATTTGACTTGGCAAATAGAGATCTTGAGAGTTTGGCTTCTTTGAAGTATTTGTATTGCTTCTGCAAATTAATAATTTGAAGTAAATATTTGTTGCGCCGCAGTCAGAAGGAAGAGTTGGATCTGAAGAATATTCACTACTGGCTGCAACCTTCCATTTTCTCTCCCTGGATCAAGAGAAAGCTATTCAATTTTTACCTATTTGTGGACTTTTAGCTTAAACTCATGGAGAACTCATATGAAACAGTAGGAAACAAAGCTTTCTCCATTGCTTCTTGCTATCTTTAGACGTTTCCTGTTACATATTTCCTGGACTTGGTTCTTGAGGAGGGTTCTAGCAATGACTTCGACGGGCCCACCTATAAAACGAAGAGCGGGTTTGCGGATAAAACAGGCTGGGCGAGGTTCATATCGAGCAAGTTAGTTAGGATTGTAGTGATAGCTTGGCTTATTTAAGTATTTGATCTACGGGACTTTATTGTTTCTGAAGAATTTTAGATATGGGGGTTTCCCCTCTGAGCCAGTTCCTGCTGAGTCTTTGCCAGAGTTCTCATTGGAATTATGCAGTATTTTGGAAGGTTCAGCATGAGAATGGGATGTAAGTTACTTGACTTCTTTCTAAGGCCCTTTTATGTGAAAATATGTAGAAACTAAACTGCTTCTATACTAGCTACTGGTGTTGATATAACTCTTTTTTTCAGGCTTTTGACATGGGAAGATGGATGCTATGATGATCCAAAACTGAGAGGATCCACAGATAGCATACTGGATCATACATGCTTCAATGGATCCAACAAGATCTTCTCTTCTGGTTGTGGATCATGTGGAAATGATGGCATTTCAGGTGAATATTCAATTGGGCAAGTTGTGGCTGATTTGGCAGGTGTTCATTATCGATTGGGAGAAGGGTAAATTCTTGAGCTTGAACTTGTGTTATTACAACCTCATGCTTGTTTTATTTGCTCTTCAATTAAATAGTTCAAAAGGAAGAAATTCTATATATTGACGGCCTGAGCAATTAACCTATAATGTTATGGTGTTCAAGAATTCAAGTCTAAGGCGAACCACTGAGCAAGGAACCTTGTGCATGATCACTTGATTATAAAATGCATTTAATTTCGAGTATTCTCAATTACATTTACAGATTTCACTTTTTACAAGTGAGGGTAATTGATAGTCATGCTTTAAAATCGAGCAGGGTTGTTGGTGAAGTGGCATATACGGGGAACCATGGCTGGGTGTTATGTGAAGATATATTTTCCTGTGAATTCGAATCCAAGGAGGTTCCTCAGGTGAGCATACTGATGACACTAGTACATAACTAGCTAAGATTCTGCCAATAGTGAAATGACTATAGTCCACAATCCTGTTAGTAGCGAGCTGATTATCTTACCAATGTAATTTTCCATGGCAGTTTCCATATGAATGGCTAGTTCAGTTTGCTGCTGGTATTAAGGTAATTATTAGTGCCATGGATTGACCCTCCATGTATTTTGATTGTGAAATCGTTGACCAGATGAACAATAAATTGGCTTTTCTTTGTGAATAATGCCTTCTTTTTCCCTGTAATGCTCATGCAGACAATTGTACTCATACCTGTTGGTCCACATGGAGTTTTGCAACTTGGTGCATTGGAAAAGGTGTGTTTTCCACTTTCATGGCATGTGTTTATTCTCCTTTGTTTCCGTCGTGGATTTGACGGCATTGTGCTTAGTTTAGCCATGTTGCGTGCATCCCATGATGGTTTGTTTCCCCTTGCCAAGGACTTCGTATGCTCCAGAAGTACCTTTTTACTTGTACCCTCTCTCTCTCTCTCTCTCTCTCTCTCTCTCTCATTTGTGCATATAATTTTGTGCTTGTGTGAGTGCGTGCATTTGATGTTTGGCTCTTCAATTTGGTCTTATTTGTGCCTTGTTAATCTTGTTGATACTTAAGGTTGCTGAGGATCAGGCTCTGGTTGCTTGTATAAAGGATAAGTTCAATGCCTACATGATTGGAATGGATTTCATGGAAGTTAGAGCTCAGACATCTTGGCCACTTACGCCTGCTCCCCTGGAGAACTTGGATGAGTTATTAACCGTTACAGTCGACCACATGATAGATGAAGATCCTAAGCCTGGTTATGGCGTCAAATCAACGAATAACAAATTGCCAACTAATAATCAAACGATGCCAGTGTGTCTGGTTCAAGATCCATTTCACATATCTGGAGAAGAATCACTAGATATTGTCAAATTTACGGAGGAAAATCAATTTTGCTTCCAATCAGTGGATTTAATGGAAGTATCAAAATCACTCCATCAATCACTACATGATATTGAGTTGGAGATGATGGGGGGTAGCATGGTTGGATTTCCGACTCTTGAAGATGATTTGCAAGCTTGCTTATATTCTGACATCTACAATACGGCTATGAACTCCTTGCTTGGTGGAGATTTGGTGGAACAAACATTTGAAGACAAGGATGCTGATAATAGGGGTCATGAAATTGTGAAAACTTTCTTCGGTTTTCCCACGGACTGTGAGCTCCACACAGCACTTGGACCTGGTTTGCTGGAGCAGGAGGCCAAGGAATATTTGTGGGATCCATCTCTCATGAATGAGAATGCATATTATAGTTCAAGTAAGATCTTGAATAGAGATCTCAGCCATGGTGTTGAGCCATCAACTGGATGGTTTGCCAAAAACGAAGTTGCAGAACATGGGTCGGAAGCTGTTGTTCCTGATATGCATAGCTCATTGAATGACGAGTTATCTAACAATTCAAATGATACCAAGTTTTCTGTTACATCATTGGGGCAATTTGCTGCATCCAAGAAAGCAGAAATTCCATCTAAAGAAGGTGCATTTGTGGAGGAGAAAAGGGTTCCATGGAGCTCTAAGACAACTGCATGTGATGCTAGGGCCCGAAATGCTGTTATTGAATCCCCTCCCACTTCATTTGAGAGCATGGTAAGCACATTGACTGAGGAAGAGCAGCAGAAGAAAGGGTATGGCTGCATGCAAACTAGGAAGGGGTCAAAGCTATCTCATGCAGGAAAAAAACGGGCCAAACCGGGTGAAAACAAGAAGCCAAGGCCAAGAGATAGGCAATTGATCCAGGATCGGGTGAAAGAGCTGCGGGAGCTTGTTCCAAATGGTTCAAAGGTTAGAGTTTTTGAGGGTTAACAATTTTTTGCATAGTTGTAGACTTATAGTTGAAATTGGTAGCCACTTTTTGTCTCTTACTCTCTTGTTTGTATAATACTTTGCTTTCTTTTCTATTATGAACACAGTGTAGCATTGATGGCCTCCTTGATAAAACAATAAAGCACATGCTGTTCCTAAGAAGTGTTTCTGATCAGGCTGATAAACTAAAGCATTCGGTCCATCAAGCGGTGAGTGAATATTGTCCGTATTATTTTGAGTTACTCTTTCCAGGTCTTACGAATTGTGTAGCATTATGTGAACCGTTTGTTTTTGTCAGGCACTTGATTAAGAGTCCATAATCGTAGAGTAGCAGCATGTTTAGGATATGTTGTTTTCTTTGAAAAATACAGTCAGCGTGAGATTTGCTTGGCATGCTTATAGGTTTTAAATTCAGGCAATGGCAGTACACATACTGGTTGATTTACCTTGTATTGTACTGTAGACAGCAGAGGTTTGATTGAAGAAGTTAAAAGGGTGTTACAGCTTCCAAAATTTGTGGCCATATGCTTGTAACAAACCAAAGATCGGCGAAAAATTCAATCAAGGAATGAGTTTGGTGTGCTGTAGAATATGAGAAGGAAATCCTATTCTGATACAATCAGTTGGTTGATAGGCTCATTTGGTTTGGTTGAATAACTGTTATACAAAAATCAGTGTGCTTCTAAGACAATAAATCATGTTGAGGACATATTTGACTACACTCCTTGAACATTTACCTTTGGGTGTACTGCATTTGTCAACGAGTGGAGGAGAAATACTGTTGGATTCAAGACCCATCGTTCAAAGATTAGGACTATAATGTATTAATGTTGGCCTGAAGAGGTGGCATGAATAGAGGAAAGAATTACGGAAATCATTCGGAGACAAGGTTATTTTATACAATTCAAGGGTGTTGAAGGCTTAATGAAGCTGGATGGACAAAGGAATGTAGTCAATCCCTTGTTTATCTTTGTTGTATGGATGCTTTAAAGTTTAAACTACTTACATCACTTGAAAATTACATTAGGTATGCTAAATTGATAACAACTCTCTGAAGTTTGTTTACGTTAGTGTATCATGTGAAGTTGGACTTCGGGGTTGGTAAGCCTACAAAGAGCCATTTTGACACTTTCTATATCTTGGCTCTATGGGGGTGTTTGTGATAGCTTGATTCAGCTTCAAATTATGGTAGAAGCAAAGAAATGTGTTTGTGATAGCTGTGAGATCGTTATTAAGCTACATCAAAAGCTAGTAACTGTGTTTGGTCCAAAAAGCTTAAAATCACCTTTTAATTACTTGGAATCTAAAATCTAGACCTAAAACCACCCCAAACCTGAATTTCCCAGAATCTGAAAATCTGCTAATAAGACATTTTGGCAAACACTACAGATTGCTTTTCAAAAGTGTTCTATGGATAAAACCTGCTAGACACATCGACCGCAAATTGTTTGTTGTATACCCATTGCTATATACCTGACAGATGTCCCTATTGTAGGCTTGTAGCAAATGACATCTTGCCACTGAGATCACGGGGACAAACTCGACATAGCAATTTCTCTCTTTCTTAAAAGCCAAAAACTCAAAAAGAGTTGAAAAATCAATCTTTTGTTTTACATAACCAGCTGTTAACTATTACTGAAGCTAATTTTATAGCTAGCTGTTACAAAACATGATTCCGCAATATAATGGAGTTGGACATTGCTGATATTTTGAAATATTTGCACTTGGAATGCTATGCAGGTAACGGGTTGTAAGAATGTGAAATCATCTGACACCAAGTGTAATAGTCAGAGTGGGACAAGCTGGGCTTTTGAACTGGGAAGCGATGTCCAAGTTTGCCCGATAGTTGTGGAAGATCTTGAAAACCCAGGACAAATGCTAATAGAGGTCTGATCTGTCACCTCATGTTTTAGTGTTATATTTCATTACCTTACTAATTGTATAAACATAGCTTTGCTCTTTCTAATTGGTGGATATCTTGGCAGATGCTATGTGATGATCATGGGCTCTTTCTAGAAATTGCTGAGGTAATCCGTCGTTTTGACTTGACCATCTTGAAGGGTGCGATGGAGAGCCGTGGGAGCAACACATGGGGCCACTTCGTTGTTGAGGTATAACCTAATTCCAAAACCAGCACTTGAAAAGACATTCACCTGCCCTGGACATTCTGAGGCCTAGCTTATCGAAGAAAACAATTCAAAGGAAACACAAGCAAAAAAATTAGAAATTTTTTTTCCCACTTGAAGTGTTATTATAAGTGTTTAATTATTTATGTAGGATGGAGAACATGCATTGGTCTAGCATTTTTTTCTGTGTTTCGGGTTTGAAATCCAGGAGCTCTAAAATCGTTCAATGAAGAGTTTTTTTTTTTTTTGAATTTTTTACCTTCAAAAAATAAAGAGTAAGAAGCAGCATGCGAGTTTGAACTCGATACCTTTCGTGTAGAGGCAGAATACTTGTCCGCTTAGCCCATTGTTGGCCTCTTTCAGATTCTGTGAAAGTTGAATAAATAAGGTTTTGCTAATTGGGATCCTATTTTGGGCCAATAATTTAGAGTCTTACGTGGCGGATTGGTGGACCTATGCCTCGGTCTGGGCCTGGTCGTAATGGTAGATAATATCTGGTTTTAACATTTCTTCTGTGGAAACAGGCTTCAATGGGCTTCCACAGATTGGACATCTTCTGGCCGCTGATGCAACTACTGCAACGAACCCAGTCTCCGATTTCTATCAAGAGTTGATGCATTTTACACCCCTGGAAACTGAACTCACTCACCGGTGAGTTGGTCACAACAAGTGTGTTTCGTGTGGACTGCACCGTGTGTATGTTTGGTTGTCAAAATGTCTGTAATCTATCATTCTATGACTGTAACAATAGTACTACTCTTTGATTTAGGAGTCGACTGTTCACCCGATACTGATGATATCAGTTGCTCAGTGCATCGTGTTTGTATTAATTAGGAAGGCTAAACTGGCCTGCTTTATGTTAATATAGAGATTGTACTTTTCAATAACCTCAGGCAATTTTGATGCCAATGTGGGTAACTTAATTTTCGGCGAGGCACATAAGATTTTAGGGAAAAGAGAATGTACAAACTTGGAACTGGCGAGGGATGAACCCTACCTATCAATCTAAAAAGTAGCTAACATTTATTTGAGTCAATTAACCCTACCTGCTTTATAATTCTATACCTATCAATCAGTTCTGAGTATCTTTCTTGTTTTGGTGGGTTGGGTGCGTGGGAAGTTACAAACCAGGAGAGAGAGAGAGAGAGAGAGAGAGAGAGAGAGAGAGAGAGAGTTTTCATTTCATTTCATTTCTTCAATCTGTTCATCACAACTGAATGCCCAATCACCATTCTGCAATGCTTTATAATACTCAATTCATAACAGAAATACAGTTTAATCAGCTAAGCTAATACTTCAACTCTTATGAGCCAGGTTTTTGACCGATGCAAGATCACCCACAGAAAATCAAGACCCAGTTTGGACGCCCTCCAGACCCGCCTAGCCGCCTCATACTTAAAAAATAAATGGTCAAGCGATTCCCTATCCAACCCACACACTAGACACTAGACACAAGCAACCAAACCCCTTCGAGCTATCGCCTCACGAACTGGCCAATATCCTATGAACTACTTCCATAAGAATTCAATAAAGCAAATTTAATTAGGAGGCAGATTGAGTCCCCATATTGTCTTCCAAACACCATCCTCAACCTCCCCTCCAAGATTACACCATTTGCAAGACACTGCTACAAATTAGGCAGTCCTAACGGAGAATTTTCCATCCTTAGAACACGACCAATAGACCTCATCCGGCCCCTTACCCTACGTATATGAATAGACAAAATTTTGGACACCACCTCCTTAATTTGGAAACAAAACATCCAACGACGACTTCCTCCATTCCATTCGATCCCTATCACAGGACAACCTGTTGACTAAAAGGTGAGATATGATTTGGCTCTATTCTCCTGTTCTCACCCATGTGGGTGATTGAAGTCAAAGATTGGCAGCCTATGAAGATTTCTCAAGCCACGCTCAAATCTGGAAAAATCCCAGGCGTGGATATGCATTAAATGAGCCTTGCATGGCTCATGAACAGGGCCTTTCTCTTTTGCCTATAAATTTGAGCCCTCTGCATTTGTATTTTGTGTGGGAAAATCAGAGAGGAATCTGAGAGCAAGAGTTCTGTATTCTATTTGTACAAGTCTGTGAGAGTGAGAGTAGAGTGATTTGTAATCCTCTTCCTCCTAAATATAATCCGGCTGCCCCCGTGGACGTAGCCGATTTTGGAGAACCAGGTAAATCCTTTGTCTCTGTGTTTGTGTGTGTGTTTGTGTTCTGGTTCGATCATTTGTTTCCGCAACACAACCCACTCGATCTGCTGAAGGGATTATCACAGTTAGGAATCCCTTTGATGCCCAAACGTTGTGATAGTCTCCTTGTTTCCCAGCCGCCAAGCAAGCTTCTGCCGCAACAGATTCATCCCCCGCGAAATACTCCCTCCAACCCCAAGAACAACCAGACATCGCTTTACTCTCTAGCAAATTGTTTCCTTGACAATGCTTTCCCAATAGAACTCTAGCTAATAACGAATTTGGATCACTAATCAATCTCCACACTTGTTTTGCTAACAAAGCCTGATTAAAACAACCCAAGTCCCTCAGCCCCAACCCACACTTTCCCATATGTTTATCAACAATCTTGATCCCCAAGATCCTAGCAATAAGCTCTCGCTGCCAACCCAACATCACTCACAAAAATCTCCGATTTACTTTTGTTCGCCTTCTGACCGCAAAGTTTTTATTTTTATTTTTATTTTTATCGGCAAAAATAATTTCATTCATCACAAGGATTTAAGATGAAATTCTTGTGATGAATGAAATTAGTACAAAATAGTAGGAAAAAAAATGCATTGAGTAACTTCTTGCGAGATCTTAACCTACTTTTCCGCCTCTCGAATTTTTGTAATAAAATACTGTTAGCAAGAAACCAACAGACACCCAATGGGACAAACTCAGAAACACTCTAATGTTTGAACAAACCCCAAAACATCTCAAACCCAAACACGCAAAACCAGTTGCAACCTAATTGGGCCAAGCCCATTTGCAACTGGCCGGCCCACCCCGCAAAGTTACAATAAGCTTCAATAATCCAGTTCAAAAACCGCACCTCAGCCGGGTCAAAATTAAGAAAAAAAGGAACTATCATCCGCAAAGAAAAGATGAGAAATAGGAGGAGAATGAAAGCTCACAGCCACCCCTTCACAGACCCCGCAGAGCTAGCAAAATGAAAAGAGAAGGTAGGCTAAATGCTCGCAGGCGTCTACTATTGAATTCTCCTCTGCCCTCGAGGGTATCCATTTGGGGAACATTACACTACAAGAAAAATGAAAATTAGTGACGAAAAAGTGGCAACGAAATTTAATTTTGTCACTAAATGAGTATATTTGGCGACGAAAAAATAAATTCGTCACTATTTTGATAACTTTCGTGACGAAATAATTTCGTCACCAATTATGCCTGTTTAGCGACGAAAAAAATATTTTCGTCACTAAAGGTACCCATTTGGCGATAAAATACATTTTTCGTCGCCAAAAGCTTAAAAAAGGTGACAAAATTATTTTTTGTCGCCAAAGATAATCATTTGGTGACAAAAAATATATTTCGTTGACAAATGTGAGCAATTTAGTAACGAAATATTTTTTCGTCACCAAATGCTTAACTTTGGTGACGAAAAATAATTTCGTCACCATTTTAACGCTTTCAGCGGCAAAAAATATATTTCGTTGTCAAATGGGTACCTTTCGTGACGAAATTTATGAATTGCGCTTTGTCACTAAATGTATTTCGGACATAACTCTTTACTAAAATCTCCGATTGAGATAATTCAAATTGGGTTTGAACAATAATTCAATTGCCTATAACTTTCATGTTTATCAAAATTGCTAATTTTAATGTTTAAAGGTCCAAAATTACATTCGAAATATATTTTCATGTTAAACATATGTGTTATATATTAGATATTTCAAATATATACTGAAAAATGTGTGTAGTGCAGTTGGTTGGAGCTTGCACGAAAAACTCAAGGGACTCGGGTTCGAAACCCAGCAGGAGCAAAAAAGATGGATTTCTTTTTCCATATGAAAACATCTTTCGCAACGAAAAATTTCGTCACCAATTTCTTATATTAGTGACAAAAAATTTCGTCACCAATGTGACCCATCGGTGACGAATTTTTTCGTCGTCAAAAAGCACAATAAGTGAGGAAAAAAATTTCGTCACCAATTATTCACTTTTTGGTGACGAAATATTTCGTCATCAAAAGGCACTATAGGTGACGAAAAATAGATTTCGTCACCAGGTAGGAATCCTCGACAACCTTTAGTCGACAAATTTTTTTCGTCACCTATATTATTTGTGACGAAAAACACGCAATTTGTGATGATTTTCATTCGTCACCCAATTGAATTTTTTTGTAGTGTTAAGTGCCGAAGTCACTAAATATGCATGTAAGTCGTCAATCTCTAAAATGAAGTACTGTGCGTAATGTACTTCGTTTTAGAGGTTCTAATCTATGTGCAATTAACGTGCGATGTTTGTTGAAGTAAATATGCAGGATTGACATGCAGTTTTGAGCAGACACTCCAAGAAATTAAAGATCACCAAGATTTCGTGATTCGATGCCGAACTTAACTATCCCAGCTCCGACAGGTTCGATCGAATCGGTACTAAGCTTCAAGGAAGTCCGAAACTCCGATGCATATCTACTAACACGATACATATCGGTCAATATTTATTAACTCGGTATGATTTACACTTACAGTACTATATGTTTAAGGGCCAGCTAAAAACCAAAAGAAGCAGCTATACTATATTTGATAGAAAGGCCAAAACAAGAGTACCCACCATTTCACCTTCCACAACCCCTTAACTCAGCAAGAATTCAAGCATATATATTTTTTTATATAAGGCGGTTATGGGTGTTCGGACCAGCTTATATGCATCTCTGACTATTTCCCTCCCCGAATTGAAGCATATCTCGTGATTTTCACCTTCCCTTCCTATTAGATTCTCCTGTACCTTTCATATACACCACCTAAATGCATTTCATTCTTCTCTTCATCCCAAAACTTCACATCTCTCTCTCTCTCATAGTTCATCAATGGAGCAATACTTGATGTGGCCAAAGCGAAAACAAAGTTTGAGTTCTCACCTTCAACCCAAAACAAGCCCTAGTTTGCATGGAGATTCGTGGGAAGAAAAGGCTTTTGCAGAAGATGCAGCTGGGGTTCTTGGAGGGTGTGTTTGGCCTCCAAGATCTTATTCTTGTACCTTTTGTAGAAGGGAGTTCAGGTCAGCTCAAGCCCTTGGTGGTCACATGAATGTCCACAGGAGGGATAGGGCCAGGCTGAAGCTGTCTCCAAACACTACCCATGATCTAATCCACCAAGATCATCAAAACCCTATTCCAAATCCTATTCCACCATGGGATGCTCAATACCCTTCTGGGATTTGCACCAAGGTTTATAACCCTTACTCTACTTCAGATTCTGATAATGTTTTCTTCCCACCTCCAGCTTCATCTATTTCTAGGGTTTCACGTAATCTGAAACACGATATCCGTGATGAAAAGACCATCATGCCCCTTTTGCCTTCTCCTATTATCAAAGAACATGATCATAAGAATCCCTCCATATATGCTCCTCCATCATGGTCAAACTTGATTGGCGAAAAGTATATTCGTGTTTCGGATAAGAATGATCATGAGAAGAACTTGGGTTTTCCCGGCTCGAATAGATCTAAGGAGGAGTATGCCACTGGAGATTTGTCAATAAGCTTGAATTTGGTTGTTCATCGAGCCTGTCCGATACCATCTGCTGGTAAAGAGGGGGAAGATACTAGTTCAAAGAGGAGGATACTCGATTCGGCCACTTTCCCGTTCTTTCCAAAATCAAATTCAGGTGATAGTCATGAGCATTTTCAATCAGAAGTAATTCAAGGAAGCTCTAGTAGTTCAGAATTGGATCTTGAGCTAAGACTTGGGTGATTTAATTTGCAAGGGGTGAAGTAGAAAAAAGCTACCAAATTTCGTGCTTAATGTTATCTCACAACTATAGTTGTTTTTTATGCAATTACGTTCGTTTTTGTTCTTGTTTTCACTATTCGCTATCTCCAGGGTGTAACAAAGATTGTGTGGAATTCACAGAAAAGCTTGCAATATTTACTTTCCAAAGGTTAGATTATGGGTAATCGTAGTTTTCATGAGTTTCAACCGAGTTCATCGATAGATGTAATTAAACTAGGTGTTTTGGTTTGGAAAAATGCATTTGGAGAAAAAGAAATTAAAACCTAGGAAAAAAAAGGTTGAGTATTTTTGGTTTGGGCAAGAAATATGTTTTTTAGTACTGAATAAGATAGAAGTCTGTTATCAAGAAGCTGTTAATTAATCCAAACCTTACTTAATTAGCTTTGATATACTAATTAAGGATCATATATAGCAGAGAGTACTTGGGTTTTTAATTTGTAATCATGTTGTAAAATTTCCAAATGGTTTATGGGACAAAGATCCATAGTAATTTAAGGTTGGGATTAGGCTCTTAGGGTTGTGAGAAATAGCTGATTCTTAGCTGTGTTTAAAAACAAACAATCCAGTGCATGTCTAGGATTTATTTTTCAAGATATCCTGTAGTTAAGGTCTTTCATATATATATTTTTTATTAATCAGGATGTCCAGCTTATGCGCACACTAGTCCAGGAATTTGGTTTAGTATGTTTCATAATAGTCCATGAATTTGATGTAGCATGTTTCATAATTTCTTTTGCTAAGCAAAAAGGATTTATTAATTTTTATAAAGGATTACAAAGATTAAAAGGATCAAGGGCACACTGGCGTAAAGCTACCCAAGACCTAAAGGAAGGTAAGACGCCAACCCAAAAAACAAAAACTAGAGAAGGCTGACCTGAAAACACCAAGACCTAAACAAGAAGAAACAAAAATCAAAACACCAAACCATCAATACCAATCCAAACAAATTTGAAAAAGCAGCCCAAGCAATCAAAATAGAAAAACCAACCAAGCAATCAAAATAGAAAAACCAACGCACGATGATCCAACCAAGGGGGCAAACCGAAGGCCAAACCTCGGAATTAAAACTCCAAGGAAAGAGAAGCTTCTTCCTCGATACCATCAAGATACTCCAAGTCATCCTCCTCCTCCAGGTCCTCAAGAGTGTTGATCCTTTCTGCTAATTCGCTTGTATCTCCATACAGCTATTGAAAGATACATGTGAGCAAAGAGAGAGCACTCCGAAATGAGGTCAAGCTTGAAGCCATGCATCTTCGGAATTAAGTTCAATCTACTACCCTTCATGAAGAAGATTTTTCGAACCAACTCAAACAGAAACGATTATTACCTATGCCAAATCAAAAATTCTTGAATAATGTGGGTCATTTTCTATATCACATTCACTCGACAAAAGTGTGCCATTACGTCTTATCCGTTGAATTTGTTGAATTTATTTTACCACGTGAAGGTGCTCCGAAAATATTGAATAGGTTTAAGCTTTAAGGGTGAAGAAACTGGCTAATTCATCTCAGGAGTAGGTTCTGTTTTAGATGGTTTTTGGCTTTGGTTGGGTCTTGGATGTGTTTGTCTTTTCATTGGGGTTTTTAGGCTTCGGTTGGCTTTTTGCCATCCAAGGGTGATTATTTTTTTTCTTCTGGTTTCTGGTGGCGTATGATTGTCGGAATTCTTTTTTGCTTTGCTGGATGCCTCATACTTTGAATTCTTTTAATCTTTTAATTTGTTTCTAAAGATTAATAAATTTTCTTTTTTATTCAAAAAAGAAGAAGAAGAAACTGACTAATTCCATATATAGGATGATAGGATGCAGTGAGCTTTTCTTTATTCAGTACACTGACATTCCATCAGAAAACAACTAAACTATCCCACATACCACCCAAACTCTTGTGATTTTCAAGGCCACATAAGTCAGATACATCACAACATCGATTCCCTTTTCACTTGTATTATTATCCTCTCCATCTCATCCAAGATCTGTTACATTCACACTCACTCACTCTCTCTCTCTCTCTCTCTCTCTCTCTCTCTCTCTCTCTCTCTCTCTCTATATATATATATATATATATATATATATTCACATAAATCCACACACTTGTTTCTCTTTCTTCACTTGTTGCTCTAGTTCTCAATCCCTCCAAAATTGCCAACAACTCCTTGGAATCAATCCCTTTTAGTATTAAACGTAATCCACCTTTTCAATCACACAGAGAATGTTATCGCATTAGCGCTAACTAAGGGTGTTTTTGTTTCTTCTTCTGTATCGCTAAAACAATTCGGTTAATTATCCCCTATACATCAACTTGAAAGAATAAAGAATGATAAGAGTATAGAACAAAGAATATAGAGTAAGAGCGGACTGAATAGTATCCTTTGAAAACCTAACCCTAGCTGCAGTATTAGTACAGTATTATGTAGCTACTTGTGGCAATTTTCGTAAAAATTATTGGGTGTTCCTGCATGGTCAAGTGACGGTCCATGCATGACCACTAACCATCACGAAATCATGCGGGGTCCAACAACTTGAGAGATCTAGAGTGTCACGTGGTCATGCTCTTGGAGCACTCAACAATTACGTACTCCAATTTTCATTGCTTGAAATAAAATCTGAAATCTTTTTAAACTTGTTTCTTTTCGATAGTAGAAAATTTCCTTTTGACTTAAATGTGCTTGCAGATAACCAGAGGAAAGAGCCTGGAAATTGAAGGGAATTAAGTTACACACAAAACAAAGAAATCCCAAAAAGAGGCAGTAAAATTGAACTTTCTTTAATGATTTTGATGGTAATTATTTTGATGTGTGTATTTGTAGTTTTTCAATGCAAAGTGAAAGTGAAAGAATTAGAAAGAGAAAAAAGTAGTTTGCTTTGGTTTTGAGGAAGATCTAAATCAGTGTAAAGCTAGAGGACATAAAGGTAATTGGTTGGGGCTAGCTCTTGTCTCTTTTAGGGTAGTTGAGTTTGATTGGTTTAATTGATTAATGGTAGTTTTGCAGAGAGAGAGAGAAGCTTTGAGTGATGGTTTTTAGAGGGGAGTGGCAGAAGTCTCACATGGGGGAGTTTAATATGAAATTACAGCATTAGTGAAGGAATGGGGAGTTTATTCTAAGGCAGTATCTCGGGTTAGAATAATGTGAAATTCCATTGGATTCACTGCAATGCAGGTTTCCCAAGAAATATATTGTTCTTTCTCGTGTAAAGATGCTGTGAATTAAGTTATTGTTTTTGCCGACTAAAGGGTTATTTGCATGGGAAAAGGATCATGCATATTACAATATTTGTTTTAATTACTCGGTCCATCTTCCTGATCAAAATCTGTCTCTTTTTTTTTTTCCTTTCTACTTGAGAGGGAATGGAGGGGGTGACTTGCTCCTGGGCATTACCATAGAGAGTCCAAACCAATTGTCGGTCTCTGGGGAGGGACGTGAAGCCCAAAGGTGCACACTGCTCCACTTGGAGCCAGTGCGGTTTGTAGGGGGTAGTTTCAGCAGGGGTCAAAATACCCGAGTTGTGGAGACAACTGTTCCAGGGTTCAAGAGGACGTCAATAGCACCGGCCCTAGCCTTCAGCTAGCGATCTCTGATCCCGCCAAAGACCTGTGGACCACCAGCCACCACCCCAGGTGGTTCTCTCTAAATCTATGTGGGATGGGAAAAGCGTTCAAACCAACATCCACCAGTTCTTGTCTCTTCATATATTTCGATAGACAAAGATGTTAGTAGGCTTATTGAGTTATGTTTCTACGGGTCTTGATCCTGTTTCATTTTTTTGATCGTTAGGTACGAATGTCTGCTCGAACCCATAATCTTGTAAAACAAAATGTCGTAACACGGCTAGCTATTGTGCCAAGTGCACACAAGTACTCTCAACATCCACCAATTTAACTTAAAAGAAATTGGATAAGATTAAGATATATAATACTCACTCTGTCTTTTTTTTAAGTGTCTATTACGGTTCTGCGTGTTATTTTTAATGGCTTATATCCCTCGACTTATATTATGTTTTATGTTTTTAAAATCATTGTCTTATAGAAATAATTGAGATCTATTAAATAAAATTTATATTTCATATTTTTAGCAATATATACATTGAGAAATATAAGCAATTTATAATGACATGCAGAACCGTAGTAGGTTTGTGCAGAGAAATTAATCTAAATCCAAAGCGACTCTCGATGGAGTTGTATCCCGGTGGATGGGACGCAGAAGGACTATCTACCCTTTCAACATTCGGTTAGCTATTGAAAGGTTTCCAAAGGCAACCATTTCAGTTAGGAATTTGATCATAACCATCAAGTTAGAAAGCAGCTTCAGCAATCTAGCCGGCCTACCGTGTTATGGGCAAATAGCACCTTAATGGGCTCCTAAAAACTGACGGTAGAGCCTCATGGGCCCAGAAATTGAACTTATGGGCGGGCATATGGGTTGCAGATGATCTTGATCCTTGTTTGTGATCTAGCGATGTCTGGAATCTGTTTAATCTTTCTAGCTATATTTTAAAGATTAATAAAATCTTTCTTTGGTTGAAAAAAAAGTTAACTTTACACGCTTGTTTTAGACACGTACTACTAGGATATTTCTATGACATCCAAAATCTTCAATAGAACATTTTGGTTCTAAATTCAATTAATTTTGTCTTGCTTCTGGATATATATAGACGATTAATAGAACTATATTTTTTTGTGTATTTTTCTCTCATGAGTTTGCCTCGGTCCTCGGCCGATACGACGGTCATGGTCTGTCCTTGCTCTGTCCATGAAACAACACTAAACCGTCTATGTTGTTTCATGGACAGTTTCATGTAATCTATCTTTTCTGAAATGGAAAAATTGTTCTAGTACTGTATTGTTCCTTGAAGTTTTCCTTTTTCATTTTATATCTTAACAATTCCAGGAACCTGTCTCGAGGCTTTTGATTTCCCACTGCCCTGCCCTACGATATGTGACGTACGTATGAAACCAGTGGGACGTGATTGTTATTTCGAAAACTTGAGGAAGGTTTTTGTTATTTTCTGGAACTTCAAGTGAAAGTCTTCGTTAATTAATTACACATACATAAACATAACAACTCTAGCCCTTGAAGTTTTCATTTTTACACCCCACCACCTCACCCTACAACCACGACCATGCCTTCACTCCATGTCATACGCTAGTCCTTGTAACCCGTTGTCCACTACCATCCTCTCGGACCTCCTCCGCCAACTGGACCTCCCATTGTTAGCCTCCTTTGCTACCTCGACCACCTCCAGCCACCCTTGATGGTACCCTCTTACGTTGAAAATCATGACTAGAACCTCAAATAATTTATTGACGTTTAGACAGTTTATTCATCATTCCACATCGGGGTTGGCCCACCTTTCTACTACTTTATGTCGAACGATGGACTCAATTTTTTAGGAAGAATTTCCGAATCTCTTGTCGAAAGAACATAGTGTTACACCTCATTATGCATCACCGGGTAGGTGTAAGCTTAAGCACAATATAAAGGACACACAAAAAAAAAAAAATTGAAGTTCAAGGAATTTTTAATCAAATTTTATAGTTGACCTACTAAAAGTCAAATGAATAGAGTAATTAGAATGGCTTCATTGACCAGGCAAGCCCTCAGAACTCCTGCTTCTGAGGTCATGACACTTGTACGTACCTAAAGCACTTGCTTGTTAGCTTAGACTCCCATAAATTAATACAAAAAATCTTATTTACGGACTATTCCGTAAAGGCTTTACGGAGGTCAATTGCGCATGTCCAAAGTATTTTTGGACTGTCCGGATTGAAAATCAATTATGCCTGGTAACAATTAATTGTGACCGGATAAAATTGAAAACGAATCTCAGCCATTAATTGAGCTGCTCCGTGAACAACCTCCGTGGATAAGTTTATCTCATATTAATATAACAGGTTCAATTTAAATTACCTATATCAAAAACAAAGTTCCAACTAACAACATCAATAACACTAATGTATCCTTAGACGGTCAGCAACTCCTTCTCTTCCAGGTACTGTATATAGCGTAGCAATATTAGTATTAGTTAATTTTAAGAATTTTTTTAGGCACTAGGCTCCCTGCCCGGTTCGCGTTTCAGACTGCAGTGTCCGGTTGGATCAACCTCATGAATCCCGCAAAAGATTCTAGTTTAATGATCTAATTAATTTCATTAATTTTCATATTCGTCGTAACAGTTGTCATATATTTCTTCCGATCCCGAAAATGCGCATATGACAAAATCATGTGGCTAGCTAGTATTGGCAGATAAAAATCTGCGTAACGAAACTTATAATTAAGTCGGTGTTTGGGAGGGATTTTGGAGGTCAATTTTGAATTTTGGATTATGAAAGTGTTTTGGAGGGATGCATATATTCCCTTCCTAATAACGTAATTAAGGAGCCGGCCACAATTTGACTCATAATATTTGGTGACCATTTCATCCGTCACCCTCTTTTCACACAATAAATAAATTAAATTCATACCAAAGCATCTGCATGTATGAAGAGAGTTAGATCAATTTGAATAAAAAAATATATCAAATAGATATATAAATTATACCATATTGTCACTTTAATACATTTCATACCCAAGCATTTGCATGTATATATAACGAAACAGTTGGATCAGCTGTTTGAATATATACACAAATAGCCTATAGGATTTGTTTGTGTGATTCTTCAAGCAAATTTTTTTTTGAAAGACAGAGAAAATTTCAATATCATAAAGATAAAAAAAAAAAAGGTTCTTGAAGAAATGTTTATCTGTATCTTGTCGCCTATAGGATAATTTATTTTGCACTAATGTTAATTTAATCATTTGTCAATCTCAGGGGAGATATAAATAATATATAACGTGTCTTATTTTCTTGGTTTTTTCCCCTGATGGCAACGAAGCACAATATTTTTTCGCTAGATCAAATGGGGTCATTAGGGATGAGGGCAGCCGGAGATGGGGTCGCTGGAGTGGGGAGGGGATAGTCGGTTGGAGAGAGAGAGAGAGAGAGAGAGAGAGAGAGAGCCCTTTTATGTGTTCTAATGTCAGCCCTCCATGAGAGAGAGAGAGAGAGAGCCCTTTTATGTGTTCTAATGTCAGCCCTCCATTTTTATGCCTGGGATTGTGTGTAAAAGCTTGTGTTAAATCTTTTGTCCATGCATGGAACCCTCCCCATACCATACATGTACACATATTACGTTTATGAATATATACTTATTATACTAAGAGTAATACTACCAACACAATTTTAAGATAAAACCCCGAACACGACTGAGTTCATTCAGAGTTGATCATCGATGCACATGAGTCTACATTCATCGAACGTCTCTAGACGCATTTCGGTCCGGCATTGTGTTTGTAGACTTTTTGTTATACTAATCCATATTTCAGTATAGCTACATAATTTATATATGTTTTACACACAACTTTATTGATATTAATTAATGTTAAGCATGTGTTTTATATGCCATACCGACAATTGAGATAGAATATTTTTGTGTGGAAGTATATGATTAATTATTACTTTGACGTTAAACGTACTAGCCAGCCAGCTAGTATATATATATTGTAACAAATTAATATGGTTTGGCCAATTTTAAAACTATTAATTAATGGAAGATATTTGATATGCCTAGCTCTATCTGCATGCATCTTATAACATAAGAGGCCTCTATCTTTTGAGCAGTTGGAAGCTCTCATCAGCATCGATCCATAGTTGTTACTGGAGAAATGTATACTAATAAATGTCGAATTAGTAAACTGGAGCAAGAATAATCCATTTGTAGTGCAAGTAGCTAGATATAGGCAACTACAAACGCTATCGCGCATTCGATAATAAATCAATTGAAAGATCAAGTTCGATCGACCGTTACGATTGGATTTTTCGAAGTTGGAAGCAAGAGCATCAAGTCCTGCGCGCTGATCCCAAACTCACATATTAATTTGTCATATTGTTTAGAACTTGAAAGGCGCCAGAACATAAATCACCATTGAGTACTGGTTGAGTTATTAGTAAAAAGAAGAGAGGGAAACGCATAAGGTGCTCCATACTTCATACAAGCAAATCAGTCGAAACAAAGCCCTGCACTGAGTGGCAGGCGGATGTGAGGCACTCCATAATGCTGCCCATACTGCACCTATGGGTGTAGGCAGTTAGTCCTCCATTTGCTTGCCCTGCGCCAACAAAGGGCGTCTCAAGTACAGGGTGGATGTTGACCCCTATATAAAGCCAACAATCTGATTATACTCTCGATGCTTTCACAGTTTCGGAGTATCAATATTTCACAGTTCAAAATCTATAACTCACTAAAGAAATCTTTAATTTTCAATCAATCTCTAAGTTTTTTTTCTAAGCAAAAAGAATTTATTAATCTTTATAAATGATTACAAAGATTAAAAGGATTAATGGTACATCGATAAAAACCGCCCGAAACCTAAAGGAAGGCAAGACGCCAACTGAAAAATAAAAAATCCACAGAAAACCGACCTCAAAACAGCCACACGATCAGACCATCAATATCTGACTCACACTTCAATATATATATATATATATGTCCACATGAGAAGCCTTCTCTTCCAAACCTAATCCAAGTGATGATGGAATAATCGGTCCCCATGGATATTTATCCGTTGGGATAAGTATATATGTGTCACATTTTGGTGTCTGAGCGGGCACATCTGAGCTGTCTAAAAATGTATTGGATGGATCAGATTGAAACACTCTTTCTCCTCTCACCCCCACTCTCTCTCTTCTCTTTCTGTCTCATTTGTCTCTCTCCAAATCCAAGTCATCCAAAACCAAAATGGATAGCCCGAATGTATCGAACGGGCACCACGTGGTACCCACTTGGCACTGAAAAATTTCTCACTTGGTCACTGTCGCGGTTAAAATCAAATGGGATTAGATCAGATCAACACAGTGCGAACCAATCATCATTTGGACGGTGACGGATACAAAGACTTGCATAAGCAAAAGGCATGCGACTTGTTTTTTTTGTTCATTTGTTTTTTTTGTTTTTGAACTTAGAGTATCCCTGGCCAGCGTTTGCGCACAAAGGAGAAATCATAATTTTTGGTTAGATCAAAATCAGATTTACATGCAAAATATTTTTTGTATTTACTAATCTAAGAAATACGGAGTACTAACTATATAAAGGGTTTACTTCTAAATTCGATATCGAAATGTAAATCTAAGTTTGCTTTATAATTGATTCTAAAGACCTATTATATAATTAAAAATAATGCATCGTAGTCTCATTCGTAATACTATCTATGCTTGAAAGGAAGAGAATGGATGCCTTTCAAGTAAGTTGGGGGAATTTATAGATTTATTGTGTGTCTGCAAAATAGGCAAAATTTGAAAATTTGATTGCAAAGTATCAAATGTTCCTTTTGAGAAATCAAAGTAAGTGGGATCTACTTACATGCCTCTGTCTTGTGCGCGCATATCAGACTAATCTTTTACAGTTCTTTCCAAAGCCTTTTCCTATGCTTACATGTGGTGGATTGTTATCCCCAAAATGTGGTGCTATTCTTTGGTTGGCAATTGCATCGACAAAACGCATCTTCCTTTGTATCCCATTCTTTATCGAGTTGTAATTTTTTTTTACTTTTTCTAAGCGTAGCGAGTCTGTATAGGATTAGAGTGGAAGGAATCTTTATTTGTAATTGAGAATGAGTGAATCGAAGGACCAAAGGCAGTACAACTTCCAACCTGTTTAATCAGTTGGAGGGAGCTCAATTGGAACGGATTGATCGGGTTATCAATCTGCTATCTATGGAAACAATCCGACTAAAAAGAGACTAAAGCTGGGAGTGAACAGATTGATCGACCGATCAATCTGGTGATCGATTGGTTTGTGCACATATTATAACTATTATAAATAGTAGAGTAGTATTCTGTCGGCGGCTAGGGCAATAGGAATAGCAGTAAAAACACAAATAAATACCCATGTTGGAACTTTGAAACATTAAACTAACTCCAAGGGGTTTTGATTACTTTGTCTCAATATATTTAGAGTTGGTTTTTTTTGGGTGGATTTCCGAACGTTTGTGGAAGGCTTGAGGATTCAAGACGACAACAATCAAACACTGGTATAGTAAATGAGGAGTCGGCGAATTGGTCTCGGGTCAATTGGTGAGGAGTCACAATTCGTATAGTGTTTGATTCATTTTCATGGTTTTTATTTGTTTTTGAGATTTTTCGCATATATCTGGTGTTCATTAGTATTTTTCAATTCTTATTTTGTGCTTGGTGATTAGTTGGATAACGAAATAAGAATTTCAACGATGAGTTGATAAAGAATTAT
This sequence comes from Rhododendron vialii, assembly GCF_030253575.1. Classification (NCBI taxonomy): domain Eukaryota; kingdom Viridiplantae; phylum Streptophyta; class Magnoliopsida; order Ericales; family Ericaceae; genus Rhododendron; species Rhododendron vialii. The sequence continues at coordinate 38,104,504 of NC_080561.1, read as the reverse complement.
TGACAAAAAAAATCGAATATAAAATCTTATAAGGGTACAAATCCAGAGTCCTAATCGAAAATCACTTGGCCAACCTCTTTGGAATTGACATGCGACTAGATGTTTCTTTTTAGTCAATTTAATTTAGTGTAATATTGCTAAGAAGTGTCATAATCAGACGTGCCGCCATGGCATCATGTGTGACATGCTAACTCAACATTGCACGCTGCCCCACCACGAACAAGGACAGACAGGCCAGTGCTCGTGATGGAGTAAGGGGGTAGTTTCCACTTTATTCTTAATTTGCTACATATTAATTACAGTAGTTAATTTATTTATTTTTTAAATGGTACTTCCTCCGTCCAGATTTAATAGTCCTTTTTAAGAGTTCGTCTCATTTTTCAATCAATTATATCTTGTAATTTATAAAATTTTATGTAATTTTAAAAATATTGTCTTATAAAACTAATTGAGATATATGAAACAAGATCCATATTGGATATACAATTCATTATCAATTTAAAGATATAACTCGTTTTTTATCCGGTTGAAATTGAACGAGAAACTATTAAATTCGGACGGAGGGAATATTTTTGTTGGGAAGCAGGAGGGCTACTGTGAGCATATCACAGCAGTGTGCAGTAGTGCCTCAATCTCACCATCCAAAAGTATTTTGGACGGTCTGGATTTTAAAATTCAAACCATTGATTGTCGAAAATGGACGGTAAGATGGGCACAGCTGGACGCTGCTTTGAGCTATCATATCAGTCCCCTCGCTTCCTTTTTGTTGATGTATATGAGAAGAATGATGTGCCTAAAAATTTGCAGAAAAAAATTAATTTGGTCCATTTAGTAAATTTAGCTTAGTGGAAATTACCACCCCTAACTATTCAATGCTATATACCTAACTCCCTACAAAACCACATATTTAGACGGAGCTCACATACTTAGAGCAAGTTTACCAATTATTTGCTAAAAAAAACTCCTGAACAGTGCACGTTTTTCATTTTATCTACTCACATTTCTTTCAACACTACACCAATACAATCTATTTTACCTATTCTTTATTAAAATATTAATTTTTTTTTCATGTGTGTATACGGGGAGGGGAGGATGGGACGGGAAGAAGAGGAGAGAGAAAGGAAAAACTAATAAAATAATGGGTACATACGTAAGTACATTTAGCTAACCTTTTTCACAAAGGTATAATAGCTTTCTCTTTACCTAAGCTGGTGCAATGCCTATTTTTAGTTTTGCCTTAGGTAAAATACCTAAAATGCTCTTTTAGTTAATCTGATAAACTTGCTCTTAGGTCGTGAATTCATGTGAATGTGATATCGTACAAGCTAGGAATCGGAATACTATGTGAGTATGTGATAGTACCTTAGGGCTGTGTTTGATAATGGTACTAGATTTGTTGGCCCTGATGGCCCGCGCAAGAGATAAAAAAAAATGGTCATATGATGTTGTGTTTTTGCTCCTATCAGTCTTGTTATAATTTCAAAATTAATTAAATTTTTTTGTCGTTCAAGAAAAAAATGGTCACATTCATTGAGAGAATTTATCTAATTTATTAATCCCATTCGTCCTTTAATTTATGCCCTTCCTACTTCCTAGAATTTAAAAACGCTAGCTTTCATACATTACTTTTTGATTTCTTTAAGTCAATTTAAATATCTCAATTTGTTTTTTTTGAAGTGGCACATGTGAGAAAATATAAGAATTTATGCATGAACATGCTATATTTTCTTAGTCTAAAAATAACACAATTTGCAGAAAAAATAATACTATTGCCAACGAATGAAGTATAGTTTGTGGTGGTCAGTTTCTAAATCAATTGATGGTGGCGCATCCTTATATGATGATTCAAATCGTTCATCTTGTAAGGTGTCGCGAAAAAAGTTTAATTTCTACCAACAAAATGAATCCGATCGGATATCAATAGGCACATGAACAAATCATTTAAAGTACATGGTTTAAGTTCAAATCGATCATATTCATCACTATCATTTTGTAAACTAAAATCCCGAATGACCCATGCATCAATGCCCGTTAAAATGATTTTCTACAGTAAAATTGTTCTCATGAGGCTGACGTGCTGGTTCGGATCCGAGTTGCGGGTCTGGAAGACGGTAAAAAAGTAGGAGGGATATATATGGTGGATTAGGATCTGGATCCAGAAGCTTAACCCGTTTATGAGCATGTCTATGTAGAAATGATATTGGTACCGACGGGGTCGGTACCGAAATCGTAGGGACGGCTGCGCCGGGCCGTCTCCGGCCACCGAACGGCCGATCCGAGCCGTCCAAAAATTCTAAATAAAAAAAAACGAGGGGGCTTATGCGGGAATCAACGGCATCCGAGGTGTGTAAGGTGCTTGATCCGAGCACTCTTTTTTCGTGTATATATGTATATTCGTCGGATCGGCCGTTCGGTGGCCGGAGACGGCCCGACGCGGCCGTCCCTACGATTTCGGTACCGACCCCGTCGGTACCTGTAGCACTACTCATGTCTATGTTGTGGTTCGGGAAAGTTTATTCTGGAAAATATCGGTACCTTTGAATTGTTTCATACGGATACAAAGTGTGTGATAGGGCCAGATTGATGTTTAAGTGTATATATAGTAAATGTGGGGGTTCGGATTTTATGGGACCTAGGCCAAGATCCCGGCTGGGGTCCTTCTTCCTCAGCTCCGCTGCTCCTGCGACGCGACCTGCAACAAGTCACTAGGGCTGAGATAGCCCAGTGACCCTTCGACGATCAAATCAGATCTCAGGGGTGGAAATTAGGTCTAGAGCTAGGGCCAAAAAGCATACCTCTCGCAATGAGCATCCTTTCATATTTATAGATCTAGGGTTCCTTTGCCTTCAAGCCAATGCGTGGAGCGTACGTTCGGGTAACCGCCTCGGGTGACGTCATACATGACGCGAGAGGAGAACGGCCACGGAGCACGTCCTGATCCAAATGATTGCTGTTGACACGTGGTAAAAGGGGGACCAAGCTGATATAACCACCACACCCGGAGCACTCCCAAGGCCTTTAAGCCGAAGCACGCTTTGAAGCAATGCACCGAGCGCTATACCGAGCACACGGTCAAATCCGTTATCACGTACCGAAACTCACAAGGCATAGATTCGATACGCCTCGGACCGTTACCGACACAACAACCGAGGCCACCACAGTAAACAACAAATTAATTTACGTCACAATTTTTTTTTACACCTGTGTGTCCTTTTTACACCTGCGTGTTCAGGCTGTCGACTAATCAATCTCAGACTCCGTTTGTTTCGATGTAAAATGTTTTACGATGTAAAATATTTTCCATGTAAAATATTTTTTCAGAAAATAAACTTCAAACTTTTATTTTTCGATATTTGGTTGGCACTTGAAAATATTTTCAAAAATCAACAAAATAGTAGAGAGAGAGAGAGAGAGAGAGAGAGAGAGAGAGAGAGAGAGAGAGAGAGGGGATTAAACGATAGAGAGATCTGAGAATATTGGAATTAAATGTGGGTCGCGTGGGTCAGGATTGACAATTGAGGAAACTGAGCAATGAGAAATGCAGTAGAAGGCAGCGGATTCATTTATGAAAATAACTTACGGAAGATTTAAGAGTAAGTCATTTTCATCCAATTGATGGAAAATATTTCTTAATTTTTTACACAACCAAACACCGAAAAATAGGTAAAACATTTTACGCCCAACCAAACGGAGCCTCAGTGTTGTGGAGTTAACAACCAGGTAAATTTACAAAGGCCCCAAAGATTAAACTTCGTTTGCAACGAGAGTCAAACCTATGAATCCTGCGGCGCGAGTCTCTTGCTTGCTGTGATTAAAATCCACTTGAAAATATACCGTTGCTTCCTCAAAGAATTAAATTAAAATGCGGTTACTTTGCATTTAGCCTAAACGTAACAGAGATGGAGTAAGACTTTTTGCTTCTTCAAAAAGTTTGCATTTAGCCTAAACGTAACAGAGATGGAGTAAGACTTTTTGCTTCTTCAAAAAGTCTAAAAAGCCTTTGGAGAAGTATGTTCAAACTTAGCCTTAATATGGTATATTTTCTTGTGGCTTTTCACTGTCCTTTTCTCTCCCAAATTAACTAGATGCTCATAAATCAAGACCAGGAATTATATATATATATATATATATATATATATATATATATATATATATATATATATATGGAGAGAGAGAGAGAGAGAGAGAGAGAGAGAGTAGTACTCTACTATATAGTAGAAAAAATAAAAACATGGTGCTGACGAAATCGTAGACGTGAAAGAAACTGTTGACATAACATAAATGGTCCACGCGAACCGAAGTTTAATTTAAAAACCTGCCTAAACAAACTGATTTGAGTTAAGAGATGTTGCTTATATTTTTAAATGAGTTTGAGCAATTGATGAATGGATAATAAATTGAAGAGATTAGCTCAATTGATCACTCATGTACGCTTCTAAGATGTCACATCTTAGTCTTTTCGATCATTTGGGTCACTACTGCTACCGGCGCGGGGCGCCCCGTAGCATCCTTTTGGTTGCATATTTGGGTAGTCAAACTGTTTGTGTGAATTCCACAAAATGAATAGATTAGGATACCCATGAGGAGTGAGCTAGAAGAGAAAAAAATGGTGCATTATCACATCAATCGCATTTTACTCCTTAACAAAAACTTAAAAATGGTTATAGCATCCTCGTGGGTTAGCTTTTCATATCTTTCTAGCCTTTTTTGGATGTCCCCGTTGTCGACTTCTTGTCGAAACATGATTGTAACGATCTACGCAATTCATATCTCTAACTAAAATATTAAATTCACCATTAGTTTTTTCTCACTACGTACGTCTCAATTAATCTCTTCCATTCTAATCTCTATAATCCCTTCCGACCTATAAAAAGTATCAAAAGAGCTAGACATTTGTTTCTTCTACATTATGAGTGTTCTTCTTTAATTAATTAATGGGTTATTTCTATATGGGTTTATTTTTTTGTTTCATATAATTCTCGTATATGTATAAATATATATGGTATTACAATTAAAAAAAATTACCTTGGAGGAAAAGTATGAGCAACTTCATTTATATTAATCAACAAAATTGAGGCCGGCCCATGAGTAGTAGTTTCTTTTTCATATTATTATTTTGGGATCGGTCCCTAAGTAGTTGAGCAAGCATTATCCACCAACCCTGTCTCACTTGCCTCTAGGGGTTCATTGAACAATACTAGGATATTTAGTGAAAACAATAGATAGGCATGTCACATAAATTTAGATATTTAGTTTTATATACCATTATTTTTTTGGGACTTTCGTTTTGGATTTTCATTTTAAATTGGGCTCTAAATTTTATTACATAATATAAGGGAATAAAGTTTTAGGGGCTCCCAAAGATAGGAAAAAGGGAAAATGAAGGCCAATGACGTGTTTTGATAATTAGGTTTTATTTGAATCAAAACACGTCCTGGGCCGTCATATTCCCTAGGAAAAAATTAGGAGTCCGGTGCGATTGCATCCTCCGCGTATGCCCAAAGTTGGTTCTGGATTTTACGTTCGAAACCTTCTAGTCTATCAACTTTTTTGAGGTCACTTCATTGAAAAATTTGTCCCCAATTTTATCAAGCCATCCGCTGGTGCACAATGAGATTGGTCTCTTAAAAATTAGTTAATGAGACGCGTATAAACCGGTCTGAACACCCTTAATTATCAGGAATAAAACCGAGTGCTTTATACATGCATGTTTCCCTCAATAAAAACATCCCTGTTCAACGACCATTTGACCATTTCTCCTCCAAGTACGAATCTCTCTTGCCCTCTCCACCTGAAAATGGAGTTTAATCGGTCAAGTACAGAGAAGTCCCACCAAACAGTACAAACTTCAGAAGATGCTCAGTACCAAGCTAATTATTCAGGCCATGTTATTAGGTCATACACTTGCACTTTCTGCAAGAGAGGTTTCTCAAACGCACAGGCACTGGGTGGCCACATGAACATCCACAGGAAAGACAGGGCGAAGCTCAAGGAATTTTCCGAAGGCAATCAAACCCTTGTTTCTGACGACCCGTCGTCGGCCCACGTCGAATCGAGCGAAGAGAAGTGCGGAAGCCCTAAAGGGCCATGGGTTTTGTCGAAAGAGGACGACGAGGTTTCGAGGGGAAAAGATGGCGCCCATGGAGTGAAACAGCTCTGTCTGTTTGTTGATCATAGACTACATCAATCATCAAGCGAGATTAATGATGTGGAGAAAAGAGGCAGAGAGTCGAGTCAAGGCTCATCGCGTGATCAAGAACTGGACCTCGAGCTTCGGTTGGGGTTGGACCAGCCATGAAAAATCAATCACAGGTACCTGCGGTTTATTGTTTCTTTCAAAGGGGTTTGAATTTCTTCATATCTTTCTTCGTTAACTTTATATTCTATCTTCTTCTTCTTGTTCGCTTTGAGAAGGTACGTTATCGTCGAAAGCTCTTTGTAAAGGTAATTAACCAATGGATATTAGAAGGATAAAGCTATGAACCTGTAACCCCTCCCTTTCCTTTTTTTGTTTTGTAACATTCAATTTTTTGTTGGATATTTTTGTTTTTCTCGGCGAGTTCTCGGCTCATGTTGCCTAGTTCATTGGCCATGCCGCTTTGTCTCGCCCTCTCTATTGATGTACCATTTATCGAGTTATATTACGATATTTTCTTTGCCGAGCCAAAAACCAACTAAACTGAAAAATGGTTTTCCTTTTTTGTTCTATCCTCCTTTTAGTATTGCAATTTTTTGGTTTACTCTTTCTTGGTGGTGTTAACCCTTTGATTTCAAGCACACTCGAGAGTACGCAACACCACATGATTTTATTCAACTAAAATTACTTTTAGGACAAAATTGCAAACTCACACTCACTCCATCACAAAAGCACAACTCTCGCAAGGATTAGGAGCCGATCGACCTAGTCAACCTCTTTTGCCTTTGGGATTTGGCTCGCAGATGAGTGTCCGAGGCTTAGGTGCCGATCTAATCGGGATGTTTGCCTTCGATTGTGATGCCGTTGTTTGTCCATTGTTCCCGTTATCTATGAGGAAAGTTGAGAATTTGTGAATAACAGTAGTAGGAGGGTATTGTGCACTCTTCGATGCTCTTTTAATGCTTTTCTTTTCTTATAGGATTGATTTGTATTTTTATCACTGTGATAAATGATATTTTTTTTGCTGATAAACAAAAATTAATCATTTATCGTCAAAAAAAATATCATTTATCATACTTCACGAAGTAATAGAACAAAGCCGACTTTGATGATTCGACTGTGATGGTGTTTTCGTTCTGTCAAGTAGACTTGTCGGCCTTGTGTTTCTAATTTGAGATCCTACCTATTAGTGTCCTGTTTTCTGTATTCTCTTTCAGCTCGATCTCAACTTGGCGATGGTATGAATCCATTTAAAAAGAAAAGAACACGAACAAGAAAGCTTGTAGTGTAGCCTATAATCATAAGAAATACCAATGTGGATGTATATATTTTCCAAAAATCATACAATTCTAGCACATGAAGATCAATGCAAATGATGATTCGTTAACATGTTGCCTATCAAAAATAAAAAATTGTCCAACACGTTGTGAAAGCTCACTTGAATGAATGAGATAACCGTCTTCGATTTCCTAATAGTACATAATTGGCTGTTTTTTTTTTTTTTTTCTTTTTTCGGTCAAATGAAAATTCAATTGGCAGTTGTTGTTAGCTCGAATTAGGGTTTCATTTGATATCAACCAGTACTCCGTGCCAGCTTTGTTGTGTGTTTTTTTCCTCCTTTTAGTTATCCGTTTATAGGCATCAACAGTTACTGTGTATATTACTCAAACGAAGAGAAGCAAGCAAATACACGTACTGGTCTATTGAAACACATTTGTTGCCTTTTTCATCGGCATAAAGAGGTGGGGTTTGATGATGTTTCCCCGGCCGGCTCTGTTGCGATTTTGCTCTGCTATTGTCATGTTCGATCTGCTTCTTGTGGTCTACATTTTGGGTTTTTGATACACCCTTGTCGAGTTTATTAATAATTTTTTTTGCCGATAATTTTTTTATATATTTTTTGTATTTCGTTGGTTAATATACACTGTCTCCCGCCGTCTTAGGATTTAGTCTATCCTCCTATCCTGTTTGCCAATTTATTGTGGCGAAAGTGAAAAACAGCATTGCAGTTTATCTTTGTTATAAGTATTAAGTAAAAGATCACATAGCTAGGGTGTTGGACTTTGGCCTTTTTAGGTGAGCTTTGGCCCTATTGGGTGTTCTCGATTGGTTTCTTGTCAATTGAAAAATTGGGTCTCAGATTGAGCAGATAATTATTCTTTGAACAGGATGTTTGTTTCTTTGATTCTATTAATCTTAACCATTTCAAAATTAATGAAATCTTTTTCGCCTTTCAAAAAAAGTAGAAGATCACATAAGCAAGGAAGTTATCTCAAAATAATCAAGAACGGTGGATCATGCATGGTGCTTTGGAAGTGAGAGAGTTTTAGTAGAGAAAATGTAGTTAGAAATGACATACGAAAGGATTTTGGAGACCTAGAAAAATAAGCACGAAAGACAAATCAGAAAAAAAAAAAGGAAAAAGTCTCAAAGGGCTTTGCCTTGGGTCGCGGGCTGCTGATGGAGAAAGAAAGTTAAATATCTTTCTTTACTGCTCTTTTCGGGGTTGTTTTCTCCGGCCTTGTAGTTCAATTGGTGTTTATGTCTATTTTTGACATCAAATTTCGAACTAGCGTTGAATGATCATTTAATTAAATATTAATTAAATTGGGCAGCTATTCATCCGTTTCTCTGGCTGAAAATTAATGGGCTACATTTTAATTTTGTGGTTTGAAGCAAGACCCAATTAACTTTAGTCTTGAACTTGGCCCATTCGGTCATATGAGGAAATCCTAATTGTCGCACTGTTTGCCACTTTGACTTTGTCAAAATGGCTCCATTATGCTTAGTTTACACGTGCAAGAGAAGGAAATCAAGTAATGGGGTCCCATTATCCCATTAATCAGAGTGTAACTGCCATAAATCGCCAAGTGTGTTAGTGGAAAGTTAAAGTCGGACACTTGACAGCATATGGAGCAAATATGGGACACTTGCCAACTCGCGGTGAAAACAGGAAACTTGAGTCAGACTAGTGCAGATTTGGCCTATAAATACTAGTTTCGAAATAGAAAAATGGGTCCAACACCGTTAAGCCTAACGCTTCGAAACATTTTTTTACTTTCAGCAAAGTAGACATATCCGAGTATCTTGTACTCAACTCCATTCAACTTACTTTACTTGTACCCACAGCTTTATTATTTCGATATAATAAAATCTACATTTTACCTTTACTTTTCTATACGACTAAGAAATTCTAAGTCCACATTCGTGTGGCAAATTACGAACCAACTTGTGATCTTTATCCTTTGAACCCTTTGGATCACATACAATTGTTTTACAAATTAGAAGTCATGATTCACGGCAATATTCATCTAAAGTTAGGCGCTACAAGTCTTGGCATGTTTGCACTCAGCCAACCAACGCTTGCAAATGCATCCGCGCCTTACACGGCGTACGTGTGTAAAAAACAAGAGTTTTCAATTGGTCGGAGCACCGCAATGTTTTCTCTGGGATTTTCTTCATGTATGCGTGTTTAACTTTCTGTTTCTTTGTTGTTGTTGTTCGAAGGTACGTCAGAGTCATAAACTCTCTCTCTCTCTCTCTCTCTCTCTCTCTCTCTCTCTCTCTCTCCTTGTTTTTTTTTTTTTAAAAATTTTTCGTCGCTGTCTTTGCCATTTATGTTGATGGTTAGATTAAGAATAATCAACATGTATGAGTAATTTGCTTTGATGGTGATTTATGGTGGCGCCGTACGCAACTAAAATAAGATAGAAAGTCAATATTGTTTGCCGCAGCAAGATAAAATTTGGAAGAATGAGGTGGTAATATATATGTTTTATTACGCTCCAAGTAAAAAAGGTTAATTTGTTTCCAAATTAGCAAATGATTCCACTACATACGAAATTCTTCCCGTAGAATTGGCTAAGGATGTTTGGTTTTTGTTAAGGCATTTAACTCAAAACCGATTAGTAATGAGAGGGGAGGCGGCTCATGCTCATATACTATTTTAGAGGATATAATTAACCGATGTGGAATAAACTTCAACAGTCTAGTCCTAGGACTAAACCTTTTTATTGTACTTCGCAAAAAGCAGTAGAACAATGTGGACGTATGGAACCGGCTCCTCTTGTGTTTTGCTATCTCCGGTCACCATCCAAGTTGCACTCTTGTGGGCTTAGAAAATGATCTGAACCGTTCATGTTTTAGATTTTGTCGAGAACTTCAGCCACACCAAAAATCATGTTAATCGGCTCCCGTATAGTTTCAGGTATTACGTAATTCAAACACATACAGGGAAAAAAATTATGAATCATCCGCGCGCATGCGGCTGGGGCGAAGAATAATTTCCGATTACATTGTTCAACCCTTTTAGGTACCTCATTCTGAACCGCAATTTGTTCCTAAACAATTCTCTAAAAGGATATTTCAGGCCTTTGCACTCCGCAAAGATGGTTTGATTAATCACCTCCAGTTGATCAATGATTATTTGGATCTTGCCCTAGTAAAAAATACTAGTAGAAGGGGTAGGGGTATACCGAGGTGTAGCGATATTGGAAGGCTGACCAGCCTTCTTTATACTACCCTTCTCTCTGTGGTATGGGGGAAGAACCACTGTGACAGCCGCCGGAAAGCTCTCTTACGCTCCCTCACTCGATCGGCCAGCCCCGCCGTGAATTCCATTCATATACTGACCTTGAGTCTAGTTTTCGAAGTTCATTACCTTTTTCCCCTTACTGTTTGTGTGGGAAAATTTCTCACCCAGGAGCTCAATTTTTTGGCTGGTTAGAGCAAGTTTACCAATTGTTATGTAAAAATGCTAATGAACAGTGCAATTTTTTAATTTTACCTACTCACACCTCTTTCAACACCACATCAATACTATTTATTTTACCTATTCTCTATTAAAATATTATTCTTTTTCTCTTTTCTTTTCCTTTTTTGGTGGACAGAGCGAGAGGGAGGGGAGGAAAAAGAATTAAAAAATGGGAACCAGGTGAACAGTCGTTCGGTAGATGAAGCGAACGACTGTAGCTGGAGGAATTATACAGTGTGGTTTACCTATGCTGCTGCAGGGGAAATTTATCTCTTTGGTTAGCTAAAAAAGTTTTTTCTCTTGTTTAAATAGACTGGTAAACTTGCTCTTAGCATGGTATGGAAGGATTAATAAATCTGCTGCAATTTTTTTTGGTAAGATTGGGAGTTATCAAGAGAGCGATGGGCTGTTTAAGTATTGTGGGGCCGAGTTAGAGTCCACAGATCATGCGCTTGTGTTGTGCAGATATGCATGGGGAGTACTGTGATCAACTATGATGAAGTGCTGGAGGGGCTTGTTTGGGTATCAAAAGGGTCAATGAGGGAGCTTTTTCAATTGGTGGATGGGCTGGAAATTCATTTGGTCACTATGGAGGATTAGGATTTGCTTACCTTTCAAAATGTTTGACAGAAGGTGTGATTAAATGGTGGGGAGCGGAAGTATTGAATGATAAATAGCGAGAACTGGGTGTAATGGACATGAATTTTTCAAAATTACTTTTCTCTCCAGAGCACCTGAAGGGGCCCTACGTAGCAGTCACGTAGCGACGATAGTGGCCATGAAGTGCTATGGGAAAAAAATCAGATATAAAGTGATACATATTGGGAACCGGCTGAGGTTTGAATTTTGGATAATAGGGGATATACTGGGGTGTAGCAGTATTGGAAGGCTGAAAAACCACTACCGCCGATATTTAAATCTACAAAAAAGTCAAGAAATACAACCATAAAATCACTACCACCTATATTTAAATCTACAAAAAGTCAAGAAATACAATCATCCAAACACAACATCATCGACAACCCCTCACATGTGGGGGCCACACGCATTGAGATTTGCAAGAACATCTGATTCAAAAAATGTGGCAAATTAAACTTCTGATTCATTGAGATTTGCAAGAACGTCTGTTAAACTATCTTACAACGAGAAGGGGCCACAAGGATCGATCCAAGCTTATGACCTAGGAACAATGGGCCGGGCCTTACAACTGGAGACTTATGGGGGTTTTTTTTCCCTGGTTCTTTAGGTTGTCCTCTAGTTGGGTTTGGACTTGGACTTGGACTCACTCTTTAAGGCCCAAGTACAAGCCAGCCTAAGTGTCTTTTGTTTAGTGTTTTGCCCTCAGACTTAATAACAAATCAAAACTTGTGAGCTTCATGGAAGTAATTGTACCAAACCAAAAACAAAGAAAGAGGATCAACCATAGTCACACAATCCTTAGTAAATGCCATGCGCTCGCGTTTTCAATTCTCGATTTCGATAATTTTAGTGGTTTATGATGTGTTTCAAAAACGATTTCACGCTCGCACTCGCGCTCCCGCTCATGCACTCACACATGAATCAGAGTTCAACGCGTGAGTGACAACTCAACAAATGACATTGCGCAAGTTGGGATACAAAAGGGTCTCAAGCCCCAAGAGTTGGTCCGGTTGGTTGGTGGGTTTGCTCCTCACAAAATTGACCAGGGTTTGATTCTTGATGCAAGCCGCAAGAAACTAATTTCTTCGTAAATTACCTAGTCAAGCGTGGATGACCTGACTCTGATGAGACGGTCTAGACTAGGGAGAGGGAGGGGGATTAGTCGAGATGCGCTTAAGTAAGTCCGGACAACCCTGACCGTTGAACCAAAAGGAAAAAAAAAATGGTCTACGAATCGAATGACAGAGAGGATTATGGTAAGGAGGCCATCAAATTAGAAACTTCAAAACCTCCAAAATCCATGATTATCCTTTTATCCATTTGTTTCCCATTGAACAACGCAATTTCCTCTACTTCCCATTTTCTGAGGGACTCTGTTTTATTTCCGTTATATCAGAACGAACCCATCATGGCTCAAACACCAGAAACCCATCTCTCACAACCCACTAAAACCCTTCAAAATCATACTCCTAAACCACAGATTTATTCTCATATACCATGAAAGGCTTCATCGCCATTTGCATCGTGGCCTCAGTCTCTCTCATCTGTTACTCCACCTTCTGGAGCCACCACTCCGGATTCCCAGAATCCCCCGATCGAAGCATTGTCAATCTCAATCATATTGCCACAGAATTAATCCACGAAGAAACCAACGTATCGCACGTATTGTTTGGAATCGGTGGCTCGGCGAAGACATGGAGTAAGCGGCGGCATTACTCTGAGTTGTGGTGGAAAAATGGTATCACCCGCGGGTTCGTATGGCTGGATGAAAAGCCCGCCGCAAACGTGACGTGGCCGGACATGTCGCCTCCGTACAAGGTATTGTTGCTAGGAAGTTTTAATATTAGCCGTTACGCCACGTATTATACGATACGTATCGTTTCGTGTGTCTTCTTCTGATGGGTTACAAACTCGCCTGCATATCGGGTGATTCTCGCTACGTAATGGTTTGTTTCTAATTCACAGACAGGTTTATAGCAGCTAGTGCTGATAATCGATCGCTACAGCTCATTACAGGCACTCTAAAAGTTTTTTTTGGGTCAAAAATGATTTTTAAAATTCACTATTGTACGGTACGATTGATTCCCGCTACGTATGGTTCGGTACTCCCAATACTACTTATACTACGACTAGTGCGGTTTTTTTCCATCGAATATGCTATAGCCTCGTGAGACATAAATTGGATGAGTGTCTATGTATCGGGTGGTAGCTGATTCATAGCCTAATTTACGACCTCTACAGACTACAACAAATACACGACAGTTGCAGCAGTTTAATTGTTTAAATACTCCCAATACTACTTATACTACGATTAGTGCGGTTTTTTTGCCATCGAATATGCTATAGCCTCGTGAGACATAAATTGCATGAGTGTCTATGTATCGGGTGGTAGCTGATTCATAGCCTAATTTATGACTTCTACAGATTACAACAAATACACGACAGTTGCAACAGTTTAATTGTTTAAATTCACCACGGCTAAGCTTGATTTTCACTATGTATTACTCCCTCCGTCTCACAATATTGTTAATCCTTTTGGGGATTCAAACTTTTTAAGGAACATGCATTAAATGTTTGTCTCCTTTAAAAATGGGCTTTGTTTGCACAATATCCCCTGAATCCCACTTGTAAAATATATTAAATTATTGATGAAGATTAAATTTTAAAAATTCACACACTTTTCTACTTGACTTTTCAAGTAAGACTCATATTTTGAAATATCTCAAATGAAATAGTGAACCAGCATTATGGGATGGATGACGGATGAAGTAATGTCGTTAGCATATCCTGATACCATAATTAATCAAGTTATGTTATTTTCAACAGGTGTCGGAGGACACGTCGAGATTCAAGTACACGAGCGCATACGGCTCGCGGTCGGCCGTACGCATTGCCCGGATAGTGAAGGAGAGTTTTCAACTCGGGTTAGACAACGTGCGGTGGTTCGTGATGGGGGACGACGATACGGTCTTTTTCGTGGAGAATTTGGTCACGGTGTTGGGGAAATACGATCACAACGAGATGTATTACATTGGGGGAAATTCCGAGAGTGTGGAGCAAGATGTGATACACTCGTATACGATGGCGTATGGCGGCGGTGGGTTTGCGATCAGTTATCCGTTGGCGGCGGAGCTTGTTAGGGTTTTGGATGGCTGTATTGATAGGTATGCCTCGTTTTATGGGTCCGATCAGAAGATCGGGGGTTGCATGAGTGAGATTGGAGTGCCCGTCACCAAAGAGCTTGGTTTCCATCAGGCAGTATTTCTCTCTTTCTCCCCTCATATATCCTCATATATTTCTTTCAATAAAAAGAAGTTACTACTGATAATGATTGATGTTCTCGACAAGTTCTGTTTTGGATGCCAGAATTGTTTTCCTTGAATCCTTTTTCCTAATAGCTAGGATTATAGTACTAGTTTCTTTTTATAACTCACGAGATTCAGATTAGCTCACTTGTACTTCAACTAATTAATGTCTAGGGCCGGTTCGGCCTCGAGCATCCAAAAAAATTCAAATTCTAGAGGCACTCCAATATTATTTGTAAATTAGTATATATATTATTTGTCCGTTTTATAACACAAATGTCTTTGCTAGCTCAGTGGTAAGTTGATTTTAGTCCAAGTGGAGTGTCCGAGTTTGAGTCTTCTGGGTAGTTTTTTCTTTTGAAATGTTTTTTCTCCAAAAATAATGCTATTGGAACGTTTCGAAACCAAGTCTAGTGGAATTCATACCAACCACTTTGGCCATTAGTAACAAAACAATTAACATGCATTATAAAGTCTAAAGTAGTAATATAAAGATATATTTCTATCATTATTGTTTAATTCTAAAAATACGTAGAACATCACCCCACAATTTAACCTTAGGCATTCAAATTCCTTGGGCCGGCCCTGTTAATATCGAAGACCAGTCCAACTCTCCACTAATGTAAACCATTTAGGATTAACAAGGCTCGTTCAAGTTCAGTTGGATGTAGATATGCGTATTTGTAAGTTTGACTATAGTTGTAATTTTCACTATAGTAGTTGTTAGGGATTTTTTACACTTGATCGATTATCTATATTTAGAACCAAAAGGATTTTCAATATTTATAAATTATAGCCAGTTGAAGCCAAAGTCTGGACGGTTGATCCGAGCACTTTGACAGAACTCCTGCCAAGTTCGGATGATCACATCGAGAGCCTTTAGGATGGGTTTCCTGCAAAACAAGTTCAAAGACCAGTGGTATTTCCGATTGTAGACCCTCCGACGATCAAGTTAGTCGGAGAATGACAGAGAGAATGTATTGTAAAAGAGGGAAACAGAGTGTCTACCTTCGCATTGTAAGTGTGAGTGGTTTATACTTTATATAGACCTGATGCAAGATGTGCGCTGATTGTGAAATCATGGAGTAGTACGTGGGCATGGATAGTGGAGTGGTGGGCATGGATCATGGAGTAGTGGAAGTTGTTGCATGACCCAACCGTTTTATGGATTTCTTTACCGCGCAAACTTGTCAACCGGCATAAGCCTTGTCGAGCACACGGCCACATGTCATACCTGCGTGCTTGGCATTAGTGATAAAAATTCATACTCATCAAAACTAGGGCTGCAAACGATCCGAGCCGCTCGCGAGCGGCTCGGAGCTCGGCTCGATAACGGCTCGGCTCGGCTCGGTTCAAGACAAAAACGAGCCGAGCTCGAGCTCGAGTCCTGAGCTCGTTTCATAAACGAGCCGAGCTCGAGCTAGTCGAAACTCGGCTCGAATTGGCTCGCGAGCTCGATTATATAATATATTTATATATATATTTATATATATATATTTTTACATATTTATATTTATTTATATATATATTTATATATATTTGTTTCATAAACGAGCCGAACGAGCCGAGCTCGAGCTCCGAAAATACCTATCGAGCCGAGCTCGAGCTCGAGTTCTGCAGCTCGTCACGAGCTCGAGCCGAGCTCGAGCTCATTGTTTTTGAGGCGAGCCGAGCCCGAACATGCCGAAACTCGGCTCGGCTCGGCTCGATTGCACCCCTAATCAAAACCATAAGAAATTAATCATGGATTTTAATCACATTATGTGCACTTTTATAGGTTGATATACGAGGAGACCCATATGGCCTACTTGCAGCACACCCAGTAGCCCCACTGGTCTCTCTCCACCACCTAGACTATGTTGAACCCGTATTTCCGGGTCTGACCCGGATCGACTCTCTCAAGAAACTGGTCCAAGCATACAAACTGGATCCGGGTCGGACCCTCCAACATACCTCCTGTTATGACCCGTCTAGTAAGTGGTCCCTTTCGGTCTCATGGGGTTACACCGCACAGCTGTACCCCTCACTGATTACCGCTAAGGACTTGGCAACCGCATTTCAGACGTTTTTTACGTGGAGGAGTTGGAGTGAAGGGCCGTTTGCGTTCAATACCCGCTTGATGAGCGATGACCCGTGTCAGAGGCCTGCTATTTATTTCTTGGACCGGGTTCATGGTATCGGGTCGGGCCAGACGGTGACTACCTACAAGCGGTTTTGGGTTGAGGCAGGGAATGAATGTGGTTTCAGGGAGTATGGTTCTGGCTTGCCTGTTAGATATGTCAATGTCACGGCTGCTGAACTGGAGCCTGACACGTGGAAGAAGGTAAGAAATTTGTTTCTTTTTCAACACGCTTCCTTGCATCAATATGTTTATGCACAAAATGGACGCTATTTCTTTTTAAGTTTTTGTCTTTATCTTGAAGCCTTATCATGTGGTGACTAACACGCCTCGAGAATGATTCAATGAGCAGGCGCCACAAAGACAGTGCTGTGAGATCGTCAATGGTGCTAGTACTAGTACTGATGCTGCAAACGACGATGTGGTACAAGTGAGGATTAGAAGCTGCCGTCGCTGGGAATCTGTGACACCGCCATAGATCAATGAAACCGTGTTACCCTATGTATCATCAACTTTCTCGATCGTCAAGTCGACTGTTGACCAGCTCCAAAAAGGAAAATGAAATACCTCAACTAGTTAGGGATCACTGCAAGGAGAGGAGAAACATGCACGATGACTGAAATTTTGAGAACTGGAAAGAGAGGCACTGAGAGCTGCTAAATGTGTTTGGCGCGCTATTATTCTCTTGCTTAACCCTTTAGGATTTTTCAATTTACTTGGATTCAAGCAAAAGTGTTTTCGCAGCATTGATGAATGCATTTTATATTTGTTACTCCCTCTGTCTCATATTAATTGTCATGTAAATGGAATTCAACCTCTAAGGGGACCGACTACTTGTGCACAGGTTGATTTTATTTTTCACTATTACCCATTATTTTCTATTTTTAAAACTACATTATGTACACAGGTTGATTTTGTGTAAATTAGAAACCTTTTTTTCTTCTACTTTTTAAAGAGCATATATAACAATGTGTAGATACGAATATTAACAAAATACAATTGAAGGTTCAAGTTTGGACCCACATGGTACTCCGGGACTTCGGGATTGCGGGGGTGGTTGGCAGCGATGCCGAGCAGCCGATCCTGTCGTTCATACGAACGGTTCATATTTTTATGTGCTCGCATTAGACCCGAGTCGTTCGTGCCGAGATGAACGACCGAATTGACCCCTCAGCACAGTTGTTATCAATTAAACACCTCCGCTTGGCAGTATCATCCATTAATCCGACCGGGGGATTCAGGGTTGAATGGAGTTTCGAGAAGAACAATCTGGAAATAGGAAGCCAACAAGAATGGAAAACTTCTAGTAGTACCTAGGAGGGGACTGGGAGGACCACTTCTCAATCTCGCGGGACAGTGACCACAAGCATACACCAACTATGCACAAGACAATGAAGATGAGACCTCATGAGGTTGTGACACGTGGCCTTTAGAGTGGGGCAGAGGAAATTTGTTTCACATGGATCATGAGGTTTGTGACAAATTACTTGTCTAATTGGGACATTAATGTTTTATTCTTAAAGCGAAGAGACTTTTGGCTCAACGACTTCAGGGTTTCACTTAAGTGATCAGGAGTTTAACTTAATAAATTGGTATATTACTTTTCAACGAAACAATATTTATGTTTTTCCTTTTTGACATATACTATCACTTAATCTTTCATCCTTTAATTGCTTCTCTAAAAAGAGAATTCATCATTTCTTTCAAAGAAAATGGCTTCAGATTGGTGTACAATGATAAACAAACCTTTTGAGATACATGAAATATCACGTGTAAGAAAAATAGTTTAGGGTGTTCATTTGAATACCCTTTACTCTTTGTAGAGCCACCAGTGGTTCCCAGAGTTTTTTCTTTAACCTACGAGTTTGGAGGAGTAAACCCCTTTTTGCTTTTATTCTTTCACTCAAGTTGAGGGTTCCTAATTTCATAATTAACAAATAATTAATGAGTTTATTGTATGAGTATGCCTTGAAAGTTTCTCTTTTCAAAAATAAAATTAAAAAAAAAAAAAACACAGAGAAGACTGTAGATTTTCCCATTCAAAATTTTGTGAAAATCAAATTACCTAATTTTGTATGGAGGAAAGAGAAGCTTAAACCCTAACCTCTAACCCACCCAGTTCCCAGAAGACTCCATTTTGTTCTGATTTTGTACAATCAATCCCCCTTCCACACTGTTGGCACCCATTTTGTTACGTTAGTGGTGATCTCAGGCAGTCACATAATCACCGTTCTGTGCTTACGCTTTCAATCTTCTCTACAGAGTGTTTAGTAGTCTATTATGTGTTTCAAAGATGCTTTCGCGTACTCATTCCCGCATGCATTAGCGCCCCCGTTCACGCACGCAAATTACATGGCCACATAATAAATCCAAAATCCCCCATTTGTGTGGCCGTTGGGAATTTCGTAACCCAATCCACAGGTTTCCCCCCTATTCAATTTTCCACACTCCAACAACCCACAGTCCCACACTCAATGACACTGATCTTCACCTATATATAGACCCCATTCCCCTTACTATTTCCCCAACTAAACTCTTGATTCAGTTTCAATTTTCCACTTCGTCAGCTTTCTTTCTTTCAGATATAAGATCCCAAACAGACCCTTGATTTCTTCAAAACCCAAATGGCAACTGCGGTTTCCACCTTCGGAGCTGCCAACAGAGGACTGGTACTTTGATTTTTCCTTCCCCTTTTTCACCTTTACTAGGTTCGGTTTGGTTCAGATATTGGTAAAATCAAAACCGAACCAAGCCGGCCGGTTTTTTCAAATTAAAAACCAAAACCTCGGTTTAAAACCGTCCCAATTGATTCGGTTCGGTTAACTATCAGGTTGGGTGGTATTGCCGTCGCTACCCTTTACATAAATACTGATGCAATATTGCTTTGTTATCATCCCATGATCTTAATGGTTTTTTTTATTTAACTTCATCTGATCAGTAGATAAATCAACTCTATTACCCAATTGAAAGTGGATATTGTCTTTTGGGTACAGTTATATCAAGTTTATTTGGGTTGGCCCGTGTTGGGCCTTGCCTTTAATTGCAACCCACTTGTGGACGGTAGGATTGGTCTTAGGATAAGCCGAAACTCGTCCGGACTCAAAAAAAAAAAAAAAAAAAGACTTAACTGGATTTGTTATAATACTGCATGCCATACTTTTGAGTTGATTTATGTTGGGTTCTTGGTAGAGATCAAGCTGGCAATGACTGATATAGAAACTATTTAAAGGGCTTCATGTGATGATCTACTTGTGATTTAGTCATAACCAAGAAAACAATTTTTTTCATACCCAATTTCTGGGTCATTTTAGAAATCAAAATTCTAGGCATGGGAACTCTATATTTGATTTGCTCAATGAGTATAAACATGGGACCATTTTTGCTGCAGTTAAATTTGAATGGCTCCAGCGCTGGAATTTCTGTTCCAACCACATCCTTCTTTGGCAAAGGGTTGAAGAAAGTATACACTAGTAAATCCACAAGCCAGAGGACTTCTTTTGGCAGATTCAAAGTCTATGCAGAAGTGGATGAGAAGAAGCAAACAGACAAGGACAGATGGAAAGGCCTAGTGTTCGACGAGTCTGACGACCAACAAGACATCACCAGGGGAAAGGGAATGGTGGACTCTCTCTTCCAAGCTCCCATGGATTCGGGAACCCACTACGCGGTCATGAGCTCCTACGACTACATCAGCGCCGGGCTTCGCCAGTATGTTATCGAACAAGACTACGTTTGATTCGATTCGATCGCCAAATTTTTTCTGAACACAATTATGTGGGGTATTTGGGAATTGACTTTGATCTTTGGATGTTTGGTGGTAACACTTTCGCAGATATAACTTGGACAACAACATGGATGGCTTCTACATTGCTCCTGCTTTCATGGACAAGTTGGTTGTACACATCACCAAGAACTTCCTTACCCTGCCCAATATCAAGGTTTTCCATATATGGTTTTTCTCTCAATGAAACTTCTCTCACTTTATGTCTCGAATGAAGCTCTATAGAATTTATGCTTTCCTGAAATTTGCTGACAGGTTCCTCTTATCCTGGGCATTTGGGGAGGCAAAGGTCAGGGGAAATCATTCCAGTGTGAGCTTGTGTTTGCCAAAATGGGAATCAAGTGAGTCCATCCTTTGTCGTCCTCCTCTTGCTGTAGTAGCACTTCTACTCTCACACCTACCAGATTCATCGGTACAAACCCCTCTACCAAGGGTGGATCCCACAATGTGCGGTCCCTATTGCGGGGGGTTTGTCCTGATCCTGGTAGGCATGCAAATTATGTTGTCTTTTATCGTCACTCTGTTGGATATCTCGAATTTAAGAAGTTTTATGTGCGGAGCAAGTTTAAATGGATATACCGAAACTTAGAGTTTTTCTATTCCAACTTCATTTTTTGGTCCAATTGTGATGGGCTACAGATGGGTTGATTCAATCCAGAAAAAAAAGGGGCCACAACTGTAGAATTCACTGCATAAACTAGCCGAAAACTTCTCCAATTTAAGACTCCTCACTTATGTCTTTGATGCTAAGGCTAAGTTCTTCTCCTTGATTAATTTCCAGCCCCATTATGATGAGTGCCGGAGAACTAGAAAGTGGCAACGCTGGAGAGCCAGCAAAACTGATTAGGCAACGGTACAGGGAGGCAGCGGACATAATCAGGAAAGGAAAGATGTGCGTCCTGTTCATCAACGATCTTGATGCAGGAGCTGGTAGGCTCGGTGGGACCACCCAATACACGGTCAACAATCAAATGGTGAATGCCACCCTCATGAACATTGCTGATAACCCAACCAATGTCCAGCTACCCGGTATGTACAACAAGGAGGAGAATCCACGCGTTCCTATTGTGGTCACTGGTAATGACTTCTCCACGTTGTATGCGCCTCTTATCCGTGATGGTCGTATGGAGAAGTTCTACTGGGCTCCTACTAGGGAAGATCGGATTGGTGTTTGCACAGGTATTTTCAGGACCGACAATGTTCCTGAGGCAGATATTGTCAAGCTTGTTGATACCTTTCCTGGGCAATCTATTGGTAAGCTCCAGCTTTGAGACATCTTCTATGGTATAGTGATTCCATGAAGCCCCTTTATTGCTAAAATTCTGTCAATGACATTTAGAGTCACTTTGGATGATGAAAAATGCTAAGAGAAGAAATGGGAAAATGAGAAAAATAATGTGGCTCGGTTGTGGGTCGATCAATCTAAAGTAAAAAAAACCCATGCCATCATTCTGGTGGAAGTATAGCATTTCCCACTGTTACTAGTAAACCAAACGTGAAACACAAAGGAATCAACGATGTTGTGGTGTTGTGCAGACTTCTTCGGCGCCCTGAGGGCAAGAGTATACGACGATGAAGTGAGGAAGTGGATTTCAAGTGTTGGGGTAGAAAATGTTGGGAAAAAGCTTGTGAACTCAAAGGAGGGCCCCCCGACTTTCGAACAGCCAAAGATGACTCTCGACAAGCTCCTCGAGTACGGAAACATGCTGGTTCAAGAGCAGGAGAATGTGAAGAGAGTCCAGTTGGCTGACAAGTACCTGAGCGAAGCAGCCCTTGGAGATGCAAACGATGATGCCATTAAAAGAGGAACTTTCTATGGTCAGACACCTTCATCCTAGAGGCCTTAGCAGGAGGTTTGCTTCTGCCTTTTGGCTGATACATAGCCTGAGAAAGATTTTTCTTAAGCTTTCTTTTCCATTGTTGTTTGAATGCAGGCAAAGCAGCTCAACAGGTCGGCCTGCCTGTCCCCGAAGGCTGTACCGATCCTTCTGCAGAAAACTTCGATCCAACGGCTAGGAGTGATGATGGAAGCTGCTTGTATCCATTTAACTAGGTGTATATCAGGGATGTGTGAAGTTGAGAAATGGGATTAACCCTCAAAATTTATGCGAATCAACGACGTCGACTTAGTGTCATAGATTGTTGTGTTTATGCAGTGTATTGGTTTTCCTGTTTCTTTTGCATTGTCAATTTTGAAGGCCCTATTTTGTTCAGTGACTACCAATGATTGCTATGAGGGGATTGTTCTCCTTATAATTTCTCCCCAAAGTTATGAGAAAATTGAACCTCTGAGAGAAAATAAACAGACTAAACGGTAGCCACAAAAACACAAATTTCGAGACAGGTCATTCTCCTCACATACATCAACTAAAAGTCTATTCAGCGTAAACAATTTGTCTAAAATTCTTAAGCTATAGACAAACTTTTCAGGAAAAATCCAACTACTGCTGCACTATGTTAGCAGTAATGAGACTTCAAAAGAAACAAAATATAGAAAAATGAAACTATGCATTAGTCCTATTGAGGTAATGTGAACTTGTTGAGTATAAAATATTTCAGACAAGGAGTCATGATGGTGTAAGAGTGACAATATGCTAAGCAAGCCCACAATTGGCACCATCTATCGTGGTTGGAAATGATTATCCACAGGCTATTAGTTTAATCTAAGCTCAACAAACTTTTCAAAACAAAAGTTGATTTTAGTGTAAATTAAGTTGGAACATAGTGTCCATACTTCCGTATTCGAAGTCTTTTTTTTAACAGCAAGGAAAATTTCATTAATCATAAAAGATCAAAAAATAAAATCAATAGTACAAGAAATGCATTAAGAGTGCTTCTAATATTACAAAAACTCTTCTACTGTTGCTACTCGCACAAACTAATCCATGTCCAAGCCACTCGAATTTTTTTTAAAAGAGAGCACCAAAAAACAAAACAAAACACAACGCAATATTGTTGGCAAGGAGCAAACAAAATTTAGTACTGATGAGAGAGTTGGTTCAGTGGTTAGGAACTTGGACTTGATTGGACAAGGCCTAGGTACAAATCCCCATAGACCCTCATTGGGGCCAAACATAATCCAAACACCACCCACGCGTGATGGGACCTTAGCTTCGGCCCCCACAAAAGTGCGGTAAGGTTTCTTACAGATAGTGGTGTGATGTGGCAGGACAATACTCCCTTGTGGGGGTGATAGGCCGGGTATCATACCTGCACTCCCGTCTATTGTATCAAAAATCATGTTGACCGAATATCGTTTGATATGATATCGAAATTTTTGAAGAAAAAAAGTGTGCAATACTGGATTGCAACCCATTTGACATAATTATCTAAAAATCAATGCATTTTGATATCATATCAGACGATATTTGATCAATGTGTTTTTTGACATGATCAATGTTCTCGACAAACTTTAAAAAGTGAACCGTTCTCTCTCTCTCTCTCTCCACAGATCGTTTCCAAAATGGGAAGATGAGGTGGACGAGGTAGAATTTTGAGGGACACGATCGTCAAAATGTCCACACCGCTTGAGCAACGACGGGAGTACCCCTGTGGGGGGTAAATCCGGCCACACCTGGATTACAAATGCTCTAATCCAGAGGACACCAAAATCCACCCCAAATCCCAAATCCACCCACTGTTTTTTCCTTCCCAAAGACCTGATTTACTTGGGGCCAGGAGTCCAAATCCGGACTCCAAATCCACAATCCAAACAGGGCCTAAGTTCCAATTCTTGTTGAAAAGTTATACCAGAAAAAGGAATAAAGTATGCGGTATAACTTACACTCTATCTAGCTCAGTTGGTTATGACATTTGCATCTTACAAAGAGGTAAGAAGTTCGAGTCCTTCCACCTGCGTGTAGGTGTTCCTCCTTTAAAGAGCTTTTCTTTCTTTTTTTGTTTCTAGCCTATAATGTGCTAATTTTTCTTGAATTGGTTGAGTTGTTGAATTTGGTTGTCTCGTAAATTCTCACAATTGATCTAGTGTCCCGGATTTATACTCCGTACTTTATATCTGTAAAATGATATCTCCTTTCTATTGAATAAAAATAAAAATAAATCTTACTCTATTGCTTTCTTTGATTTTTTCAAAAGCAAGATTCCTGTTAAAAGCACTTCTGCGAATGACAAAGTTCGGGATTCCTAATCATGAGCTACTTGATGATGGGTGGGTGGGGTTGTAAATTCCTGTAATACCAGTGTTCTTCACAAAATGCGCAGACACCCAACAAGTTGCCAACCGTGGACAAAAGGAAGGTGGGCAAGACCTTATCCAATCCTCATATTGCGTCCATGCTCTGAATTATCATTTGCGCAAATTTTCCCCTATTTAACTCATGCTTCGTTTCGGAACCAAAAATAAATTTTTATTTTTTAAGAAGGCAATTTTAAGTTCAAAAATTATGAATTTATTAAAATATAAAAATATGCAATATGGATCTTATTTGGAAGATCTCGATGAGATCTTTTATATGATGAAAAAAAAATTAAAAGATTATTTTTTATTTACTTTATTTTTGAGTTTGAAAATATGAAATAAGCTGCTTACTTTTTAAGAAGATTTCTGGAACGGAGCCTCAAGCCCACACTGAATTGCTTGTTACTACTAACGGTGTTTCACTTTCTTTTAAAACCTTCTTTTTTAAAAAGAAAGTAATTTCAAACTCAAAAATTATGTATTTACGCAAATAATTTTTCTACCAATATAGATCTTATTTGATAGATCTTATCGAAATCTTTTAAACAGTGCAAAAAAAATCAAAAAATTATTTTTCATTTTCGTTATATTTGAGTTTGAAATTACTTTCTTTTTGAAAAAGAAGATTTAGAAAGAAAGTGGAATGGAACACACTATGATAGTTTTTTACAACGGTCTTGCTAACCTCCGCCAAGTCGGAGGATAATAATATATTGACAAATAAGTTCGGATATTAATACATATTTCATGAATATTAATATATATTTTTCAGATATCGATACACTTTTTATCCAATATTTTACACCTAATGTGCGTAGATTAGCATTTTCCCTTTTCCCAAAACCGTCAAAACCATCAGAAGATGGGATTGGGAGTTGGGGAGATGGCTGCTCGCAACCATAAAGTACACTTTCTACATTCTTGGTTTTCAATTGACAGAAAATAAAATATACCGGGAGTCCACAACGGTCTATTTTTCTTTTCTTTTTTTCTTAACAAAAATGATAGTCATACAATAATTCAAATACAATATTAAACACAATTTTTCACATATACGTAGGCTTCACATATACTATTATGTGTGGGCTCTACATGTATGTAAGAAATTGTATAAATTGTTGTGTTTAGATTGTTGTATAAGTAGCATTCTTGTTTTCTTAACACCACGACATCCGTCCTTTTTGTATTGACTCATTTAAAATTTTACTAATTCTTTTCAGATTTGTTCGTACTAATGTATGGTACGGATTTAAACCGTCCCATTCAGTCCAAAACTTGGACTGATGGTAAAAGTTTTTGAGCAAATTCGAATCACTAATTATACCAATGTTATATAATTCCTATTTAAACTATCCTGTCGAGTCCAAAAATTTGAACCAAAGACAATCCAACACTTAATTCTATCGCCATGTAGCTCCAAAAGTTAGTTCAGTTGATTGGTAATTTGTTTTTCACGCAATTGATCAGGGTATTATTTTTGGGATTTGGCCGCAAAAAAGTATTTTCTCATGAATTCTTTAGTACCAGTGTGAATGACCTACTTTTTCGTGAACTGGAGAGAGAATTATTGTTTTTTAGTACCAGTGTGAATGACCTATTTTTTCGTGAACCGGAGAGAGAATTATTGAGATTCGCCGAAACTGATCCACACACTCTCAACTGTTCACAAAAAAAAATCGAAATGCTACTGGTACATACAATTTGTGCACAGATTTTGCACAGATTTTGTGGTGGGGTTCACCACGGGTTCCACATAAATGATCCGAGCCGTTCATTAAATGTAAAACATTTTTTCAAGGGTTCCTGTAAAAAATTAGCTCAATCCAATATATATAGGTGCTTGATCTAATAATCTAACTTTTCATTACCCAAAAATCTGAATGAAAATTTAAATGATTGGATCGAGTACTTATAGTTATGACATTGAGCTGATTTTTAACGGGGACTCTTGGAAAAATATTTTACATTTAATGAACGATTTGGATCATTTGTGTGGGACCCGTGGTGGATTCCACTATAAAATCTGTGCACAATCTGTGCACAGATTGTATGTATCAGTAGCATGGTTGAAAAAAAAAAAAAAAAAGGGTTGTATTCCAATGTGACCTAATTCCCCAGTCATCACTTTCGTACTTCCCACATAAATATCCCCATAAATATTCCTCGGCTGCTACTCTTCACATCTCCCATCTCTTTCCTCATGAAAATTTCGAAAGACAATCAAGAAAATTCTGCAACACCACTTCCCACCATTCTCCAATCCCACCTTACCAAAACCCAAATGAATTCTTGAAACATCTCTCATCCCAGAATCTCAATCACAAATGACAAACCTCCTCTCTCTCCTCTGTTTTCTCTCTCTCCTCTCAAACCCATCTTCCTCCCAGCCAACCGAGTTCACCTACACCGCATTCAACCAAATAGGAACCAACATCACTCTCTCTGGATCATCCCAAATTCTGAAAAACGGCATTCTTAGATTAACCAACGACACCCGTAGACTAATGGGTCATGCCTTTTACACCTCTCCCCTTAAGTTCAAGAACTCCCCAGACGGCTCTGTTTTTTCTTTCTCCACTTGCTTTGCCGTCGCGATAGTCCCGGAGTACAAGAAACTCGGCGGGCACGGACTCGCTTTCGCTCTCTCGTCGACCAGAGACCTCCGATCGGCTCTCCCCAGTCAGTATTTGGGACTGCTCAACAATTCGAATGTGGGGAATTTCTCCAACCATTTGTTTGCTGTGGAGTTTGATACGGTTCAGGATTTCGAGTTCAGAGATATCAATGGTAATATTGTGAGTTGTCTTTTTATTTTTGTTTTTTCCGGTAAATATTTTGAGTTTTCTTAATTTACGATGTGATTGTTGGTTGAAAGAGACAGCAGTAGAAGAAGGTATGTGATGTTGTGGATTCGACCTAACACAAAACCGCACTTATAATAAGATCCGTTTTCGCTAAGATTCTTATTTTATTTTTAAGTAATTATTTCTCGCTTTATGATGCACATCAACCTCCCACAATATATCACTTTTAATTCAAAAAGTAAGTACTTTATTAAAAGATAAAACTTATTTCCCTTAATGGAACGGGAACAAGACAAAGAAATAACAGATTTTTACGTGGTACTTTAATTGTCACTATGCATCGAATGAATAAAAGAATACAAATCACATAGATTTTGGTTACAAAATAACGCATTTATGTCCTAGATTTACATCACCTATTACAGTAATACCTAAATTTCGCAGCCCAGCACTGTAGTGGGGAAGTGGCAAACCAAATTCACTCGTGCTTCACAAACCTAACAAACCGGGAGTTGAGTTTTGTAAATTGTGATTCTCGTAAAAAAAACTGCATTTTTATCCGAACACAAATGTGCCTCTCGACGAGTTCAAAAGCACAGGATCCACTTGCATCGATTGAACAATCCGAGACCCATCTGTGTATGGACATGTGTGTCATTGCTCAATTCTTATTGCATGTGGTGAATTAAACTGGTTTTCACTATGCATCAAATGAAGAAAAAATACAAATCACATAGATTGTGCTTGCAAAATAGCGTGCATGTATGTCTTAGATTTATATCACCAAAATCACCAACTACCGTACCTGGATTTCGTGGCCCAGAGAGCGCTGCCGTGGGGAAGTGGCAAACCAAATTCATTCACGCAACCTAACATGTGGGAGCTGAGTTTTGTAAACTCTGATCTTCATTAAGAAAAAGCGTTTTTTATACACATATTCGAACATAGACGTGACTCTCGATGAGTGCAGAAGTGCAGGATCCACGAGCATCGATTGAACGGTCTGAGACCCATCTATGTCCAGACATGTGTGTCATTGTTCTATTCTCATTTCATATGGTGAATTGTTTTCTCACTTGCTTTTGTGGAACGGTTCGTCCGAATTTTTTTTGTGTGCAGATAACCATGTAGGAATCGACATCAACAGCTTGCAATCGAATGAATCTGCTGCAGCAGCTTATTACACCACAGACATGAAAAAACAAGATCTCAATCTCAAAAGTGGAAAACCCATACTAGTTTGGATTGATTACGACTCCGCTTCTACTCAAATAAACGTCACGATTTCGCCTTCTAGTACAAAACCCAGATCGCCAATCATTTCTTACCGATATGATCTTTCCCCATTACTCCACGAAAGGATGTACGTTGGGTTTTCTGCTTCCACTGGTTTGCTCGCTAGCTCGCATTATCTACTGGGATGGAGCTTCAAAATGAATGGAGTTGCAAAATCTCTAAGCTTCAACTCACTGCCATCACTCCCTGGACCCAAAAAGAAACAAACTGCTCTGATTATTGGCATTTCGGTATCGTCATTTGTTTTTCTAGTTGCTTCAATCTTGAGTGGTATATACCTGGTGTGGAAAATTAAGAACAGAGATGTTATTGAAGACTGGGAGCTCGAAATTGGTCCCCACAGGTAACGTTTTCTGCTGTCATTGGTTCTATACTTACCTTTTCATGGAAATCGATGTGAAAACATCCAGATAGATTGCAAGTACGCACTGAAATAACATCTATGATTCATATAGACATGGTCCATGATCGCTGAGGTTGGCACAATGATAGTCACATGGCAATCAGGAAGAAAGCTATTGGTCTGGGATTTTTGTGCTAACGATTCCTGTGTAGAGCCAATTTATACGGAACTTATCCCGACTTTAACAGGGACAGTAGGATTGGTTCCCAGAGTAATTGGTCATTGGGCCAGATACTGATTTATTAAAAAGGAAGACTTGGGCCATGATCGTCCTTGTGCTTGTATATTCTTATACAGGCGTAAATATTTAAATGTAGTATATGCATCGGAGAGTTTTTTTTTTTTTTTTGGGTAACTCGGAAATTCATATATAGCTAAAGCGCAAAGAGATACCGCATCGGAAGTGTGAGCAAGTTCAAGTACATATTACAACCAAACATAAAATAAACTTAGTCCAGGAATTGCCAAATGTTAAGGCTGTCCGTAATCATAAATTCCCTAATGGATATGGGAATGTCAATAGAAACAACTAGGTGCTCGTCTTGTTCGGCTCCCAATCGTGCAAGGTGGTCAGCTCACTGATTGGCATCACGATAGATGTGGGATAGAGTGGTTCCCATTCGGTTCAGCTGAATTTTTGCATCGTTGATGCTGGTACTTTGAGGGTGGTTCCCAGGAGCTCCCTCATTTATCAAGTTAACAGCGACTGAGGAATCGGATTCCAATTGGACATTGTTTTTTCCTTTTCCCAGGATGATGGTGAAACCCCTGTAGATGCTCCAAATTTCAGTTTCCAAACTTGAGTCAGCGAGTATATGCATCAGAGAGTTGTCTTCTCCGTTGGAAGGAAAATCTGGAAAATAGGACAAGGAGAGGAACAACAGAGGTTGAGTTTTCCATGATGTGAAAACTATTATTGCGAAGTGCTAAAGTATCATCCGAGAGTGTTACAACATATTGATTTGCGTATATAATTTTCAAGTCATGTTTGTTCACTTTTTAACTTCCTAGTGTATTGATGCTAAATTTTGGAATTGGCTCCACAGGTACTCATACCACGAGCTCAAGCAAGCCACCAAAGGTTTCAAGGACAATGAGCTACTTGGGGCTGGTGGGTTTGGGCGAGTATACAAAGGAACACTACCAAATTCAAAGGCTCCAGTTGCTGTGAAGCGAATTTCACACAATTCAAGACAAGGGTTGCGCGAATTTGTTTCCGAAATCGCTAGCATTGGCAGGCTAAGGCACAGGAACCTGGTTCAGTTACTTGGTTGGTGTCGACGTCGAGGTGATCTACTCCTTGTCTATGATTTCATGCCAAATGGAAGCTTAGACAGATTCTTGTTCAACAAACCAGAAACGGTACTGAATTGGCAACAGAGATTCAACATCATCAAAGGTGTTGCATCAGCCCTATCGTATTTACATGAAGGGTATGAACAAATTGTCATACACAGAGATGTAAAGGCCAGTAATGTGTTGCTGGACAGTGAACTAAATGGAAGACTAGGCGATTTTGGGCTAGCAAGATTGTATGACCACGGGGCCAATCCTGGTACGACACGTATTGTGGGCACTCTAGGGTACCTTGCCCCAGAGTTCTCTAGGACTGGAAAGGCCTCCACCAAATCTGATGTGTTTGCTTTTGGTGCTCTTTTGCTTGAGGTTGTTTGTGGGCGAATGCCAATTGACCCCAAGGCAGCCCCAGAGCAGTTGGTTTTGGTGGATTGGGTTTGGGACATGTGGAAAGAAGGGAGTGTGGTTGGGGTAGTAGACCCAAAATTGCAAGGTCAGTTTGATGAGTTTGAGGTAGTCATGGTTTTGAAATTGGGGTTAATGTGTTCAAATGATGTGCCTATGGTTAGGCCTAGTATGATGCAAGTGGTAAGGTATTTGGAAGGCGAGGTCCCGTTACCGGATGACTTGGGACCTCCCTGGGAAGGGAATGGTGGTGGGGGCGGCCGCAATGGCGAAGGGTTTGATGGTTATGAGAATTCGTTTTTGTCGTCGTCTTTCGAGAAGGGGTCATATAGTTCATTCAGGAGAGGAGACGTTGATGCAAATTTCGGTTCTATTTCTGCTTCACCTCTTTCTCTTCTCCATACCAGAGATGCCAGATAGTGAAAATTGTAAGAGAACATGTTGTACAAGCTTTTTCTTTTTGCCGGGAAATTTTTCTATGAGAAAAAGAACGGAGATTATTTTCTTGAAATTTTACTCATGAAAACTGTTCTCTTTTCTTTCTTTCTTAAAGCTGTTCAAAATTTTCAATCCAGATTAAACATGTCTCGGTGATATATGCAACCCCTTGATATACTTAACCCAATCACTACAACCTCGTAGCTCTGCGCTCTCGAGCTCCGCCCTCTTGCTACTCTGCAGTTCCGCGCTCTTGCCTCCGCAACTCCACGCTCGTATCACCCTTCGCTTCGCTCTCTTACCACTCCGCAGGTCCGTGTTTCTGCCACTGCTTTAAACGAGCTTGTCACAAGAATTGAAATTTAGGGCTTAACTTGTTTTTTTATGCTTTCTTCCTCTCTTTTTTTCTGGTGTAATTTGTCTACAAGAATTGAAATTTAGGGCTTAACTTCAAAACCCTTTACTGTATATGATGGGAAATGTGAGCTGCACCCTTTCCATTGTGACAATCACTCAATAACAGGACTTCTCAAATACCGAAGTATGGACACAATTTTCAAACTTAAATAACCACTAAAATCAACTTTCTTTCGAAAGTTCGATTAAACTTGGATTAGACTAATAACACGTGGGCGAGAAAATTATTTACAGAACCGCTACAAAACGGCTATTTACTGAGTTGAGCCATCTCATCCGTCTGTTTCGGCAATCAATGGTCCGGATTTTAAAAAAAATTATTTGCTGACTATTTTAGCGATTTTTTTAAAAAATCCAGACCATCTAAAATATTTTTGGACGCACGCGATTCAACGTCGTATACAAAGTTTACGGGTTTGCTCAGCAAAGGAATTTTTCTCAACATGTGGTAGGGACAGAAAATAACTACCACCGTCATGGTCTTGTGTTGTTAAATCCCCAAAACATAGTAAGACATTGGCTGGACCATTATGCCCTCAATGGAAAGGTGTCATTTCACCTCCAATAAGAGGAGCAGGTGAAATATTTGAGGAGCACGTAAATTATACGTAAGGAGCAAGTCCCGAAACTTAATAACATAAGATCACCTTTTCTTCTTTTATTTATTTATTTTGTCTAAATACCAAAGATTAAATTTTTTTTTATTTGAATGATTTTTTGCAATCCTTAATTTTGTGTTAGTTTTTGTAGATTATTGGTTGGTGTCGACGAAAAAATCAGAAAAGTAAAAAAACAAAAAACACGATTGAAAAAAGTCCAAAAAAGACAAAAACAATTATTTTGGATTAGTCCTTAATGAACATTTTGGTCATAACCTTTTTTTTTTACTTTTTATATTTCTCTCGTCAAGATGAACCAATTATCCACAAAATTTTGAATGGATTCGGTGCAAGTTTTACATTAGCTAAGTGGTTATATGTCTGCATTTTGGTGCAAGTTTATATCTGAAAACACTTATAGCAATTGATTGATTCACATGAAATAGGGTGCAACTCCGCAAGTCTCATATACAACCAAAGTAACAGTGAGGACATGACCACCCACTAAAAGATTATTTGGTCGGAATGGCGTGCAAGTTATCTCAGTAATTTCTCTTTTCCAGTGTTTTGACACGACTACGGTGATTACAAGACATGAGACCATTAATCAAAGTAGTTTATAATTTATTTCACCTGCTCCCATTGTCCACTAATTTGCCCTTTTCAAAAAGCAAGATTCAAGCACCATTCCTAATACTCCGTAATAAAGTTCAGGAGTCCCTATCATGAGCTTGGCCTACTTGATAATGGATGGGTTGGAAATTCTTGTAATCAAATAGCATATTCTATACCGGTAAATTTCACAAAACATAGTTACAGAGAAATTGGGCTGCAGAGAGAGCAGACAAACAAGAAGTTGCCTACTGGGTGGGTACCATGTGGCTGTGTCCACGTGGTGTGCCCGAACAGTTCATCCGGATCGTCTAAAAGTGTATTGGACGGTCTAGATTAAAACTTTCTCTCTCCTCTCACCCCACCACTCTCTCCCCTCTTTTTCTCTCTAAATACGAACCGTCCAAATCCGAAATTGATGATCCAGATGCGCTGAGCGGACACCACGTGTTACCTACCTCAGCACTGAAAAATTTCTTGTACTGTTGACAAAAGGAAGATGGGCGACTGCAAGTCTACAACTACCAACAACAAAGTTTGTTTTCATTTTAGTCTCATTGCTGTAAGAGCATCCCCACATTCAATTACTTGTCTCAAAAACATCAAAGGGCCATTTATAGGTGATGGGTTGCCATTCAAGAGGATGGATTGGAATTAGTACAGTAAACGAGCTGAATCGAGTTGGGCTCTAGAATGTTAAAGTTTGTTTGTTAAATTTTGGTTTAAGAGAACTCGAGCTGAGCTTGAGCTCAATGAAAATTTGATGACCTAAGCTCGAGTCGAGATTGCCGAGATTTGAGTGGAACTCAAATTTGTTCACGAGTCTTAACAAGTCAAAAATATTAGATATTTAAATTTGTAATACTTGTAAAAGTTTATACATGTGCAAGTTATAAATTTTTTATTATGTATATGTAAAAGTTTATACATATTTAATGTTACAGTCCGGTTTAAGTTAGGGATCCTTGATTTTGTTTATGGTCTGAACCTCGTGCAGAAGTTCACTTTTTCGATCAAATTTTGATGATTTGAACCATTCAATGTGTTTAAAACATGTTTTTAAGGTTATGTGCGAGAAGTTGGCAAAAAATATGATCGGAAAGGTCTTGATCTGAGCACTTTTTCATAAAAAC
The DNA here is from genome assembly GCF_030253575.1 of Rhododendron vialii. NCBI lineage: Eukaryota > Viridiplantae > Streptophyta > Magnoliopsida > Ericales > Ericaceae > Rhododendron > Rhododendron vialii. The sequence goes on along the minus strand of NC_080561.1, from coordinate 38,070,170 downwards.
GCATTTTATAAAAAATTGCTCAAATCAAGCCTTTTCTGGTCATAATTTTTTGCCGATTTCTTGCGGAGATCCTTACAAACACGTTTTAAACATATTGAATGATTCAAATCATCAAAAATTGATAGGAAACAATGAGGTGCAGACCATAACAAAATTAGAGATCCCTGACTTGAACCGGACTGTTCAATGTTATAGGTTAAATTCTTATGAGATATAAACACTTTAGGTTGGCGAGTATAATCGAGTTGAGTATTGTAAAGTTTAGATTTGTCTCATTTATTAAAAAAGCTTAAAATTAACACACAAGTTTTATTTATTTAATAATCAAATATAACTTGAACAAAACTTTTATCGAATCAAGGCTATGTTTGTTTTGATGTAAAATGTTTTACAATGTAAAATATTTTTTTAGAAAACAAATTTCAAACATATATTTTCCGGTGTTTGGTTGACACTTGAAAATATTTTCAGAAATTAACAAAATAGTGTAGAGAGAGAAAGAGAGGGCTTAAACAGTAGAAAGATATGAGATTATTGGAATTGAACGTGGGTCAGGACTGACAATCGAGGAAACTAAGTAGTGAGAATTACAGCAGAAGGCAGCAAGTTCATTTCGAAAAATAACTTACGAAAAATTTGAGGATAAATCATTTTCATCCAATTGATGAAAAACATGTAAAATATTTTTCTCATTTTTGATATAACCAAATACCAAAAAATAGTTAAAACAATTTATAGAAAAATATTTTACATCCAAACAAACGGAGCTAAGTGTCAAATATTTCACCAACAGCACTGTCCCTGGTTGGGACGGGTGGAAGCTCACAATCAAAAAGTCACACTTTCTAAATTCTTTGGTCCTTAATTTACTCTTTTTCTTTTCCTTTTTGACCCCAGGTCTTTTATTATCCCTAAAATATACTACGAGGAGTCGGTCGTATTATTTTTTCAGTAATGCTACACGCACAGTAAATGTGCACAGATTTTATGCACAGATTTTTTATAAGGCCTACTATGGGTTCCACACAAATAATCCGAGCCGTTCATTAAATGGAAAACATTTTTTCAAGGCCCCCCCGTAAAAAATCAGCTCAATCTGATATCTATAAGTATTTGATTCAATCATTTAACTTTTCATTATCCTGAGATTCGAATGAAAAGTTAAATGATTGAATCAAGCATCTATGAGTATTGGATTGAGCTGATTTTTTGCAGGGGCTCTTGAAAAAATGTTTTACATTTAATGAACGACTCGGATTATTTGTGTGGAACCCGTAGTGGGCCTCACAAAAAATTTGTGCACAAAATCTGTGCGTGTAGCATTACTGTTATTTTTTGTTCTTTAACATTACAACAAGGGCACGCCATACATGTTGTGTACAATTTGAGCTATCAATCATCCATTATTAAAATAATATTTTAGCTGTCAAATGCATAATTCGATGATCGAGATTGTGCGCACAACATAAATGTGCTGCACAGCATGCCCCCGGTTCGTCTTCATGTACCGACTCAATTCAGAAAATTCTGTAACAACAATTTCCCCATTACTTAATCCCACTCTCACCAAACCCAAATCTATTCTTGCAACATCTCTCATCCCAAAATCATTTTAAGAAAGAAACGCGAATTTCATTGCAAAAGCTGAAACCGAGCTGAAAGATAACACAGACCCCATAACCTCACCAAAATCCATACAAATGACAAACCTCCTCATTCTCCTCTGTTTTTCTTCTCTCGTCTCAATCCCATCTTCTTCGCAGCCAACCCAGTTCACCTACGCCGGATTCCGGCAAATCGGACCCAACGTCACCCTCTCCGGATCGTCCCAGATTCTGAAAAACGGCGTACTCAAACTAACCAACGACTCAAGCAAACTAATGGGTCATGCATTTTACACCTCTCCACTTCGGTTCAAGAGCTCCCCGAACGGCTCTGTTTTCTCCTTCTCCACTTGTTTCGCCTTCGTTATAGTCCCTGAGTACCAGACACTCGGCGGGCACGGGCTCGCTTTCGCTCTCTCGCCGTCTAGAGATCTCAGCTCGGCTCTCCCCAGTCACTATCTGGGACTGTTTAACGATTCGGATGTGGGGAATTCCTCTAACCATTTATTTGCTGTGGAGTTTGATACGATTCAGAATGTCGAGTTGGGAGATATCAATGGTAATGTTTTGAGTTGTCTTATTTTACTGCGTAATTATTGTTGAAAGAGATAGCAGTAGAGAAGGAAAACTTATTCGGGACTTTTAGACAAATAATTTTTTTACTAATATAGATATTGTTTGATAGATCTCATTGAGATATTTTAAAAGGTGCAAAAAAAAAATTGAAATATTATTTTTCATTTTCGTTATATTTAAGCTTGAAATTACTTTCTTTTTGAAAAAGAAAGCTTAGAAAGAAAGTGAAATAGAGCCTGAAATGCCCTTGGCGGTGCCCAGGGGCATGGAATATTAATCTCTCATCGGCATAAATCCAAGTTTACATCGATTTTTATAGGGTCTCCCACAAATGTTGGTGGGTCCCTCTATGTAGTGTTGCGGGTCTCATGTTCATTAGTGTGAGGGTCTCATCTTCATTAGTGTGAGAATCTGTAAGAATGGATGTGAACTTTTATATTGAGTTATTAGTTCTCACTGTATATCGAATAAAGAAATAGTACAAAGTACATTGGTTGCTGCTGGTGCTTACAATGTGAATTTATGTCCTAGACTTACATCGTTAATGACTGTAATACAGTAATACTTTCTCCGTCTGAATTTGTTTTTCTAATTTGGGAACTCGAACTTATTGATGAGACATAATCATTACCCTTTGAGATGGACAAACAATATGAGACGGAAGAAGTACCTCCCACAACCCTGTTGTGGGCATTCCCTTGCGAAGTAGCAAGCCAAGACCAAATCATTATTCACAAATCTAACTTATGAGACTTGAGTGTTGTAATTTTCACAAAAAATGTTTTGGTCATAGATTTCCAGACACAAATCCGATCACAGATGTATCTACAGTTGTCCGATGGGTGGGGTTCTATGTGCATTGTGTAGGCTGCGCTCATTGCATGGTTCCAGACTATGCAACTGCTCAATTATTAGTGAATTGTCCTCTCTTTTTGTGGGTGTATTTTGTTTTTCTCAATGCTTTTGTGGATCGTTGCGTCTAATTTTTGTGTGTGCAGATAACCACATAGGAATCGACATCAACAGCTTGAAATCGAATGAATCTGCAGTTGCGGCGTATTACACCACAGATATGAAAAAGCAAGAGCTGAATCTCAAAGGTGGAAAACCCATACTAGTTTGGATCGATTACGATTCAGTTTCTACTCAAATCAATGTCACTATTTCGCCATCGAATTTGAAACCCAGATTGCCAATCATTTCCTACAAATATGATCTCTCCACATTACTCCATGAAAGTATGTACGTTGGGTTTTCTGCTTCCACTGGTTTGCTCGCTAGCTCGCATTACATATTGGGTTGGAGCTTTAAAATGAATGGGATTGCAGAATCCCTCAGCTTCAACTCTCTGCCATCACTACCTGGACCAGAAAAGAGACAAACAACTCTGATTATTGGTGTTTCGGTGTCATCTTCTCTTTTTCTAATTGCTGCAATCTTGGGTGGTGTGTATGTGTTCTGGAAAATCAAGAACAGGGACGTAATTGAAGACTGGGAGCTCGAACTCGGTCCCCACAGGTTACATTTTAGTTTCTGTTTGGTCTCTGTCATAGGCTATATTTTATCTATTTACGATAATCTGGACCCAAATAAAATTCTTTGATTGGTAAAGACTTAGGCCATGCATGATTGATGATTGCATCCGGGTGCTTGTATTGTTTTCCAGTAATGTTTCACATAGGGGCTTGCTGTGCGTTGGGCAACTGCAAAACATGGGGCTCATTCCGGACCTTCTAGCCATTTGTTTTGTTCCTCTTGTCGAGTAGGTGATTCCCAAGAAAAATCACACTAATCGAATATCGATAGTGACATGATTAAGATACGTTTATCTCTAAGTTTATTCTAGAAATCATATCTGTCTAAATATTTTCCAAGGAATATGAGTTGGTAGGTACCGATGTTCCATCTATTCTAGTAATATTAACGAAAAATCTCAACAAGTGGAACAAAAGGAGCTATTCAGGGCAAATTAATGTACCCGGATAGATCCCGTATGGTGCTTGCAGCAGGCAAGGCACAGTAGGCCCCCGAGTCGCATAAATGTGATGTGGGTTACATGGGTACATGAATAGGAAAGTTGTCCTCTCCATTGAAAGCCTAAAAGTAGAATAAGATGAAGAACAACCAGAGCGAAGTATCAAAAACTGCAATGGAGTGATCTGAGGTTGTGTACCAAAAAATTTATTCTTTGCTTAATGGCAGGGTCGGTCCTGATTTTTTGAGGGCCTAAAATGAAGATTAAATATGGGCCATTTTTTGTTCAACTATTACAAAGGGTATGAAAGTAAGAAGGGCCACTAAAATTTTGTGAATTTTCATCAGCCTAAAGCGGCCGCACTTTAAGCTTTAGCTCGGAAACGTCTCTGATAATGCTAAAGCCATGTTTTTCATGGTTTTTTCCTTCCTAATGTATTGAATATTGATCCCATTGTTTGCAATTGGCTCTACAGGTTTTCATACCAAGAGCTTAAGCAAGCCACCAGAGGTTTCAAGGACAGTGAGCTACTTGGGGTTGGTGGGTTTGGGCGAGTATACAAAGGAACACTCCCAAATTCAAACGCTCAAGTTGCCGTGAAGAGAATTTCGCATGATTCAAGGCAGGGGTTGCGCGAATTTCTTTCTGAAATCGCTAGCATTGGCAGGCTGAGGCATAGGAACCTTGTTCAATTACTTGGTTGGTGTCGACGTCGAGGTGATCTACTCCTTGTCTATGATTTTATGCCAAATGGGAGCTTAGAAAAATTATTGTTCGACAAACCAGAAAAATTACTAAATTGGCAACAGAGATTCCACATCATCAAAGGTGTTGCTTCAGGCCTTTTATATTTACATGAAGGGTATGAGCAAGTTGTCATACACAGAGATGTAAAGGCCAGTAATGTGTTGCTTGACAGTGAACTAAATGGGAGACTAGGCGATTTTGGGCTGGCAAGATTGTACGACCACGGGGCTAATCCGGGTACGACACGTCTCGTTGGCACTTTCGGGTACCTTGCACCAGAGTTGCCCAAGACAGGAAAGGCCTCCACCAAATCCGATGTGTTTGCTTTTGGTGCCCTTTTGCTTGAGGTTGTTTGCGGACGAAGGCCCGTTGAGCCCAAGGCAGCCCCAGAGGAGTTGGTTTTGGTGGATTGGGTTCGGGACACGTGGAAAGAAGGGAGTGTGGTTGGGCTAGTAGACCCGAAATTGGAAGGTGAGTTTGATGATTTTGAAGTAGTGATGGTTTTGAAGTTGGGGTTAATGTGTTCAAATGATGTGCCTATGGTAAGGCCTAGTATGAGGCAAGTGGTGAGGTATTTGGAAGGCGAGATCCTGTTACCGGATGACTTGAGTCCGCTGTTGGAAGGGAATGGCAGTGGGGGTGGGGGTCGTGGCGTGGGTGGCGAAGGGTTTGACGGTTATGAGAATTCGTTTTTGTTTTCGTCATCTTTCGAGAAGGGGTCGTATAGTTCATTCAGGAGAGGAGATGTTGATGCAAGTTTTGGTTCTATTTCTACTTCACCTATTTCTCTTCTCGATACCGGAGATGCCAGATAGTGAAAATTGAAGCAAAGTACATGTTGTACAAGCTTTTCTTCTTGCGGGGAAATTGGTCTGAGAAAAAGAACAGTTAGTTTTCAAGCATTTACTCAGGAAAACTGTATTCTTTGTTGTTTTTCTTTGAATAGCAATCACAAGACTCAAGAGTCCCCTTTGTTGGAACCGATATGAGCATTGAAGAGGACTATATGGTTGAATTTTGCAGTCTAGATTAGACATATATCACCGATATGCATTCTAAAATTGAAAAAGAGAAGGGTTTTTGGCGTGAACAAAATTGTGAAAGCTCTGTCACAAAAGTAATTTCCAATATTATCCTAATCGAAAACGAAATTTTACAATTACTTTTTGCTATATGAATCGACTACTAGCAGAATCACTTTAGTTCAACTACCCACACTTGCACTCTCAAACCCCATATGTTCACCCTTGCGTGTGCCGCCATTGTCTAGTAATTTTTATCCCACAAAGCGTGCCGTCTACAACAGCATGAGGGGAGTGGTATTATTAATCAAATCACTCTATAACTTGATGGGCAATGGCATGACATATCTCACAAGATTATAAACCCCTTCGCTATCAATTCCATCAAACAAACAGCCCCGTAATATTGGAACGTTTGAGTTTCAATTTTTTCCTTTGCCCTTTTTTCAATTCAAAGATTGGAAGAAAATAGCATACTTCCGTACCTTACTGGCCGGTCAAAAGGTGATGAGTTTAGGTCGCATCTGTTGAGACTGATGAAATTTCCTTAACCCTCTTGGTTTCCCCCTCAAAACAGATCGAAAATTCTATCCCAAAGGTACAGAAACACAAAAACCATTCATGCTTTATTCAAATTCATTAAGATATCCAGTCGATTTAACGAAACAAGGTGCAAGCAAACCTCAAATAGCAATCGAAGTCTTACATGTTTTCATCGAATGGGTTCGAAATTAGTCACAGGTAGTCGAAATCGTCAGCCAATTATAGGAGGCCTGTGAATTTTTCCCGAGGAATCAACGTATAGTCGGACCCGTTGCACTTCGTAATCGCAGGTAACGAAATGTTCTGGTGGAATAACTTGTATTTGAACTCCAGGCTTCTCTTCCTTTATTATCCTCTCTGCTTCTTCTACCGTCAAACCTACCACCTCCGGCCATTTCGTTTTCTGATTCATTCCTGATCAAAAATGTACTTTTGAGTGATCTTTTAATCGTCCTCATAATATGTAGCAAAAGGTTTTAATGCATTTGTTCTAAAGGAAAAACAACGAAAAGGTTTGAATAGCGAATTTTAGAAACAGTTTGCCAAGCCAGATTAGAAAAAGTAAAAACTAAATGTATTTTCTTTCCCCTTGTCATGTCCTTCCCCAACCAAGTTCAAGCCTATTTTAAATTGAAAAGTGAAAACCAATTAATCTGTCAAATTTCGAAGTAAAAACATGTGACATGTATTTTTGTGACCGAGGATCCCAAAGTCGTAATAAACAACTTGATTATTCTCTTCTCAGTTCCTTTTGATCTAGAGCATTGTTGGGTTGGTTCAAATTCCCAATAAATGAAAATTCCCAAAGCCTTGCACATGGTTCACAATTTCTGTTCTTCCCTAAGTGCTAGCTGGTTCCTTTTTAGTTTGCCGTGTGTCCTTGCATATTCTCATGGGAACATGTATTATGGTATTAATACATGGCTTAGTAGATGTTTATATAATGGGACGAGGGAAGTTATTTTTCGGTAGAGAGTGTAAAAACAGTGTGTGTGCAAGTGTAAAAATCAAGTTTTGTACTTGGTGTGAGAGTGGGTTCATGGTGAGAGTGGGTGTATAAGGGATTGGGTTTGAGATTTTAAATTTGGGTGTTTTCTTGTACTAATTCTCTCATAGTAAAAGAACGGGATCCTCTCCTTGGAGTAGGCGTGTTTTTGCCGAACCACGTAATTCTTGCGTGTCTCTCTCTATTTTATTTTTCATTGTACTTCCATTGGTTGCGATTTCGGTTGCATTTTGAATCTCGGTTCTCGGGTGCTTCCGCGTTTAATCCCAACAATCATTTGATATGGATCATCATAAGATGGAATTAAATTGAAATCAAAATTTCAATACCCTTTTGGTTTCTTCTTTTCTCAACTAGCTTTCCTTAGGTATTATGTGGATCTTAAGAATTACATGATCTGGCCAGGCCACTTGGAATGGACTTGGACCAAATTAAAGAAGAGAAGGAGCAACTTACTTGGGGGGATGACTGCTGATTCGTGACCGTTTTGCCATTGGGGAATCTTGGTTTCGTTGTTTTCCTCTGCCATAATTTGTAAGGATGAAATAGGCTCACTGCTTCTTAGAAAAAGTCTCTTGCCTCCCAATAAATTTGTAGCATAAACTGCGAAAAGAAACACTACTACAAGTATCAAAAACTTCCAATGGTTATCAAAGCAATGGCCGGCCACTGCCAACCTACTAGTCTTATTATTATTATTATTTTTTTTTTTTGGTCAAACGGAAGATATCCAACCCACTAGTCTTCACATGTATTCTAACCTATCCTACCATTATAAAAGAGAGGGAAAAATTTTCAGTGCTAGGTGGGTACCATGTGGTGCCGAGCGGGTACCACGTGGGATATACCCACCCGGCACCGAAAAATTTCTCAAAAGAGAGACTTTTGGTATGATATGGTGGTTCTAATTACGTTTTCCTCCTTTATATTTTCTCTTACTTTACTTGTTTTTTCCAAATTATTTCTGGCGGTTTGCCCCTTTTAAGTTTAGATCTTTCTTACTTTGGCTCTTAAATTTTCTTTCTCAGCTTCAACTGTTTTCTCTTTGAAAAAAAATCAAATTTCAACTCTTAAAGTTCTTATTTGCATAACTTCCACAGATCGATAACTTCTGTAAGTCTTATGGAATCTACTATACAAATACCACTTTATTACTCATTGGTTTTTTGAGATTTATTTTAGTTGGCACTGGCCTTGGAGCTTATGAGAGAGTGTTTCGTATGTGATGTAGGCGATGACTTTTGAAATTTCCATGATGGAACTTTGGTTGCGCGTACAATGAGTAGAAAAAATAAGGAGGTTATCGAGTAGAGGAGAAATTGGGCAAGAAATGAGAGAGCGAACGACGACTCAAATGTGATTAAAATTCATATTTTTAAGTTCAATAATCCTCTTTTGGTCTACTAAGACGAAGTTATTAAGCCGGTTCAGTTAAGAACAAGTCTATGGAGGTTGAGACTAATATCAAATTGAAAGTTTCGAAAAACTGAGGGATTGAACCATAAAAATAATATACTTTGATTTACGAAAAGTCATTCAAAAGTAAACCAATTCTAAGATCGTCAGAGCCACTAAGGCTAAAACACATTTTCGTGCCCCTTCCCCTCATTCTATATTCCATTCGGTACTTGCATTCCCAGTTCTATGGTATTGGTTCATTTCTTATAGACTTTGAGAGAATTCATAAGGCATTCAAGAATTTATCAAACCAAACAAAATCTGTTTAATCATAGGAATTTGCCTGAGACATACGCCCAAGACAATGCTTATACATTTATGAAGCCAAATTCCAATGTCCAAATCACAAAAAATAACACTTGACCACTACGACTACCAAACTAGCACCTTTTTATAACCTTTTCACCCCACCAATACTATCGCCACTACCTCGACCATAGTCACCTTATCATCGCACCATCATCTCCTCCTCCCATCATTTCACGCACTATAACAACAACCACCTCGCCATCATTCCACCACCATTGTTATTTCACCACCACCGACACTACAAAATAGTTTCAAAAGTTTAAAATATTGAAATCTATCGCCATCACTTCGCAAACACAATCTCCAAAATCGAAGAGTGTTTTTTGGAATATAAAACATTAACGATTTTCTAAATTATTTTGGATTGAGAATATTTCAGAAACATTCACCCCCAGCGCTTCAAAACCACGATCAATTACCACCATAACAATATTGCGAATATTATCACTTTAAAAAGAGGAAAATTTTCAAAATATCTCCCAAACTTTACACTTAATGTCTAAAACATTCACTTTTTCTATGCTGTACTCTCATACATTTGCGGTTATGTAGTGCTAAAATGATGGCAGTGGTGAATATTTAGTAGTGGTGGTGGAGTTGCATGTTGAGGTGTGATAGTCGTGGCACCGTAGTGGTGGTGTTGGTTGTATGTACGTAGTTGTTGAATGAAAGCGGAGGTGCCAGGGTTGAGGTGTGGTGCCAACGGTGGTAGCAGAGGAAAAGTTTGGTGGTAGTGGTGGAGAAGTGATGCTCGACTAGATGGTGAATTGATGGTGGCCGGTGTAGAGGTAGTGTTACGGTGAGAGTGTTGGTAGTGGAGAGATAGTAGTGCTAAGATAATTTTTGTAGTAGTCTAATTTCTACCCACTTTTCATAAACTGAATGTTATTATTATTTTTATGGTCGGAATCAACTGACTTTTAGAACTTTAAAAGTCCTCTTTATCGATATATTATAGGTCTTTATCTGATTTAAAATGAAAAAGACGCGAGAGTTTTACCAAAATGATTTATATTTCAACTCACTGATAGTAAATTGGTCATATGTTTTTATGTTAACATACTTTTAAATCCAAACTACTTGGGTTAGAAAGTACACTCAACAAACTTTTTAACGGTTCAAACCTTTCGAAAATCGAAGCTCAAGGGTGTCTGGAGCAAACCCACAAAATTTTACCCATTGTTGAGTGTTAGTGCACCTCAGACGCAAATCAGTGCTCCTCAGGCGCAATGCATCGTGCCCTGGGCGCATTCTTGAAACTTTATAACCTACCAAACTTTGCAATTTTGCCATGAACACTCCCGAACTCCGTTTTGCATGTGGTTCGAACCGTTGGAAAGCTTATCTAGCCTACTTTAATTTCTAACAAATTTAGTTTGGCTCCAAAAATATTTATGCATTAAAATATAGGACAACTTTACCCTCAACAGGTTTAAGAAAAAATTGGTTTGGAAAAATCCTTGAATCAAACTAACGTTAAACCTGATCGAAACCTATTTTATATCGATAAAGCGGGTATTCCAAGTACTAAAGTACGGTGGGATTGAACCATAAAAGTAATATACTTTGATTTACGAAAAGTTATTCAAAAGTAAACCAATTCTAAGATCGTCGGAGCCACTAAGGCTAAAACACATTTTCGCGTCCCTTCCCCTCATTCTATATTTCATTCAGTACTCGCATTCCCAATTCTATGGTATTTGTTCATTTCTTATAGAGTTTAAGAGAATTCAAAAGGCATTCCAGACTTTATCAAAGCACACAAAATCTGTTTAATCATCGGAATTTGCCTGAGACATATGCCCAAGTCAATGCTAGATTATACATTTATGAAGCCAAATTCCAATGTCCATATCATAAAAAATATCACTTGACCACTACGACTACCAAACCCCAACCTTTTTTTAACCTTTACACCCCACCAATACTATCGCCACTACCTCGACCATAGTCACCTTATCATTGCACCATCACCACCTCCTCCCATCATTTCACGCACTATCATGACAACCACCTCGCCAGCATTCAACCACCATTGTTATTTCACCACCACTGATGCCACAAAATAGTTTCAAAAGTTCATAATATTGAAATCTATCGCCATCACGTCGCAAACACAATCTCCAATATCGAAGAGTGTTTTTTGGAAAATAAAACATTAACGATTTTTAAATTGTTTTGGATTGAGAATATTTTAGAAACATTCAACCCTAGCACTTTAAAACCACGATCACCACCAAAACAATATTGTGAATATGACACTTTAAAAAGAGGAAAATTTTCAAAATATCGCCCAAACTTTACGCTCAATGCCTAAACCATTCACTCTTGCTATGTTGTACTCGATCTCATACTTTTGCGGTTATGTGGTGCTAAAATGATGGTAGTGGTGGATATGTAGTAGTGGTGGTGGAGTTGCATGTTGAGGTGTGATAGTTGTGGCACTGTAGTGGTGGTGTTGGTTGTACGTATGTAGTTGTTGAATGAAGGCGGAGGTGCCAAGGTAGAGGTGTAGTGCCAACGGTGGTAGCGGAGGAAAAGTGTGGTGGTAGTGGTGGAGAAGTGATGCTCGACTAGATGGTGAATTGATGGTGGTGTAGAGGTAGTGTTACGGTAACAGTGTTGGTAGTGGAGAGATAGTAGTGCTCAAATAAATTTTCTATCTGTCAAATAGCTACCCCCTTTTCATAAACTATTCATTATAATTTTTATGGTTGGTATGAACCGACTTTTAGAACTTTAAAAATCCTCTTTATTGATATATTATAGGTCTTTATCCGATTTAAAATGAAGAAGATGTGAGCGTTTTACCCGAATGATTTATAATTCAACTCACTGAGAGTAAATTGGTCATATCTTTTTATGTACAAATACCTTTATATCCAAACTACTTGGGTTAGAAAATACCGTCAACAAATTTTTTAACGGTTCAAACCTTTTGAAAATACGAGCTCAAGGGTGTCTGAAGCAAACCCGCAAAATTTGACCAATTGCTGAGTGTTAGTGGGCCTGAGGTGCATTGATCCTCAGACGCAAATCAATGCACCTCAGGCGCAATGCATCGTGCCCTGGGCGCATTCAAGATACTTTATAACCTACCATACTTTGAGATTTTGCCATGGACACTCCCGAACTCGGTTTTGCATGTGGTTTGAACCGTCGTAAAGCTTGTCTAGCCTACTTTAATTTCTAACAAATTTAGTTTGGCTCCAAAAATATTTGTACATTAAAATATAGGACAACTTTACCCTTTACAGGTTGAAGAATAAATTGGTTTGAAAAAATCCATGAATCAAACTAACGTTAAACCTGGTCGAAACCTATTTTATAATGATAAAGAGGGTATTCAAAGTACTAAAATATGGTGGGATTGAACCATAAAAATAATATACTTTAATTTACGAAAAGTTATTCAAAAGTAAACCAATTCTATGATCGTTGGAGCCACTAAGGCTAAAACACATTTTTGCGCCCCTACCCCTCATTCTATATTCCATTAAGTACTCGCATTCCTAGTTCTATTGTATTGGCTCATTTTTTATAGACTTTGAGAGATTTCATAAGGCATTCCAGAATTTATCAAACCAAACAAAATCTGTTTAATCATCGGAATTTGCCCGAGACACGCCCAAGACAATGCTTATACATTTATGAAGCCAAATTCCAATGTCCAAATCACAAAAAATAACACTTGACCACTACGACTACCAAACTAGCACCTTTTTATAACCTTTTCACCCCACCAATACTATCGCCACTACCTCGACCATAGTCACCTTATCATTGCACCATCACCACCTCCTCCCATCATTTCACGCACTATCATGACAACCACCTCTCCAGCATTCAACCACCATTGTTATTTCACCACCACTGACGCCACAAAATAGTTTCAAAAGTTCATAATATTGAAATCTATCGCCATCACGTCGCAAACGCAATCTCCAATATCGAAGATTGTTTTTTGGAATACAAAATATTAACAATTTTCTAAATTGTTTTAGAATATTTTAGAAACATTCACCTCCAGCGCTTCAAAACCACGATCACCACCAAAACAATATTGGGAATATTATCACTTTAAAAAGAGGAAAATTTTCAAAATATCTCCCAAACTTTACACTCAATGTCTAAAACATTCACTCTTGCTAAGTTGTACTCTCATACATTTGCAGTTATGTAGTGCTAAAATGATGGTAGTGGTGAATATTTAGTTGTGGTGGTGGAGTTGCAAGTTGAGGTGTGATGGTCGTGGCACCGTAGTGGTGGTGTTGGTTGTATGTACGTAGTTGTTGAATGAAGGCAGAGGTTCCAGGGTTGAGGTGAGGTGCCAACGGTGGTAGCAGAGGAAAAGTTTGGTGGTAGTGGTGGAGAAGTGATGCTCGACTAGATGGTGAATTGATGGTCGCCGATGTAGCGGTAGTGTTATGGTGAAAGTGTTGGTAGTGGAGAGATAGTAGTGCTAAGATAATTTTTGTAGCGGTCTAATTGCTACCTCCTTTTCATAAATTGGACGTTATTATTTTTATGGTTGGAATCAATGACTTTTAGAACTTTTAAAATCCTCCTTATCGATATATTATAGGTCTTTATCCGATTTAAAATGAAAGAGATGCGAGCGTTTTACCAAAATGATTTATATTTAAACTCACTGACAGTAAATTGGTCCCATCTTTTTATGTTAACATTCTTTTAAATCCAATCTACTTGGGTTAGAAAGTACACTCAATAAACTTTTTAACGGTTCCAACCTTTCGAAAATCGGAGCTCAAGGGTGTCTGGAGCGAACCCGCAAAATTTTACCAATTGCTGAGTGTTAGTGCGTCTCAGACGCAAATCAGTGCGCCTTAGGCGCAATGCATCGCGCCCTGGGCGCATTCTTGAAACTTTATAACCTACCAAACTTTGCGATTTTGCCATGGACACTCCCGAACTCCGTTTTGCATGTGGTTTGAGCCGTTGGAAAGCTTGTCTAGCCTACTTTAATTTCTAACAAATTTAGATTGGTTCCAAAATTATTTATACATTAAAATGTAGGACAACTTTACCCTCAACATGTTGAAGAATAAATTGGTTTGGAAAAATCCTTGAATCAAACTAACGTTAAAGCTTATCGAAACCTAATTTATATCGATAAAGCGGGCATTCCAAGTACTAAAGTATGGTGTGATTGAACCATAAAAGTAATATACTTTTATTTACGAAAAGTTTTTCAAAAGTAAACCAATTCTAAGATCGTCGGAGCCACTAAGGCTAAAACACATTTTCGCGCCCCGTCCCCTCATTCTATATCCCATTCAATACTCACATTCCCAGTTCTTTAGTATTTGTTTATTTCTTATAGAGTTTGAGAGAATTCAAAAGGCATTCCAGACTTTATCAAAGCACACAAAATCTGTTTAATCGTTGGAATTTGCCTGAGACATACGCCCAAGACAATGCTAGCTTATACATTTACGAAGCCAAATTCCAATGTCCATATCACAAAAATTATCACTTGACCACTACGATCGACTACCAAACCACCACCTTTTTATAACCTTTTCACCCCACCAATACTATCGCCACTACCTCGACCATAGTCACCTTATCATGCACCATCACCACCTCCTCCCATCATTTCATGCACTATCACGACAACCACCTCACCAACATTCAACCACCATTGTTATTTTGCCACCAACGACGCCACAAAATAGTTTCAAAAGTTCATAATATTGAAATCTATCACCATCACTTCGCAAACACTATCTCCAATATCGAAGAATGTTTTTTGAAATATAAAACATTAACGATTTTCTAAATTGTTTTCGATTGAGAATATTTCAGAAACATTCACCCCCAGCACTTCAAAACCACGATCACCACCAAAACAATATTGCAAATATTATCACTTTAAAAAGAGGAAAATTTTCAAAGTATCTCCCAAACTTTACACTCCATGTCTAATACAAGGGAGTGTGGTTGGGTGGTAGACCCGAAATTGGAAGGTGACTTTGATGATTTTGAGGTAGTGATGGTTTTGAAGTTGGGGTTAATGTGTTCAAATGATGTGCCTATGGTAAGGCCTAGTATGAGGCAAGTGGTGAGGTATTTGGAAGGCGAGGTCCCGTTACCGGATGACTTGAGACCGCTGTTGGAAGGGAATGGCGGCGGGGGCGGGGGTGGGGGTCGTGACAGGGGTGGCGAAGGGTTTGACGGTTATGAGAATTCGTTTTTGTTTTCGTCGTTTCGAGAAGGGGTCGTATAGTTCATTCAGGAGAGGAGATGTTGATGCAAGTTTTGGTTCTATTTCTACTTCACCTATTTCTCTTCTCGATACTGGAGATGCGAGATAGTGAAAATTGAAGCAAAAGTAAATGTTGTACAAATCTTTTCTTTTTGCGGGGAAATTGTTCTGAGAAAAAGAACAATTTAGTGTTCAAGCAATCACAAGACTCATGAGGCCCCTTTGTGGACTATATGTTGAAATTTAGCAGTGTAGATTAAACATATATCGCCGATATGTATTCTAATATTGAAAAAGAGAACGGTTTGTGGTGTGAACAAAATTGTGAAGCTTTGTCACAAAAGTAATATCCAATATTATCCTAATCGAAAACGAAATTTCACAATTACTTTTTGCTATATGAATCAACTACTAGGGCAAAGTACGTAGCATAATCACTTTAGTTCAACTTCCCACACTCGTACTCTCAAACCACATATGTTCACCCATGCGTGTGGCCCCACCGTCTAGTAATTTTAATCTCATAAAGCGTGCCGTCTATGTTCAACACTATGAGGGGAGTGGTATTATTAATCAAATCACTCTATAACTCGATGGGCAATGGCATAACATATCTCACAAGATTATAAACCCCTTCACTATCAGTCTCGTCAAACAAACAGCCCCGTAATATTGGAGCGTTTGAGTTTCAATTTTTTCCTTCGCCCTTTTTCAATCCAAAGATTGGAAGAAAATAGCATACCTCCGTACCTTCTTGGCCGGTGAAAAGGTGATGAGTTTAGGTCGCATCCGTTGAGAATGATGATATTTCCTTAACCCTCTTTGTTTCCCCCTCTAAACAGATCGAAAATTCTATCCCAAAGGTACAGAAACACAAAAACCATTCATGCTTTATTCAAATTCATTAAGATATCCAGTCGATTTAACAAAACAAGGTGCAAGCAATCCTCAAATAGCAATCGAAGTCTTACATGTTTTCATTGAATGGGTTCGAAATTAGTCACAGGAAGTCGAAATCGTCAGCCAATTATAGGAGGGCTATCAACTTTTCCCGAGGAATCAACGTATAGTCGGACCCGTTGCACTTCGTAATCGCAGGTAACGAAATGTTCTGGTGGAATAACTTGTATTTGAACTCCAGGCTTCTCTTCCTTTATTATCCTCTCTGCTTCTTCTACCGTCAAACCTACCACCTCCGGCCATTTCGTTTTCTGATTCATTCCTGATCAAAAATGTACTTTTGAGTGATCTTGAATCTGTTGTGCTTTATGGGAGTCGCACACAATTTATGAGAGGAAAAAACTCCGACTTTGTATTAATCGACTCAAATACAAATCATGGAAACCCTCTCTCAAGGCAACTCTAGTTCTCTGTGATCTCTCTCTTAGTTCCACACCTTTCTACTCCTAAACATACATGTATATTTACAAGAAAGGCGAAACAAAAGTCCAAAGCCATTTAAGGCTCACTCACGCGAGAATCAAATCGCCGGAGGGATCCGGCACCTAAAATCTCAGCTGTTAGTGGCTAAGATCATTGACTTTGGGGCCTGGGTCACTTTCAATTGGGACCCCTCTCATCAATGGGTAAAATCCAACAGAATCGTCCTCATAATATGTAGCAAAAGCTTT
The DNA here is from genome assembly GCF_030253575.1 of Rhododendron vialii. Lineage (NCBI taxonomy): Eukaryota > Viridiplantae > Streptophyta > Magnoliopsida > Ericales > Ericaceae > Rhododendron > Rhododendron vialii. The sequence continues at coordinate 38,053,070 of NC_080561.1, read as the reverse complement.
CAATGCATTTGCTCTAAAGGACAAAACAAAGGAAGGATCGAAAACGAATTTTAGCAACAATTTCGGAACATCAAATCGAACACAACTTTGCAAAAAGGCTACTGCTCTTGTTTGCCAAGCTAGATTGGAAAACGTACTTTTTGCTTCTCTTTATTTTTTAACGTACATCAATTTCGGAACACCAAATCGAACACAAGTTCAGGTCAATGGTATATTGAAAAGTGAAAGCTAATTAATTTGTCAGGTCAATGGTATATGAACTAGTACTTGATTATTTTCTCCCCATTTTCTTTTGAACTAGATCATTTGACATGGATCATCAGAAGATGTAATTAAATTGAAATCAAGATCTTAAATTTCCATTTTTTATTTTTCTTCTTTCCTCAACTAGCCTACTCCCTAGGCATCTTGTGGATCTTAAGAATGAGACAATCTGGTCCTCTAGGAATGGACTTCGACCAAACCACAGAAGAGAGAAGGAGCATCTTACTTTGGGGGATGGCTGCTGATTGATGACCATTTTGCCCTTGGGGAATCTTGGTTTCTCTGTTTTCCTCTGCCATAATTTGTAAGGATGAAATAGGCTCACTGCTTCTCAGAAAAAGTTTCTTGCCTCCCACTAAATTTGTAGCATAAACAGCGAAAAGAAATACTACGAATAAACATTGAAGCAATGGCCGGCCACTGCCAACCTACTAGTCTTCACATGTATTATTCTATCCTATCCTATCCTACCATTATAAAAGAGAGAGACTTTTGGTATGCTGTAAAGCAAAAACAACGAAAAGAACGGAAAGGTTTGAATAGCGAATTTTAGAAACAGTTTGCCAAGCCAGATTAGAAAAACTTTTGTTTCTCTACATTTTCTAAGATCAAGCCTCATTTAAACTAAAAAGTAAAAACTAAATATATTTTCTTTCCCCTTGTCATGTCCTTCCCCAACCAAGTTCAAGCCTATTTTAAATTGAAAAGTGAAAACCAATTAATCTGTCAAATTTCGAAGTAAAAACATGTGACATGTATTTCTGTGACAGAGGATCCCAAAGTCGTAATAAACAACTTGATTATTCTCTTCTCAGTTCCTTTTGATCTAGATCATTGTTGGGTTGGTTCAAATTCCCAATAAATGAAAATTCCCAAAGTCTTGCACATGGTTCACAATTTCTGTTCTTCCCTAAGTGCTAGCTGTTGTGCTAGCTGGTTCCTTTTTAATTTGCCGTGTGTCCTTCCATTTTCTCATGGGAACATGTATTATGGTATTAATACATGGGTTAGTAGATGTTTATATAATGGGACGAGGGAAGTTCTTTTTCGGTAGAGAGTATGAGGGGTAAAAACAGTGTGTGCAATTGTAAAAATCAAGTCTTCTACTTGGTGTGAGAGTGGGTGTATAAGGGGTTGGGTTTGTGTTTTCAAACTCGGGTGTTCTCTGGTACTAATTCTCTCATAGTGAAAGAACGGGATCCTCTCCGTGGAGTAGGCGTGTTTTTGCCGAACCACGTAAATCTTGCAGGTCTCTCTCTATTTTATTTTTCATCGTCCTTCCATTGGTTACGATTGAGGTTGCGTTTCGAATCTCGATTCTTGGATGCTTCCGCGTTTAATCCCAACAATCATTTGATATGGATCATCATAAGATGGAATTAAATTGAAATCAAAATTTCAATACCCTTTTAGTTTCTTCTTTTCTCAACTAGCTTTCCTTAGGTATCATGTGGATCTTAAGAATTACATGATCTGGCCAGGCCACTTGGAATGGACTTGGACCAAATTAAAGAACAGAAGGAGCAACTTACTTGGGGGGATGACTGCTGATTCATGACCGTTTTGCCCTTGGGGAATCTTGGTTTCGTTGTTTTCCTCTGCCATAATTTGTAAGGAAGAAATAGGCTCACTGCTTCTCAGAAAAAGTCTCTTGCCTCCCAATAAATTTGTAGCATAAACTGCGAAAAGAAATACTACTACAAGTATCAAAAACTTCCAATGGTTATCAAAGCAATGGCCGGCCACTGCCAACCTACTAGTCTTATTATTATTATTAATTTTTTTTTTGGGTCAAATGGAAGATATCCAACCCACTAGTCTTCACATGTATTCTAACATATCCTGCGATTATAAAAGAGAGGGAAAATTTTTCAATGCCGAGTGGGTACCATGTGGTGCTGAGCGAGTACCACGTGGGATATACCCACCCGGCATCGAAAAATTTCTCAAAAGAGAGGCTTTTGGTATGCTATGGTGGTTCTAATTACGTTTTCCTCCTTTATATTTTCTCTTTACTTTACTTGTTTTTTTCAAATGATTTCTGGCGATTTGCCCCTTTTAAGTTTAGATCTTTCTTACTTTGGCTCTTAAATTTTCTTTCTCAGCTTCAACTATTTTCTATTTGAAAAAAAATCAAATTTCAACTCTTAAAGTTCTTATTTGCATAATTTCCATTATGGAGGAGAAGGGGTGTAACCGCTAGATGAGGAGCTGGATGTGGAACTGGAAGCATCTTCGGCGAGAGGAATTGGCTCGTCGGGAACTGGAGGTGTTCGAGAACGTCTCTCTTCTTGCTCGGGGAATGGTCTTGAAGGACCAGCTAAAACAGGATTGTCGGCTGCACGGGTACGCCGATCAATGAAACCTCCATAAGAAGCTTTGTAACTACGCAATACCTGAGCTGCCCTTGCTCGGCCTGAAAGGTATGTCCCTTCACTGTTGAAAGCAAGTGCACGTCTGATATCTACTACATGAACTTGAGGGGTTATGATGTTATGGCCTTAATATGTTTGGAGCTGAAACATAACAAAATACACAAATAAATAGAAGCATGAGAAGGCTTTTTCTGAAAAAGAAGAACATACGGATTAGGAGGAAAGCACTAACATGGGCTCCCGAATATGTGAGGAGCATGAAAACCAATCACTTGGCCGTCCTCATCTCTGGGTTCGAAGTTGCCTGTAACAATTAGAAAGTCATCATCATCCCCTCGAGCAGAATCAGGGAGTTCAAGGACAAATTCTTTCTAGAATCCCTACTTTTTAAATAGTATGTGAGGGCATCCCCGGTTCTGGAGATGCTGTATAAATGGTGGATGTCGTATAAACCTAAAGAAGTCCCTAACATTTGATTTAGGGCATTTATACCCATAACCACTCGAAAGAAATTGGCTGAAACCTGCATTGGGGAAAGCCTATAGTATGCCAGAACCTGGCGAAGCAGGGGAGCTAGTCTTATGGAATCTACTATACAAATACCACTTTATTACTCTTTGGTTTTTTGAGATTTATTTTAGTTGGCACTAGCCTTGGAGCTTGCGAGAGAGTGTTTCGTATGTGATGTAGGCGATGACTATTGAAATTTCCATGATGGCACTTTGGTTGCGCGTACGATGAGCAAAAGAAAATAAAGAGGTTATCGAGTAGAGGAGGGATTGGGCAAGAGATAAGAGAGCGAACGACGACTCAAATGTGATTAAAATTCATATTTTTAAGTTCAGTAATCCTCTTTTGGTCTACTAAGATGAAGTTATTAAGCCGGTTCAGTTAAGAACCAGTCTATGGAGGTTGAGACTGATATCAAATTGAAAGTTTCAAAAAACTGAGGGATGGAACCATAAAAATAATATACTTTGATTTACGAAAAGTTATTCAAAAGTAAACCAATTCTAAGATCGTTGGAGCCACTAAGGCTAAAACAAATTTTCGTACCCCTTCCCCTCATTTTATATTCCATTCAGTACTTGCATTCCCAGTTCTATGGTATTGGTTCATTTCTTATAGACTTTGAGAGAATTTCATAAGGCATTCCAGAATTTATCAAACCAAACAAAATCTGTTTAATCATCGGAATTTGCTTGAGACATACGCCCAAGACAATGCTTATACATTTATGAAGCCAAATTCCAATGTCCAAATCACAAAAAATATCACTTGACCACTACGACTACCAAACCACCACCATTTTATAACCTTTTCAGCCCACCAATACTATCGCTATTCACCTTATCATCGCACCATCATCACCTCCTCCCATCATTTCATGCACTATCACGACAACCACCTCGCCAGCATTCCACCACCATTGTTATTTCACCACCACCGACGCTACAAAATAGTTTCAAAAGTTCAAAATATTGAAATCTATCGCCATCACTTCGCAAACACAATCTCCAATATCGAAGAGTGTTTTTTCGAATATAAAACATTAACGATTTTCTAAATTGTTTTGGATGAAGAATATTTCAGAACCATTCACCCCCAGCGCTTCAAAACCACGATCACCACCATAACAATATTGCGAATATTATCACTTTAAAAAGAGGAAAATTTTCAAAATATCTCCCAAACTTTACACTTAATGTCTAAAACATTCACTCTTTCTATGCTGTACTCGATCTCATACATTTGCAGTTATGTAGTGCTAAAATGATGGTAGTGGTGAATATTTAGTAGTGGTGGTGGAGTTGCATGTTGAGGTGTGATAGTCGTGGCACCGTAGTGGTGGTGTTGGTTGTATGTACGTAGTTGTGAATGAAGGCAGAGGTTCCAGGGTTGAGGTGTGGTGCTAACGGTGGCAGCAGAGGAAAAGTTTAGTGGTGGTGGTGGAGAAGTGATGCTCGACTAGATGGTTTATTGATGGTGGCCGGTGTAGAGGTAGTGTTATAGTGAAAGTGTTGGTAGCGGAGAGATAGTAGTGCTAAGATAATTTTTGTAGCGGTCTAATTGCTACCCACTTTTCATAAACTGGACATTATTATTTTTATGGTTGTAATCAAGTGACTTTTAGAACTTTAAAAGTCCTCTTTATCGATATATTAAAGGTCTTTATCCGATTTAAATTGAAGGAGATGCGAGTGTTTTACCAAAATGATTTATATTTCAACTCATTGACGGTAAATGGGTCATATATTTTTATGTTAACATACTTTTAAATCCAAACTACTTGGGTTAGAAAGTATACTCAACAAACTTTTTAATGGTTCAAACCTTTCGAAAATCGGAGCTCAGGGGTGTCTGGAGCGAACCCGCAAAATTTTACCCATTGCTGAGTGTTAGTGCACCTCAGACGCAAATCAGTGCGCCTCAGGCGCAATGCATCGCGCGCTGGGCGCATTCTTGAAACTTTATAACCTACCAAACTTTGAGATTTTGCCATGGACACTCCCGAACTCCGTTTTGCATGTGGTTTGAACCGTTGGAAAGCTTGTCTAGCCTACTTTAATTTCTGACAAATTTAGTTTGGCTCCAAAAAAGTTTATACATTAAAATATAGGACAACTTTACCCTCAACAGGTTGAAGAATAAATTGGTTTGGAAAAATCCTTGAATCAAACAAACGTTAAACCTGATCGAAACCTATTTTATATCGGTAAAGCGGGTATTCCAAGTACTAAAGTATGGTGGGATTGAACCACAAAAGTAATATACTTTGATTTACGAAAAGTTATTAAAAAGTAAACCAATTCTAAGATCGTCGGAGCCAATAAGGCTAAAACATATTTTCGCGCCCATTCCTATCATTCTATATTCCATTCAGTACTCGCATTCCCAGTTCTATGGTATTTGTTCAATTCTTATAGAGTTTGAGAGAATTCAAAAGGCATTCCAGACTTTATCAAAGCACACAAAATCTGTTTAATCATCGGAATTTGCCTGAGACATATGCCCAAGACAATGCTAGCTTATACATTTACGAAGCCAAATTCCAATGTCCATATCACAAAAAATATCACTTGACCACTACGACTATCAAACCACCACCTTTTTATAACCTTTACACCCCACCAATACTATCGCCACTACCTCGACCATAGTCACCTTATCATTGCACCATCACCACCTCCTCCCATCATTTCACGCACTATCACGACAACCACCTCGCCAGCATTCAACCACGAATGTTATTTCACCACCACTGATGCCGCAAAATAGTTTCAAAAGTTCATAATATTGAAATCTATCGCCATCACGTCGCTAACACAATCTCCAATATCGAAGAGTGTTTTTTGGAAAATAAAACATTAACGATTTTCTAAATTGTTTTGGATTGAGAATATTTCAGAAACATTCAACCCCAGCACTTCAAACCCACGATCACCACCAAAACAATATTGCGAATATTACACTTTAAAAAGAGGAAAATTTTCAAAATATCACCCAAACTTTACACTCAATGTCTAAACCATTCAATCTTGCTATGTTGTACTCGATCTCATACTTTTGCGGTTATGTGGTGCTAAAATGATGGTAGTGGTGGGTATGTAGTAGTGGTGGTGGAGTTGCATGTTGTGGTGTGATAGTTGTGGCACTGTAGTGGTGGTGGAGTTGCATGTTGAGGTGTGATAATTGTGGCACTGTAGTGGTGGTGTTGGTTGACGTACGTTCTTGTTGAATGAAGGGGGAGGTGCCAGAGTTGAGGTGTAGTGCCAATGGTGGTAGCGGAGGAAAAGTGTGGTGGTAGTGGTGGAGAAGTGATGCTCGACTAGATGGTGGTGTAGAGGTAGTGTTACGGTGACAGTGTTGGTACTGGAGAGATAGTAGTGCTCAAATAAATTTTCTAGTGGCCAAATAGCTACCCCTTTTCATAAACTATTCATTATAATTTTTATGGTTGGAATGAACCGACTTTTAGAACTTTAAAAATCCTCTTTATTGATATATTATAGGTCTTTATCCGATTTATAAGGAAGAAGATGTGAGCGTTTTACTTGAATGATTTATAATTCAACTCACTGAGAGTAAATTGGTCATATCTTTTTATGTACAAATACTTTTATATCCAAACTACTTGGGTTAGAAAATACCATCAACAAACTTTTTTAACGGTTCAAACCTTTTGAAAATAAGAGCTCGGGAGTGTTTGGAGCAAACCCGCAAAATTTGACCAATTGCTGAGTGTTAGTGCGCCTCAGACGCAAATCAATGCGCCTCAGGCGCAATGCACCGCGCCCTGGGCGCATTCATGAAAGTTTATAACCTACCATACTTTGAGATTTTGCCATGGACACTCCGGAACTCGGTTTTGCATGTGGTTTGAACAGTTGAAAAGCTTGTCTAGCCTCCTTTAATTTCTAACAAATTTAGTTTGGCTCAAAAACTATTTATACATTAAAATATAGGACAACTTTACCCTCAACAGGTTGAAGAATAAATTGGTATGGAAAAATCCTTGAATCAAACTAGCGTTAAACCTGATCGAAACCTATTTTATAATGATAAAGAGGGTATTCAAAGTACTAAAATATGGTGGGACTAAACCATAAAAATAATATACTTTGATTTACGAAAAGTTATTCAAAAGTAAACCAATTCTATGATTGTCGGAGCTACTAAGGCTAAAACACATTTTTGCGCCCTTTCCCCCCTTCTATATTCCATTCAGTACTCGCATTCCCAGTTCTATGGTATTGGTTCATTTTTTATAGACTTTGAGAGAATTCATAAGGCATTCCAGAATTTATCAAACCAAACAAAATCTGTTTAATCATCAGAATTTGCTTGAGACATGCTAAAGACAATGCTTATACATTTATGAAGCCAAATTCCAATGGCCAAATCACAAAAAATATCACTTGACCACTACGACTAAGAAACCACCACCTTTTTATAACCTTTTCACCCAACCAATACTATCGCCACTACCTTGACCATAGTCCCCTTATCATTGCACCATCACCACCTCCTCTCATCATTTCACGCACTATCACGACAACCACTTCGCCAGCATTCCACCACCATTGTTATTTCACCACCACCGATGCTACAAAATAGTTTTAAAAGTTCAAAATATTGAAATCGATCGCCATCACTTCGCAAACACAATCTCCAATATCGAAGAGTGTTTTTTGGAATATAAAACATTAACGATTTTCTAAATTGTTTGAGAATATTTCAGAAACATTCACCTCCAGCGCTTCAAAACCACGATCACCACCAAAACAATATTGCGAATATTATCACTTTAAAAAGAGGAAAATTTCAAAATATCTTCCAAACTTTACACTCAATGTCTAAAACATTCACTCTTGCTAAGCTGTACTCTCATACATTTGCGGTTATGTAGTGCTAAAATGATGGTAGTGGTGAATATTTAGTTGTGGTGGTGGAGTTGCATGTTGAGGTGTGATAGTCGTGGCACTGTAGTGGTGGTGTTGGTTGTATGTACATAGTTGTTGAATGAAGGCGGAGGTTCCAGGGTTAAGGTAAGGTGCCAACGGTGGTAGCAGAGGAAAAGTTTGGTGGTAGTGGTGGAGAAGTGATGCTCGACTAGATGGTGAATTGATGGTCGCCGGTGTAGAGGTAGTGTTACGGTGAAAGTGTTGGTAGTGGAGAGATAGTAGTGCTAAGATAATTTTTGTAGCGGTCTAATTGCTACCCCCTTTCCATAAACTGGACGTTATTATTTTTATGGTTGGAATCAACTGACTTTTAGAACTTTAAAAATCCTCTTTATCGATATATTATAGGTCTTTATCCGATTTAAAATGAAGGAGATGCGAGCGTTTTACCAAAATGATTTATATTTGAACTCACTGACAGCAAATTGGTCACATCTTTTTATGTTGACATTCTTTTAAATCCAATCTACTTGGGTTAGAAAGTATACTCAACAAACTTTTTAACGGTTCAAACCTTTCGAAAATCAGAGCTCAGGGGTGTCTGGAGCGAACCCGCAAAATTTTACACATTGCTGAGTGTTAGTGCACCTCAGACGCAAATCAGTGCGCCTCAGGCGCAATGCATCGCACGCTGGGCGCATTCTTGAAACTTTATAACCTACCAAACTTTGAGATTTTGCCATGGACACTCCCGAACTCCGTTTTGCATGTGGTTTGAACCATTGGAAAGCTTGTCTAGCCTACTTTAATTTCTGACAAATTTAGTTTGGCTCCAAAAAAGTTTATACATTAAAATATAGGACAACTTTACCCTCAATAGGTTGAAGAATAAATTGGTTTGGAAAAATCCTTGAATCAAACAAACGTTAAACCTGATCGAAACCTATTTTATATCGGTAAAGCGGGTATTCCAAGTACTAAAGTTTGGTGGGATTGAACATAAAAGTAATATACTTTGATTTAAGAAAAATTATTCAAAAGTAAACCAATTCTAAGATAGTCGGAGTCACGAAGGCTCAAACACATTTTCGCGCCCCTTCCCCTCATTCTATATCCCATTCAGTACTCGTATTCTCAGTTCTTTGGTATTTGTTCATTTCTTATAGAGTTTGAGAGAATTCAAAAGGCATTCCAGACTTTATCAAAGCACACAAAATGTGTTTAATCATCAGAATTTGCCTGAGACATACGCCCAAGACAATGCTAGCTTATACATTTACGAAGCCAATTTCCAATGTCCATATCACAAAAAATATCACTTCACCACTACGACTACCAAACCACCACCTTTTTATAACCTTTTCAGCCTACCAATACTCTTGCCACTACCTTGACCATAGTCACCTTATCATGCACCATCACCACCTCCTCCCATCATTTCACGCACTATCACGACAACCACCTCGCCAGCATTCAACCACCATTGTTATTTCACCACCAACGACGCCACAAAATAGTTTCAAAAGTTCATAATATTGAAATCTATCGCCATCACTTCACAAACACTATCTCCAATATCAAAGAGTGTTTTTTGAAATATAAAACATTAACGATTTTCTAAATTGTTTTCGATTGAGAATATTTCAGAAACATTCACCCCCAGCACTTCAAAACCATGGTCACCACCAAAACAATATTGCAAATATTATCACTTTAAAAAGAGAAAATTTTTCAAAGTATCTCCGAAACTTTACACTCCATGTCTAATACAAGGGAGTGTGGTTAGGGTGGTAGAGCCGAAAGTGGAAGGTGAGTTTGATGATTTTGAGGTAGTGATGGTTTTGAAGTTGGGGTTAATGTGTTCAAATGATGTGCCTATGGTAAGGCCTAGTATGAGGCAAGTGGTGAGGTATTTGGAAGGCGAGGTCCCGTTACCGGATGACTTGAGACCGCTGTTGGAAGGGAATGGCGGCGCGGGTGGGGGTCGTGGCAGGGGTGGCGAAGGGTTTGACGGTAATGAGAATTCGTTTTTGTTTTCGTCGTCTTTCGAGAAGGGGTCGTATAGTTAATTCAGGAGAGGAGATGTTGATGCAAGTTTTGGTTCTATTTCTACTTCACCTATTTCTCTTCTCGATACTGGAGATGCCAGATAGTGAAAATTGAAGCAAAAGTGGTCGTACAGAGCTTTTCTTTTTGCGGGGAAATTGTTCTGAGAAAAAGAACAATTTAGTGTTCAAGCAATTACTCAGGAAAACTGTTTTCTTTGTTGTTTTTTTCAATAGCAATCACAAGACTCATGAGGCCCCTTTGTGGACTATATGTTGAAATTTAGCAGTGTAGATTAAACATATATCGCCGAAATGTTTTCTAATATTGAAAAAGAGAACGGTTTGTCGTGTGAACAAAATTGTGAAGCTTTGTCACAAAAGTAATTTCCAATATTATTCTAATCGAAAACGAAATTTTACAATTACTTTTTGCTATATGAATCGACTACTAGCAGAATCACTTTAGTTCAACTATCCATGCTCGAACTCCCAAACCCCATATGTTCACCCTTGCGTGTGCCCCCACTGTCTAGTAATTTTAATATCACAAAGCGTGCCGTCTACAACACCATGAGGGGAGTGGTATTATTAATCAAATCACTCTATAACTTGATGGGCAATGGCATAACATATCTCAATGGATTATAAACGCCTTTGCTATCAGTCCCGTCAAACAAACAGCCCGTAATATTGGAGTGTTTGAGTTTCAATTTTTTCCTTTGCCCTTTTTTCAATCCAAAGATTCGAACAAAATAGCATACTTCTGTACCTTCTTGGCCAGTGAAAAGGTGTTGAGTTTAGGTCGCATCCGTGGAGAATGATGAAATTTCCTTAACCCTCTTGGTTTCCCCCTCAAAACAGATCGAAAATTCTTTCCCAAAGGTACAGAAACACAAAACCATTCATGCTTTATTCAAATTCATTAAGATACAAAAAAGGTGCAAGCAAGCCTCAAATAGCGATCGAAGTCCAACATGTTTTCATCGAATGGACTCGAAATTAGTCACAGCAAGTCGAAATCGTCAGCCAATTATAGGAGGCCAATGAACTTTTCCCGAGGAATCAACGTGTAGTCGGACCCGTTGCACTTTGTAATCACAGGTATAAACACTGTTTGGTGGAAGAACTTGTATTTGAACTCCAGGCTTCTCTTCCTTTATTATCCTCTCGGCTTCTTCTACCGTCAAACCTACCACCTCCGGCCATTTCGTTTTCTGATTCATTCCTGAAATGTACTTTTGAGTGATCTTGAATCGTCCTCAAATATGTAGCAAAAGGTTTCAATGCATTTGCTCTAAAGGAAAAAGAACGAAAAGGTTTGAATAGCGAATTTTAGAAACAGTTAGCCAAGCCAGATTAGAAAAAGTAAAAACTAATTAAATGTATTTTCTTTCCTCTTGTCAAGTCCTTCCCCAACCAAGTTCAAGCCTATTTTAAATTGAAAAGTGAAAACCAATTAATCTGTCAAATTTCGAAGTAAAAACATGTGACATGTATTTTTGTGACAGAGGATCCCAAAGTCGTAATAAACAACTTGATTATTATCTTCTCAGTTCCTTTTGATCTAGATCATTGTTGGGTTGGTTCAAATTCCCAATAAATGAAAATTCACAATTTCTGTTCTTCCCTAAGTGCTAGCTGTTGTGCTAGCTGGTTCCTTTTTAATTTGCCGTGTGTCCTTCCATATTCTCATGGGAACATGTATTATTGTTTTAATACATGGGTTAGTAGATGTTTATATAATGGGACGAGGGAAGTTCTTTTTCGGCAGAGAGTAAAGAGGGGTAAAAACAGTGTGTGTGCAAGTGTAAAAGTCAAGTCTTGTACTTGGTGTGAGAGTGGGTTCTTGGTGAGAGTGGGTGTATAAGGGGTTGGGTTTGGGTTTTCACACTCGGGTGTTCTCTTGTACTAATTCCTTCATAGTGAAAGAATGGGATCCTCTCCGTGGAGTAGGCGTGTTTTTGCCGAACCACGTAATTCTTGCGTGTCTCTCTCTATTTTAGTTTCTACTTTTCTCAACTAGCTTTCCTTAGGTATCATGTGGATCTTAAGAATTACATGATCTGGTCAGGCCACTTGGAATGGACTTGGACCAAATTAAAGAAGAGAAGGAGCAACTTACTTGGGGGGATGACTGCTGATTCATGACCGTTTTGCACTTGGGGAATCTTGGTTTCATTGTTTTCCTCTGCCATAATTTGTAAGGATGAAATAGGCTCACTGCTTCTCAGAAAAAGTCTCTTGCCTCCCAGTATTTTTGTAGCATAAACTGTGAAAAGAAATACTAGTACAAGTATCAAAAACTTCCAATGGTTATCAAAGCAATGGCCGGCCGCTGCCAACCTACTAGTCTTATTTTATTTTATTTTTTTTGGGGTCAAACGGAAGATATCCAACCCACTAGTCTTCACATGTATTCTAACCTATCCTACCATTATAAAAGAGAGGGAAAATTGTTCAGTGCCGGATGGGTACCATGTGGTGCCGAGCGGGTACCACGTGGGATATACCCACCCGGCACCGAAAAATTTCTCAAAAGAGAGACTTTTGGTATGCTATGGTGGTTCTAATTACGTTTTCCTTCTTCATATTCTCTCTTTACTTTACTTGTTTTTTTCAAATTATTTCTGGCGGTTTGCCCCTTTTAAGTTTAGATCTTTCTTATTTTGGCTCTTAAATTTTCTTTCTCAGCTGCAACTATTTTCTCTTTGAAAAAACATCAAATATCAACTCTTAAAGTTCTTATTTGCATAACTTCCACAGATCGATAACTTCTGTGAGTCTTATGAAATCTACCATACAAATACCACTTTATTACTCATTGGTTTTTTGAGATTTATTTTAGTTGGCACTGGCCTGGAGCTTGTGAGAGAGTGTTTCGTATGTGATGTAGGCGATGACTTTTGAAGTTTCATTGATGGCACTTTGGTTGCGCGTACGGTGAGTTGAAGAAAATAAAGAGGTTATCGAGTAGAGGAGGGATTGAGCAAGAGATGAGAGAGCGAACGACAACTCGAATGTGATTAAAATTCATATTTTCAAGTTCAATAATCCTCTTTTGGTCTACTAAGACGAAGTTATTAAGCCGGTTCAATTAAGAACAAGTCTATGGAGGTTGAGACTGATATCAAATTGAAAGTTTCGAAAAACTGAGGGATTGAACCATAAAAATAATATACTTTGATTTACGAAAAGTTATTCAAAAGTAAACCAATTTAAGATCGTCGGAGCCACTAAGGCTAAAACATATTTTCGCGCCCCTTCCCCTCATTCTATATTCCATTCAGTACTCGCATTCTCAGTTCTATGGTATTTTTTCATTTTCTTATCGAGTTTGAGAGAATTCATAAGGCATTCCAGACTTTATCAAAGCACACAAAATCTATTTAATCATCGGAATTTGCCTGAGACATACACCCAAGACAATGCTTAAATTACTTTTATGAAGCCAAATTTGGGTGTTCTTTTGTACTTGGTTTGAGAGTTGGTTCATGGTGAGAGTAGGTGTATCAGGGGTTGGATTTGGGTTTTCAAACTCGGGTGTTCTCTTTTACTAATTCTCTCATAGTGAAAGATTAAAATCATCTCCGTGGAATAGGCGTGTTTTTGCCGACCCACGTAATTCTTGCGTGTCTCTCTCTAGTTTATTCTTCATCGTACTTTCATTGGTTGCGATTTTGGTTGCGTTTCGAATATCGATTCTTGGGTGTTTCTGCGTTTAATCCCAATAATCATTTGATATGGATAATCATAAGATGGAATTAAATTGAAATCAAAATTTCAATACCCTTTTGTTTTCTTCTTTTCTCAACTAGCTTTCCTTAGGTATCATGTGGATCTTAAGAATTACATGATCGGGTCAGGCCACTTGGAATGGACTTGGACCAAATTAAAGAAGAGAAGGAGCAACTTACTTGGGGGGATGATTGCTTATTCATGACCATTTTGCCCTTGGGGAATCTTGGTTTCGCTGTTTTCCTCTGCCATAATTTGTAAGGATGAAATAGGCGCACTGCTTCTCAGAAAAAGTCTCTTGCCTCCCAGTAAATTTGTTGCATAAACTGCGAAAAGAAATACTACTACAAGTTTCAAAATCTTCCAATGGTTATCAAAGCAATGGCGGTCATGGGGAATCTTGGTTTCTTTGTTTTCCTCTGCCATAATTTGTAAGGATAAAATAGGTTCAATACTTCTTAGAAAAAGTATCTTGCCTCCTAGTAAGTTTATAGCATAAACTGCGAAATGAAATACAAGTACAAGTATCAAAAACTTCCAATGGTTATCAAAGCAATGGCCGGCCACTGCCAACCTACTAGTCTTATTTTATTTTATTTTTTTTGGGTCAAACGGAAGATATCCAACCCACTAGTCTTCACATGTATTCTAACTTATCCTACCATTATAAAAGAGAGGGAAAATTTTTCAGTGCCGGGTGGGTACCATGTGGAGCCGAGCGGATACCACGTGCGATATACCCACCCAGCACAGAAAAATTTCTCAAAAGAGAGACTTTTGGTATGCTATGGTGGTTCTAATTACGTTTTCCTCCTTTATGTTTTCTCTTTATTTTACTTGTTTTTTTCAAATTATTTCTAGCGGTTTGCCCCTTTTAAGTTTAGATCTTTCTTACTTTGGTTCTTAAATTTTCTTTCTCAGCTTCAACTATTTTCTCTTTGAAAAAAAAATCAAATTTCAACTCTTAAAGTTCTTATTTGCATAACTTCCACCGATCGATAACTTTTGTGAGTCTTATGGAATCTACCATACAAATACCACTTTATTACTCATTGGTTTTTTGAGATTTATTTTAGTTGGCACTGGCCTTGGAGCTTGTGAGAGAGTGTTTCGTATGTGATGTAGGCGATGACTTTTGAAGTTTCCATGATGGCACTTTGGTTGCGCGTACGGCGAGCAGAAGAAAATAAGGTGGTTATTGAGTAGAGGAGGGATTCGGCAAGAGATGAGAGAGCGAACGACAACTCAAATGTGATTAAAATTCATATTTTTAAGTTCAATAATCCTCTTTTGGTCTACTAAGACGAAGTTATTAAGCTGGTTCAGTTAAGAACAAGTCTATGGAGGTTGAGACTGATATCAAATTGAAAGTTTCGAAAAACTGAGGGCTAATTTGTTGTTGGAATCAAACTCTGTGGTTATTTTGCAATATGCAGCCAGTTTTCCTCGTTCGACCTCTAACTGTCCGGTTTTTCTGAACCGGGTTTTTTTGTTCGACCTATCACAATGAGGGATCATGTGTTCGATACTCCTATGAAGTGATTGCTCTCTTTTTTTGCTGGGACTCGAAAAATGCCTGTGAGAGTGCTGGAGAATTAAGCGCCTTCTCAGGTTTCAGGCATTGGGTAAATATTCTCTATATATACAGAGCATTTTCACCAAAAACTAGATGCATTCATTTGCAAAGTAATCTTACTTGCCTGCAGAAAGCTTAATTATGCTTAATTGCTTATCATTGCACCTCATGCCTTCTAATATGAACTATTGGTTTCCAATATTTTAGGTTTGTAGCAATTGTATGTGATATATTTGTTCTGATTAAGCTTTGTCATTTTAGAGGAACTTATCAGCATTTTGGGGTTTAGCTTGGTTGCAAAAACTTCTTGAAACTAAATATTCGTGTTACTTTGATATCACCGTTTTTCATCACTGTGTAGGTGCAAATCCTGGCCACACATCACCCCCTGCTTGTACACTTTTTAAGTGTTGGGCAGGTGAATTTCCACTTTCCTTTATGTATTTGTGTTTGTTTGTACCTCTTAAATTTTTTTAGATACTAAAATATTTTATATCTGTTTAAGTGCTTAGATATAAGTTTCTCCATCTGCCTCTATATTTTGATGGTTCACTGGAGGTGCTTTCTGTTGTTGCTTGAGTTTAAAATGATTGATCCTACTCTACAAGTAGTTGTGTCTTTTTTACAGGCATTTTCTGGAACTCAGAATGTTTCTAGCCTACAAAAGGATGAAGCATGGAGAGTTAACGTGAGAATCCAAGGTTGTGACCTTGATCATGGTTACCTTTGTGGCACAATGGAAGCTCTTAACGTTCCAATGGCACACACACCAGTAAGCCCACTTGGCAATTTGGTTTGTGTTATTCTGCTGCACCTATTTCAGATTTCACCCTCCAATTGCTATTATTGTCCCCTTGTGATGACTTAGCTTTCACTAAATGGGTCTTTTCAGTTGATTTGTTTCATGAATGGGATATAGTATTGCTTGTATGATTTTGTTTATGTGGCTCCTATATACTTGTGTTATTTAGTCTTCATCCTTGATGCATGGGCCTGGGTATGCCCTCTTCTATTTCTGGTTTTTTCCCAATTTCATAAATTTCTCCTTAATCCTTACAAGCCACAAAAAAACTTAGCCATGAAGTTAATTTGACATGTCTCAAGTTTTGTGATCATGAGCAAATACTTTTTTGCTTCAAGGTGGTTCTATAACTATTTAACGTACATTCAAACTAACGATCATTTTTCATG
This sequence comes from Rhododendron vialii, assembly GCF_030253575.1. Lineage (NCBI taxonomy): Eukaryota > Viridiplantae > Streptophyta > Magnoliopsida > Ericales > Ericaceae > Rhododendron > Rhododendron vialii. The sequence continues at coordinate 38,036,476 of NC_080561.1, read as the reverse complement.
TCTTCAACTTCGATACTCATCTTTTCACAATTCTTCCTTTACTTTTACCAACTACTGTTAAATTTTCTCTCTTCCCTTTGGTTTAATTGCACTACTTGTGAGTTGTGACAGAAGTACCAGTAAGTGTCCTACATGATTCTGCAGTTACTGCTGAGCCTTTTCGTTTTACCTGCTATTGTAGTACAACTCGTGTGATCATTTATTTCCACTATTCATTAGTAAACTTCGCTGATATTTTCATATGTGATATTTCAGGTGGTAACCTTCTGGGAAGGGGAAATTGTTGATGCAAAGAATCATACATTCTTCACTGGAAAATGGGAAGCAACGTGGGTTCTTTGTCTCATCGTTTCTTTTGTTCTTTTTTCTTTTCGTGTGTATGCTATGGAAAACATTTAGTTTATCTTTCTAGATTACCGAAAATAATCTCTTGTTAATATAATTTCACTAGCTCTATAGATGGAGTGAGCCCTTTCCCTCATACTCATTCTTCAAACTGCTAACAGGTCAGAAGTAGACATAAGGCACTGGACCAAGTTTCCATCTTTCTCTCCCCTTTTGGTAAGTACCCAATGTTTCTATTCAAACTATGTGGTATCTATCACAATCTTGTGCCATCTTAGTTGACGAAGCGTTTTACAGAGCCAAGTGGAAATTGATGGCGGAAGATCTCTCGACCTGAGTAGCTATCCCTACATATTCATGGTAACCTATTTTTCAATTCCACTCGCGCGTTAATGAATTTTTTCTCTTTTAGTAATGGCATGCCTTTATCTTTGATTTGTTGACTCTGCAGAGATGGAAAGAGCAGTACTTCGTGAATGTTGGAACTGACTGTGGGTTAACTATAGCTGGTTTTTACTATGTTTGCTTCTCTTGTAGTGACAGCTCCATCAATGGCTTCTATTATGATACAAATAGCAGGTAGGCATCATCCTTGTTTGCGATCCCGATCATATGATTCCACAGTGCAGGGTAACTCCCGACTCACTTGTTCTAGCACATAATTGTTAAGGAAAAAGTTGTCTTTCCTATTTCCCCCTCAACATTAGTGGAAGAAGCACATAACTGATGAAGACATGTCAAACTTTGTGTGCAGTCCATTCCAGAAACTGGAGCTGAAATCCAACCATGAAGGAAGGTCGGGTTTCAGTTTCTCTTCATATCAATTGCAGTAAACAAGACTGGGAGATTGTTTCTCCGTCTGGCGCCGGGTAGATTATGGGCATTCCGTCGAGCATTCGGCCCCTGTGCAGTGGTATTTACGGGTAGTTGTGTTACAAAGTTCATGAAAGTTTTGGTGGCAGTCGTTGGATGAACAAAGACCAGTAGATGTGCCGTGCTTCTCCATTGTTTGTATTGTAATACTCATTCCCATTGTTTAAACATAACGGTAGAGTTCCATTCTAATATTCTAGGCCTCTCCCTCTCTCTCTCTCTCTCTCTCTCTCTCTCAATAGGTGAAAAATTTGGCAACTTGTATGAACGTTGTAAAATTGTAGCAGGCCGAACATAACTAACCATGCTAGTTTAGAATGACTAGCCCAAAGCCATGTGGCCGTATCTGAATTAGGGCTTGGTTATCGGTCATCAACATTGCACTCACCTTACATCCGATGACGGGAGAGTCTAATTTAGGCTCGGCCACCTTCAGGAATGAAGTCCCATCCACGGATTCTCCTCAAGAGTCGCTTGCCAGGCTTGGCCAAGCATGGGCTCGGCCAATTGCAGTGACGCATGCTACGTCACGTGCTTAAGCGGTTACGCCAAATGATAACGATGAGCGCACATGGGGGTTCCAGCCCACGCCAAAATGGTTATCAGATCTACTCAGTGATGTCATGATGGCGTCACTTGGCTCGTGGAAAGCACATGCCTATACTTGGAGAGCAAGCCAATGAGACTCTATATATACTGAAAGATCATAACCCGAGAGGTACACACACATTCCTATACTAAAACCCTAGTCTCTTTCCTTTCTCTCTGCACATACTTATCCTCTTGCCGGAGGGCCTTGCCGGGCAACCCCGGCCAGGTCTTAGTCGTACGTTCACTGTGCAGGTTAGGGTGAGAAGGCTAGGTAACCCCTGAACCAGTGGAGGAAGGACTCGGATCAAGGATCACGGGCCACACAAATTTTTTTGCTTTTACTTGGTATCCACTGGATGCAGAACCATGCCCTGCTTGTATGACTTTCACTGGGCGGGTTTGCTTTGCACATTTTTTTATACTTGTTGCTCAACATGACCTTCGGCCTTATCACATCCCAGGTGGACCAAACTCTACCCAAAGTACTCCTATCCACCCAAAGTACTACTATGCTTTTCATTTGTCTAGGTCTGCCAACGGACCGGATTAGATCTGGATCTCATCGTAATCATTTCTGTCACATAACAAAGAAGTGAGTAGGTGTGTAGAGCAGATGCGATCTTGTATTTCTAAAGGATGCGGTGCTAAAACCGACTTTGATCGACAAGAAGTTGGATATGTTGGAGAGCATAACAAAGGATTTTGAATCACTGATAGAGGAGTAGTAGCAGCAGATGTGGAGAAAGATGTGTCACTATTGGGGGAGAATCAAAGCTTCAACTATGGTTGCCAATGGGGTGAAAAAATCTTGAATAGAGAATACCCTCGATTTGTTCTGGTGGCACTGTAAGTCAAACTTGAAATTTAGTGGTGATAGATTGAAATATCAAGAATATTCTCAATCCTTATTACGAAAATTTTGTTGTGTTGGTAAAACAATAATGAAAATTATGGTGATGTAATAGTGGAGTGGGCGGATGGAATCCGGCCCATTAGATTAAAGCAAGGAAGCAAGAAAAGAGATAAGCGTTAGAAGGAGGTAGGAGAATTCACTCTTGCTATGCCACACTATCATACTTTTGTGGTTATGTGGTGCTAAAATGATGGTAGTGGTGGTGGAGTTGCATGCGGAGGTGTGATAGTCGGGGCGTTGTAGTGGTGGTATTGGTTGTAGTTGATGAATGAAGGCGGAGGTGCCAGGGTTGAGGTGTGGTGCCAAATGTCGTAGTAGAGGGAAAGTGTGGTGGTAGTGGTGGATTAGTGATAGCGGACTAGATGGTGAATTGATGGTGGTGTAGAGGTTGTGTTACAGTGACAGTGTTCGTAGTGGAGGGGTAGTAGTGCTCAGATAATTTTTGTAGCAGTCTAATTGCTACCCTCTTTTCATAAAGTAAACAATATTATTATTTTTACGGTTGGAGTGAACTATCTTTTATAACTTTAGAAATCCTCTTTCTCGATATATTATAGGTCTTTATCTGATTTAAAATAAAGTAGATGCGAGCATTTTACCGGAATGATTTATATTTCAACTCACTAAGAGTAAATTGGTCTTATCTTTTTATGTACAAATAAGTTTAAGACCAAACTACTTGGGTTAGAAAGTACACTCAACAAGCTTTTTAACGGTTCAAACCTTGTGAAAATCGGAGCTCCGAGTGTGTGAAGCGAACCCGCAAAATTTGACCAATTGCTGAGTGTTAGTGCGCCTCAGACGCAAATTCCTGCACCCCAGGCGCATTGCATTGCGCCCTTGGCACATTCTTGAAATTTCAAAACCTACCAAACTTTGCGATTTTGCCATGGACGCTCCCAAACTCCATTTTGCATGTGGTTTGAACAGTTGGAACGCTTGTCTAGCCTACTTCTAACAAATTTAGTTTGGCCCCAAAATTATTTAGACATTTTTACATCAAAATATAGGACGACTTTACCCTCAATAGGAAGAACAAATTGGTTTGGAAAAATCCTTGAATCAAACTAACGTTTAACTGGATAGAAACCTATTTTATATCGATAAAGAGGGTATTCAAAGTACTAAAAGATGGTGGGATCGAACCATAAAATTAAAATATTTTGATGTACGAAAATTTATTCGAAAGTAAACCAATTATAAGATCGTCGGAGCCATCAAGGCTACAACACGTTTTCACGCCCTCCCCCTCATTCTATATTCCATTTAGTACTTGCATTTCCAGTATTTGGTATCTATTCATTTCTTAAAGATTTTGAGAGAGTTCATAAGGCATTCCAAACTTTATCAAAGCACACAAAATTTGTTTAACGATCAGAATTGGCCTAGGATATACACCCAAAACAATGCTTATACATTTACGAAGCCAAATTTCAATATCCATATCACCAAAAATATCACTTGACCACTATGACTACCAATCCACCATCACCACCATCATTTTATAACATCTTCACCCCACCAGTATTGTCACCACTACCTCGACCATAATCACCTCACCGTTGTACCATCACCACCACCACTAGCCTCATCATTTCACGCACTATCACCACAACCGCTAGCACTCCACCACCATCGTCATCGTTATCTCACAAGCACCCACATTAAAAAATACTTTACAAAGTTCTCAATATTGGAATCTATTGTCATCACTTCGCAAACACAATCTCCAATATAGAAGAAAAAAATTAGTGTCTTTTGGAATAAAAAATATTAATGATTTTCTAAATTATTATGGATTGAGAATATTTCAGAAACATTCATCCCCAACACTTCTAAACCATGACCACCACCAAAACAACATTGGGAATTTTATCACTTTAAAAGGAGGAAAGTTTTCAAAAGTGCGGTAAAATAGTTTTTATTTAGAGGAAGGACACTAGCAAAATAGTTTTTAGTTGAGGTCCTTCAACTTTTTGAGTTTTTAGCCATAAGGCCAAAATATGTTTAGGCACTTTCATAGGGTTTTAGGGTGCATTTTCCTATTATAGGGTTTTAATGATTCATGTACTTTCATAGGGTATCCTTAGGTTTTAGGCACATTCATATATAGGGTACCCTAGGGTTTTAGACACTTTCAAAAGGTAATGTAGGGTTGTAGGCCTTTTATAGGCACATTTGTCCTTATGTTTGACTGCAAAAGGTAAATGTCCTTGTGCTAAAAAAATATAAATATGAAAGATTTTTGGCTAATTCTCCCGGTGCTAAAATGATGGTAGTGGTGGTGGTGTAGTAGTGGTGGTGGAGTTGCATGTGGAGGTGTGATAATCGTGCAATTGCAGTGGTGTTGTTGGTTGTAGTTGGCTAATGAAGGCGGAGGTTGAAATAATTTTATGTACAAATAATTTTAAATCCAAACTACTTTGGTTAGAAAGTATGCTCAACAAGCTTTTTAACGGTTCAAAACTCGCGAAATCGAAGCTCGGGAGGGTCTGGAGCGAACCCGCAAAATTTGACCAATTGCGGAGTGTTAGTGCGCCTCAGATGCAAATCAGTGCGCCTCAGGCGCATTGCATCGCGCCCTGGGCGCATTCTTGAAATTTCATAACCTACCAAACTTGACCATTTTGCCATGGACACTCCCGAACTCCGTTTTGCATGTGATTTGAACCATTGGAAAGCTTGACTAGCCTACTTTAATTTCTAACAAATTTAGCTTGGCTCCAAAATTATTCATACATGAAACTACAGGATGACTTTACCCTCAATAGGTTGAAGAAGAAATTGGTTCGGAAAAATCCTTAAATCAAACTAACGTTAACCGGATCGAAACCTATTTTATATCGATAAAGAGGGTATTCAAAGTACTAAAAGATGGTGGGATTGAACCATAAAAATAATATACTTTGATTTACGAAAAGTTATTCAAAAGTAAACCAATTCTAAGATCGTCGGAGCCACTAAGGCTAAAACACATTTTCGCGCCCCTTCCCCTCATTCTATATTTCATTCGGTACTCGCATTCCTAGTTCTATGGTATTTGTTCATTTGTTATAGAGTTTGAGAGAATTCATAAGGCAATTCAGACTTCATCAAAGCACACAAAATCTGTTTAATCATGGGAATTTGACTAAGACATACGCCCAAGACAATGCTTATACATTTATGAAGCCAAATTCCAATGTCCATATCACAAAAAATATCACTTGACCACTACGACTACCAAACCACCACCATTTTATAACCTTTTCACCCCACCAATACTATCGCCACAACCTCGACCATAGTCACCTCATTGTTGCACCATCACCACCTCCTCCCATCATTTCACACACTATCACAACAACCACCTCGCCAGCATTCAACCACCATTGTTATTTCACCACCACCGACGCCACAAAATAGTTTCAAAAATTCATAATATTGAAATCTATCGCCATCACTTCGCAAACACAATCTCCAATATCGAAGAGTGTTTTTTGGAATATAAAACATTAACGATTTTCTAAAACCGCGATCACCACCAAAATAATATTGCGAATATTATCACTTTAAAAAGAGAAAAAATTTCAAAATATCTCTCAAACTTTACACTCAATGTCTAAAACAAGGGAGTGTGGTTGGGGTGGTAGACCCGAAATTGGAAGGTGAGTTTGATGATTTTGAGGTAGTGATGGTTTTGAAGTTGGGGTTAATGTTTTCAAACGATGTGCCTATGGTAAGACCTAGTATGAGGCAAGTATGTGGTGAGGTATTTGGAAGGCGAGGTCCCGTTACCGGATGACTTGAGACCGCTGTTGGAAGGGAATGGCGGCGGGGGTGGGGGTCGTGGCGGGGGTGCGAAGGGTTTGACTGTTATGAGAATTCGTTTTTGTTTTCGTCGTCTTTCGAGAAGGGGTCGTATAGTTCATTCAGGAGAGGAGATGTTGATGCAAGTTTTGGTTCTATTTCTACTTCACCTATTTCTCTTCTCGATACTGGAGATGCCAGAGAGTGAAAATTGAAGCAAAAGTACATGTTGTACAAGCTTTTCTTCTTGCGGGGAAATTGTTCTGAGAAAAAGAACAGATAGTTTTCAAGTAATTACTCAGGAAAACTGTTTTCTTTGTTGTTTTTTTTTTGAATAGCAATCACTAGACTCACGAGTCCCCTTTGTTGGAACAGATATGAGCATTGAAGTGGACTATATGGTTGAATTTCGCCGTCTAGATGAGATATATATCACCGATATGCATTCTAATATTGAAAAAGAGAAGGGTTTTTGGTGTGAAAACTTGTGAAAGCTCTGTCACAAAAGTAATTTCCAATATTATCCTAATCAAAAACGAAATTTTACAATTACTTTTTGCTATATGAATCGACTACTAGCAGAATCACTTTAGTTCAACTACCCACGCTCGCACTCTCAAACCCCATATAATCACCCTTGCGTGAGCCCCCACTGTCTAGTAATTTTAATCCCACAAAGCGTGCCGCCTACAACACCATGAGGGGAGTGGTATTATTAATCAAATCACTCTATAACTCGATGGGCAATGGCATAACATATCTCACAAGATTATAAATCCCTTCGCTGTCAGTCCCATCAAACAAACAGCCCCGTAATATTGGAGCGTTTGAGTTTCAATTTTTTCCTTCGCCCTTTTTTCAATCGAAAGATTGGAAGAAAATAGGACACTTCCTTACCTTCTTGGCCGGTGAAAAGGTGATGAGTTTAGGTCGCATCTGTTGAGAATGATGAAATTTCCTTAACCCTCTTGGTTTCTCCCTCAAAACAGATCGAAAATTCTATCCCAAAGGTACAGAAACACAAAAACCATTCATGCTTTATTCAAATTCACTAAGATATCCTCAAATAGCGATCGAAGTCTTACATGTTTTCATCGAATGGACTCGAAATTAGTCACAGGAAGTTGAAATCGTCAGCCAATTATAGGAGGCCTATGAACTTTTCCTGAGGAATCAACGTGTAGTCGGACCCGTTGCACTTTGTAATCAAAGGTATAAACACGGTTTGGTGGAAGAACTTGTATTTGAACTCCAGGCTTCTCTTCCTTTATTATCCTCTCTGCTTCTTCTACCGTCAAACCTACCACCTCCGGCCATTTCGTTTTCTGATTCATTCCTGATCAAAAATGTACTTTTGAGTGATCTTGAATCTGTTGTGCTTTATGGGAGTCCCACACAATTTATGAGAGGAAAAAACTCCGACTTTGTATTAATCGACTCAAATACAAATCATGAAAACCCTCTCTCAAGGCAACTCTAGTTCTCTGTGATCTCTCTTTTAGTTCCACACCTTCCTACTCCTAAACATACATGTATATTTACAAGAAAGGCGAAACAAAAGTCCAAAGCCATTTAAGGCTCACTCACGCGAGAATCAAATCGCCGGAGGGATCCGGCACCTAAAATCTCAGCTGTTAGTGGCTAAGATCATTGACTTTGGGGCCTGGGTCACTTTCAATTGGGACCCCTCTCATCAATGGGTAAAATCCAACAGAATCGTCCTCATAATATGTAGCAAAAGCTTTCAATGCATTTGCTCTAAAGGACAAAACAAAGGAAGGATCGAAAACGAATTTTAGCAACAATTTCGGAACATCAAATCGAACACAACTTTGCAAAAAGGCTACTGCTCTTGTTTGCCAAGCTAGATTGGAAAACGTACTTTTTGCTTCTCTTTATTTTTTAACGTACATCAATTTCGGAACACCAAATCGAACACAAGTTCAGGTCAATGGTATATTGAAAAGTGAAAGCTAATTAATTTGTCAGGTCAATGGTATATGAACTAGTACTTGATTATTTTCTCCCCATTTTCTTTTGAACTAGATCATTTGACATGGATCATCAGAATCATCAGAAGATGTAATTATATTGAAATCAAAATCTTAAATTTCCATTTTTTATTTTTTTCTTTCCTCAACTAGCCTACTCCCTAGGCATCTTGTGGATCTTAAGAATGAGACAATCTGGTCCTCTAGGAATGGACTTCGACCAAATTACAGAAGAGAGAAGGAGCATCTTACTTTGGTTGATGGCTGCTGATTGATGACCATTTTGCCCTTGGGGAATCTTGGTTTCTCTGTTTTCCTCTACCATAATTTGTAAGGATGAAATAGGCTCACTGCTTCTCAGAAAAAGTTTCTTGCCTCCCACTAAATTTGTAGCATAAACAGCGAAAAGAAATACTACGAATAAACATTGAAGCAATGGCCGGCCACTGCCAACCTACTAGTCTTCACATGTATTATTCTATCCTATCCTATCCTACCATTATATAAGAGAGAGACTTTTGGTATGCTGTAAAGCAAAAACAACGAAAAGAACGAAAAAGTTTGAATAGCGAATTTTAGAAACAGTTTGCCAAGCCAGATTAGAAAAACTTTTGTTTCTCTATATTTTCTAAGATCAAGCCTCATTTAAACTAAAAAGTAAAAACTAAATATATTTTCTTTCCCCTTGTCATATCCTTCCCCAACCAAGTTCAAGCCTATTTTAAATTGAAAAGTGAAAACCAATTAATCTGTCAAATTTCGAAGTAAAAACATGTGACATGTATTTCTGTGACAGCGGATCCCAAAGTCGTAATAAACAACTTGATTATTCTCTTCTCAGTTCCTTTTGATCTAGATCATTGTATTATGGTATTAATACATGGGTATGTAGATGTTTATATAATGGGACGAGGGAAGTTCTTTTCCGGCAGAGAGTAAGAGGGGTAAAAACAGTGTGTGTGCAAGTGAAAAAGTCAAGTCTTGTATTTGGTGTGAGGGTGGGTTCATTGTGAGAGTGGGTGTATAAGGGGTTGGGTTTGGGTTTTCAAACTCGGGTGTTCTCTTGTACTAATTCTCTCATAGTGAAAGAACGGGATCCTCTCCGTGGAGTAGGCGTGTTTTTGCAAAACCACGTAATTCTTTCGTGTCACTCTCTATTTTATTTTTCATTGTCCTTCCATTGGTTACGATTGTGATTGTGATTGCGTTTCGAATCTCGGTTCTTGGGTGCTTCCGCGTTTAATCCCAACAATCAATTGATATGGATCATCATAAGATGGAATTAAATTGAAATCAAAATTTCAATACCCTTTTAGTTTCTTCTTTTCTCAACTAGCTTTCCTTAGGTATCATGTGGATCTTAAGAATTACATGATCTGGCCAGGCCACTTGGAATGGACTTGGACCAAATTAAAGAAGAGAAAGAGCAACTTACTTGGGGGGATGACTGCTGATTCATGACCGTTTTGCCCTTGGGGAATCTTGGTTTCGTTGTTTTCCTCTGCCATAATTTGTAAGGATGAAATATGCTCACTGCTTCTCAGAAAAAGTCTCTTGCCTCCCAGTAAATTTGTAGCATAAACTACGAAAAGAAATACTACTACAAGTATCAAAAACTTCCAATGGTTATCAAAGCAATGGCCGGCTACTGCCAACCTACTAGTCTTATTATTATTATTAATTTTTTTTTCGGGTCAAATGGAAGATATCCAACCCACTAGTCTTCACATATATTCTAACATATCCTACCATTATAAAAGAGAGGGAAAATTTTTCAATGCCGAGTCGGTACCATGTGGTGTTGAGCGAGTACCACGTGGGATATACCCACCCGGCATCGAAAAATTTCTCAAAAGAGAGGCTTTTGGTATGCTATGGGGGTTCTAATTACGTTTTCCTCCTTTATATTTTCTCTTTACTTTACTTGTTTTTTTCAAATTATTTCTGGCGATTTGGCCCTTTTAAGTTTAGATCTTTCTTACTTTGGGTCTTAAATTTTCTTTCTCAACTTCAACTATTTTCTATTTGAAAAAAAATCAAATTTCAACTCTTAAAGTTCTTATTTGCATAACTTCCACAGATCGATAACTTCTGTGAGTCTTATGGAATCTACTATACAAATACCACTTTATTACTCTTTGGTTTTTTGAGATTTATTTTAGTTGGCACTAGCCTTGGAGCTTGTGAGAGAGTGTTTCGTATGTGATGTAGGCGATGACTATTGAAATTTCCATGATGGCACTTTGGTTGCGCGTACGATGAGCAAAAGAAAATAAGGAGGTTATCGAGTAGAGGAGGGATTGGGCAAGAGATAAGAGAGGGAACGACGACTCAAATGTGATTAAAATTCATATTTTTAAGTTCAATAATCTTCTTTTGGTCTACTAAGATGAAGTTATTAAGCCGGTTCAGTTAAGAACCAGTCTATGGAGGTTGAGACTGATATCAAATTGAAAGTTTCGAAAAACTGAGGGATTGAACCATAAAAATAATATACTTTGATTTACGAAAAGTTATTCAAAAGTAAACCAATTCTAAGATCGTCGGAGCCACTAAGGCTAAAACAAATTTTCGTACCCCTTCCCCTCATTCTATATTCCATTCAGTACTTGCATTCCCAGTTCTATGGTATTGGTTCATTTCTTATAGACTTTGAGAGAATTTCATAAGGCATTCTAGAATTTATCAAACCAAACAAAATCTGTTTAATCATCGGAATTTGCTTGAGACATACGCCCAAGACAATGCTTATACATTTATGAAGCCAAATTCCAATGTCCAAATCACAAAAAATATCACTTGACCACTACGACTACCAAACCACCACCTTTTTATAACCTTTTGACCCCACCAATACTATCGCTATTCACCTTATCATCGCACCATCATCACCTCCTCCCATCATTTCATGCACTATCACGACAACCACCTCGCCAGCATTCCACCACCATTGTTATTTCACCACCACCGACGCTACAAAATAGTTTCAAAAGTTCAAAATATTGAAATCTATCGCCATCACTTCGCAAACACAATCTCCAATATCGAAGAGTGTTTTTTGGAATATAAAACATTAACGATTTTCTAAATTGTTTTGGATTGAGAATATTTCAGAAACATTCACCCCCAGCGCTTCAAAACCACGATCACCACCATAACAATATTGCGAATATTATCACTTTAAAAAGAGGAAAAGTTTAAAAATATCTCCCAAACTTTACACTTAATGTCTAAAACATTCACTCTTTCTATGCTGTACTTGATCTCATACATTTGCAGTTATGTAGTGCTAAAATGATGGTAGTGGTGAATATTTAGTAGTGGTGGTGGAGTTGCATGTTTAGGTGGGATAGTCGTGGCACCGTAGTGGTGGTGTTGGTTGTATGTACGTAGTTGTGAATGAAGGCGGAGGTTCCAGGGTTGAGGTGTGGTGCCAACGGTGGTAGCAGAGGAAAAGTTTAGTGGTGGTGGTGGAGAAGTGATGCTCGACTAGATGGTTTATTGATGGTGGCCGGTGTAGAGGTAGTGTTACGGTGAAAGTGTTGGTAGTGCAGAGATAGTAGTGCTAAGATAATTTTTGTAGCGGTCTAATTGCTACCCACTTTTCATAAACTGGACATTATTATTTTTATGGTTGTAATCAAGTGACTTTTAGAACTTTAAAAGTCCTCTTTATCGATATATTAAAGGTCTTTATCCGATTTAAATTGAAGGAGATGCGAGCGTTTTACCAAAATGATTTATATTTCAACTCACTGACAGTATATTGGTCATATCTTTTTATGTTAACATACTTTTAAATCCAAACTACTTGGGTTAGAAAGTACACTCAACAAACTTTTTAATGGTTCAAACCTTTCGAATATCGGAGCTCAGGGGTGTCTGGAGCGAACCCGCAAAATTTTACCCATTGCTGAGTGTTAGTGCACCTCAGATGCAATGCATCGCGCGCTGGGCGCATTCTTGAAACTTTATAACCTACCACAAACTTTGAGATTTTGCCATGGACACTCCCGAACTCCGTTTTGCATGTGGTTTGAACCGTTGGAAAGCTTGTCTAGCCTACTTTAATTTCTGACAAATTTAGTTTGGCTCCAAAAAAGTTCATACATTAAAATATAGGACAACTTTACCCTCAACAGGTTGAAGAATAAATTGGTTTGGAAAAATCCTTGAATCAAACAAACGTTAAACCTGATCGAAACCTATTTTATATCGGTAAAGCGGGTATTCCAAGTACTAAAGTATGGTGGTATTGAACCATAAAAGTAATATACTTTGATTTACGAAAAGTTATTCAAAAGTAAACCAATTCTAAGATCGTCGGAGCCAATAAGGCTAAAACATATTTTCGCGCCCATTCCTCTCATTCTATATTTCATTCAGTGCTCGCATTTCCAGTTCTATGGTATTTGTTCGATTCTTATAGAGTTTGAGAGAATTCAAAAGGCATTCCGGACTTTACACAAAATCTGTTTAATCATCGAAATTTGCCTGAGACATATGCCCAAGACAATGCTAGCTTATATATTTACGAAGCCAAATTCCAATGTCCGTATCACAAAAAATATCACTTGACCACTACGACTATCAAACCACCACCTTTTTATAACCTTTACACCCCACCAATACTATCGCCACTACCTCGAACATAGTCACCTTATCATTGCACCATCACCACCTCCTCCCATCATTTCACGCACTATCACGACAACCACCTCGCCAGCATTCAACCACCAATGTTATTTCACCACCACGATGCTGCAAAATAGTTTCAAAAGTTCATAATAGTGAAATCTATCGCCATCACGTCGCAAACACAATCTCCAATATCGAAGAGTGTTTTTTGGAAAATAAAACATTAACGATTTTCTAAATTGTTTTGGATTGAGAATATTTCAGAAACATTCAACCCCAGCACTTCAAACCCACGATTACCACCAAAACAATATTGCGAATATTACACTTTAAAAAGAGGAAAATTTTCAAAATATCGTCCAAACTTTACACTCAATGTCTAAACCATTCAATCTTGCTATGTTGTACTCGATCTCATACTTTTGCGGTTATGTGGTGCTAAAATGATGGTAGTGGTGGGTATGTAGTTGTGGTGGTGGAGTTGCATGTTGAGGTGTGATAGTTGTGGCACTGTAGTGGTGGTGTTGGTTGTACGTACGTACTTGTTGAATGAAGGGGGAGGTGCCAAAGTTGAGGTGTAGTACCAATGGTGGTAGCGGAGGAAAAGTGTGGTGGTAGTGGTGGAGAAGTGATGCTCGACTAGATGGTGGTATAGAGGTAGTGTTATGGTGACAGTGTTGGTAGTGGAGAGATAGTAGTGCTCAAATAAATTTTCTAGCGGCCAAATAGCTACCCCCTTTTCATAAACTATTCATTATAATTTTTATGGTTGGAATGAACCGACTTTTAGAACTTTAAAAATCCTCTTTATTGATATATTATAGGTCTTTATCCGATTTAAAATGAAGGAGATGTGAGCATTTTACTTGAATGATTTATAATTCAACTCATTGAGAGTAAATTGGTCATATCTTTTTATGTACAAATACTTTTATATCCAAACTACTTGGGTCAGAAAATACCATCAACTAACTTTTTTAACGGTTCAAACCTTTTGAAAATAAGAGCTCGGGAGTGTCTGGAGCAAACCCACAAAATTTGACCAATTGCTGAGTGTTAGTGCGCCTCAGACGCAAAGCATTGCGCATGAGGCGCAATGCACCGCGCCCTGGGCGCATTCATGAAACTTTATAACCTACCATACTTTGAGATTTTGCCATGGACACTCCCGAACTCGGTTTTACATGTGGTTTGAACAGTTGAAAAGCTTGTCTAGCCTACTTTAATTTCTAACAAATTTAGTTTGGCTCCAAAAATATTTATACATTAAAATATAGGACAACTTTACCCTCAACAGGTTGAAGAATAAATTGGTATGGAAAAATCCTTGAATCAAACTAACGTTAAACCTGATCGAAACTTATTTTATAATGATAAAGAGGGTATTCAAAGTACTAAAATATGGTGGGACTAAACCATAAAAATAATATACTTTGATTTATGAAAAGTTATTCAAAAGTAAACCAATTCTATGATCGTCGGAGCCACTAAGGCTAAAATACATTTTTGCGCCCTTTCCCCCCATTCTATATTCCATTCAGTACTCGCATTCCCAGTTCTATGGTATTGGTTCATTTTTTTTTATAGACTTTGAGAGAATTCATAAGGCATTCCAGAATTTATCAAACCAAACAAAATCTGTTTAATCATCAGAATTTGCTTGAGACATATGCTAAAGACAATGCTTATACATTTATGAAGCCAAATTCCAATGGCCAAATCACAAAAAATAGCACTTGACCACTATGACTAAGAAACCACCACCTTTTTATAAACTTTTCACCCAACCAATACTATCGCCACTACCTCGACCATAGTCCCCTTATCATTGCACCATAACCACCTCCTCCCATCATTTCACGCACTATCACGACAACCACTTCGCCAGCATTCCACCACCATTGTTATTTCACCACCACCGATGCTACAAAATAGTTTCAAAAGTTCAAAATATTGAAATCGATCGCCATCACTTCGCAAACACAATCTCCAATATCGAAGAGTGTTTTTTGGAATATAAAACATTAACGATTTTCTAAATTGTTTGAGAATATTTCAAAAACATTCACCCCCAGCGCTTCAAAACCACGATCACCACCAAAACAATATTGCGAATATTATCACTTTAAAAAGAGGAAAATTTCAAAATATCTTCCAAACTTTACACTCAATGTCTAAAACATTCACTCTTGCTAAGCTGTACTCTCATACATTTGCGGTTATGTAGTGCTAAAATGATGGTAGTGGTGAATATTTAGTTGTGGTGGTGGAGTTGCATGTTGAGGTGTGATAGTCGTGGCACTGTAGTGGTGGTGTTGGTTGTATGTACGTAGTTGTTGAATGAAGGCGGAGGTGCCAGGATTGAGGTAAGGTGCCAACGGTGGTAGCAGAGGAAAAGTTTGGTGGTTGTGGTGGAGAAGTGATGCTCGACTAGATGGTGAATTGATGGTCGCCGGTGTAGAGGTAGTGTTACGGTGAAAGTGTTGGTAGTGGAGAGATAGTAGTGCTAAGATAATTTTTGTAGCGGTCTAATTGCTACCCCCTTTCCATAAACTGGACGTTATTATTTTTATGGTTGGAATCAACTGACTTTTAGAACTTAAAAATCCTCTTTATCGATATACTATAGGTCTTTATCCGATTTAAAATGAAGGAGATGCGAGCGTTTTACCAAAATGATTTATATTTGAACTCACTGACAGCAAATTGGTCACATCTTTTTATGTTGACATTCTTTTAAATCCAATCTACTTGTGTTAGAAAGTACACTTAACAAACTTTTTAACGGTTCAAACCTTTCGAAAATCGGAGCTCAGGGGTGTCTGGAGCGAACCCGCAAAATTTTACCCATTGCTGAGTGTTAGTGCACCTCAGACGCAAATCAGTGCGCCTCAGGCGCAATGCATCGCGCGCTGGGCGCATTCTTGAAACTTTATAACCTACCAAACTTTGAGATTTTGCCATGGACACTCCCGAACTCCGTTTTGCATGTGGTTTGAACCGTTGGAAAGCTTGTCTAGCCTACTTTAATTTCTAACAAATTATTTTGGCTCCAAAAAAGTTTATACATTAAAATATAGGACAACTTTACCCTCAACAGGTTGAAGAATAAATTGGTTTGGAAAAATCTTTGAATTAAACAAACGTTAAACCTGATTGAAACCTATTTTATATCGGTAAAGCGGGTATTCCAAGTACTAAAGTATGGTGGGATTGAACATAAAAGTAATATACTTTGATTTAAGAAAAATTATTCAAAAGTAAACCAATTCTAAGATAGTCGGAGTCACTAAGGCTAAAACACATTTTCGCGCCCCTTCCTATCATTCTATATCCCATTCAGTACTCTTATTCTCAGCTCTTTGGTATTTGTTGATTTCTTATAGAGTTTGAGAGAATTCAAAAGGCATTCCAGACTTTATCAAAGCACACAAAATCTGTTTAATCATCGGAATTTGCCTGAGACATACGCCCAGGACAATGCTAGCTTATACATTTACGAAGCCAAATTCCAATGTCCATATCACAAAAAATATCACTTGACCACTACGACTACCAAACCACCACCTTTTTATAACCTTTTCACCCTATCAATACTCTTGCCACTACCTTGACCATAGTCACCTTATCATGCACCATCACCACCTCCTCCCATCATTTCACGCACTATCACGACAATCACCTCGCCAGCATTCAACCACCATTGTTATTTCACCACCAACGACGCCACAAAATAGTTTCAAAAGTTCATAATATTGAAATCTATCGCCATCACTTCACAAACACTATCTCCAATATCAAAGAATGTTTTTTGAAATATAAAACATTAACGATTTTCTAAATTGTTTTCGATTGAGAATATTTCAGAAACATTCACCCCCAGCACTTCAAAACCACGGTCACCACCAAAACAATATTGCAAATATTATCACTTTAAAAAGAGAAATTTTTCAAAGTATCTCCGAAACTTTACACTCCATGTCTAATACAAGGGAGTGTGGTTAGGGTGGTAGACCCGAAACTGGAAGGTGAGTTTGATGATTTTGAGGTAGTGATGGTTTTGAAGTTGGGGTTAATGTGTTCAAATGATGTGCCTATGGTAAGGCCTAGTATGAGGCAAGTGGTGAGGTATTTGGAAGGCGGGGTCCCGTTACCGGATGACTTGAGACCGCTGTTGGAAGGGAATGGCGGCGCGGGTGGGGGTCGTGGCAGGGGTGGCGAAGGGTTTGACGGTAATGAGAATTCGTTTTTGTTTTCGTCGTCTTTCGAGAAGGGGTCGTATAGTTCATTCAGGAGAGGAGATGTTGATGCAAGAAATGGTTCTATTTCTACTTCACCTATTTCTCTTCTCGATACTGGAGATGCCAGATAGTGAAAATTGAAGCAAAAGTACATGTTGTACAGAGCTTTTCTTTTTGCGGGGAAATTGTTCTGAGAAAAAGAACAATTTAGTGTTCGAGCAATTACTCAGGAAAACTGTTTTCTTTGTTGTTTTTTTCAATAGCAATCACAAGACTCATGAGGCCCCTTTGTGGACTATATGTTGAAATTTAGCAGTGTAGATTAAACATATATTGCCGAAATGTTTTCTAATATTGAAAAAGAGAACGGTTTGTCGTGTGAACAAAATTGTGAAGCTTTGTCACAAAAGTAATTTCCATTATTATTCTAATCGAAAATGAAATTTTACAATTACTTTTTGCTATAGGAATCAACTACTAGCAGAATCACTTTAGTTCAACTACCCATGCTCGAACTCTCAAACCCCATATGTTCACCCTTACGTGTGCCCCCACTATCTAGTAATTTTAATACCACAAAGCGTGCCGTCTACAACACCATGAGGGGAGTGGTATTATTAATCAAATCACTCTATAACTCCATGGGCAATGGCATAACATATCTCACAAGTTTATAAACCCTTTCGCTATCAGTCCCGTCAACAAACAGCCCCGTCATATTAGAACGTTTGAGTTTCAATTTTTTCCTTTGCCCTTTTTCAATCCGAAGATTGGAAGAAAATAGCAAACTTCCATACCTTCTTGGCCGGTGAAAAGGTGACGAGTTTAGGTCGCATCCGTTGAGACTGATGAAATTTCCTTAACCCTCTTGGTTTCCCCCGAAAAACAGATCGAAAATTCTATCCCAAAGGTACAGAAACACATAAACCATTCATGCTTTATTCAAATTCATTAAGATACCCAGTCGATGTAACGAAACAAGGTGCAAGCAAGCCTCAAATAGCGATCCAAGTCTTACATGTTTTCATCAAATGGACTCGAAATTAGTTACAGGAAGTCGAAATCGTCAGCCAATTATAGGAGGCCAATGAACTTTTCCAGAGGAATCAACGTATAGTCGGACCCGTTGCACTTTGTAATCGCAGGTAACAAAATGTTCTGGTGGAATAACTTGTATTTGAACTCCAGGCTTCTCTTCCTTTATTATCCTCTCTGCTTCTTCTACCGTCAAACCTACCACCTCCGGCCATTTCGTTTTCTGATTCATTCCTGATCAAAAATGTACTTTTGAGTGATCTTGAATCGTCCTCAATAATATGTAGCAAAAGGTTTCAATGCATTTGCTTTAAAGGAAAAACAACGAAAAGGTTTGAATAGCGAATTTTATAAACAGTTTGCCAAGCCAGATTAGAAAAACTTTTGTTTCTCTGTATTTTCTTTCCCCTTGTCATGTCCTTCCAATTAATCTGTCAAATTTCGAAGTAAAAACATGTGACATGTATTTTTGTGACAGAGGATCCCAAAGTCGTAATAAACAACTTGATTATTATCTTCTCAGTTCCTTTTGATCTAGATCATTGTTGGGTTGGTTCAAATTCCCAATAAATGAAAATTCCCAAAGTGCTAGTTGGTTCCTTTTTAATTTGCCGTGTGTCCTTCCATATTCTCATGGGAACATGTATTATTGTATTAATACATGGGTATGTAGATGTTTATATAATGGGACGAGGGAAGTTCTTTTTCGGCAGAGAGTAAGAGGGGTAAAAACAGTGTGTGTGCAAGTGTAAAAGTCAAGTCTTGTACTTGGTGTGAGAGTGGGTTCATGGTGAGAGTGGGTGTATAAGGGGTTGGGTTTGGGTTTTCAAACTCGGGTGTTCTCTTGTACTAATTCTCTCATAGTGAAAGAACGGGATCCTCTCCGTGGAGTAGGCGTGCTTTTGCCGAACCACGTAATTCTTGCGTGTCTCTCTCTATTTTAGTTTCTACTTTTCTCAACTAGCTTTCCTTAGGTATCATGTGGATCTTAAGTATTACATGATCTGGTCAGGCCACTTGGAATGGACTTGGACCAAATTAAAGAAGAGAAGGAGCAACTTACTTGGGGGGATGACTGCTGATTCATGACCGTTTTGCCCTTGGGGAATCTTGGTTTCATTGTTTTCCTCTGCCATAATTTTTAAGGATGAAATAGGCTCACTGCTTCTCAGAAAATGTCTCTTGCCTCCAAGTAAATTTGTAGCATAAACTGTGAAAAGACATACTAGTACAAGTATCAAAAACTTCCAATGGTTATTAAAGCAATGGCCGGCTGCTGCCAACCTACTAGTCTTATTTTATTTTATTTTATTTTTTGGTCAAACGGAAGATATCCCACCCACTAGTCTTCACATGTATTCTAACCTATCCTACAATTATAAAAGAGAGGGAAAATTGTTCAGTGCCGGATGGGTACCATGTGGTGCCGAGCGGGTACCACATGGAATATACCCACCCGGCACTGGAAAATTTCTCAAAAGAGAGACTTTTGGTATGCTATGGTGGTTCTAATTACGTTTTCCTCTTTTATATTCTCTCTTTACTTTACTTGTTTTTTTCAAATTATTTCTGGCGGTTTGCCCCTTTTAAGTTTAGATCTTTCTTACTTTGGCTCTTAAATTTTCTTTCTCAGCTTCATCTATTTTCTATTTGAAAAAAAATCAAATATCAACTCTTAAAGTTCTTATTTGGATAACTTCCACAGATCGATAACTTCTGTGAGTCTTATGAAATCTACCATACAAATACCACTTTATTACTCATTGGTTTTTTGAGATTTATTTTAGTTGGCACTGGCCATGGAGCTTGTGAGAGAGTGTTTTGTATGTGATGTAGGCGATGACTTCTGAAGTTTCATTGATGGCACTTTGGTTGCGCGTACGGTGAGCAGAAGAAAATAAGAAGGTTATCGAGTAGAGAAGGGATTAAGCAAGAGATGAGAGAGCAAACGACAATTCGAATGTGATTAAAATTCATATTTTCAAGTTCAATAATCCTCTTTTGGTCTACTAAGACGAAGTTATTAAGCCGGTTCAATTAAGAACAAGTCTATGGAGGTTGAGACTGATATCAAATTGAAAGTTTCGAAAACTGAGGGATTGAACCATAAAATAATATACTTTGATTTACGAAAAGTTATTCAAAAGTAAACCAATTTAAGATCGTCGGAGCCACTAAGGCTAAAACACATTTTCGCGCCCCTTCCCCTCATTGTATATTCCATTCAGTACTTGCATTCCCAGTTCTATGGTATTTGTTAATTTCTTATCGAGTTTGAGAGAATTCATAAGGCATTCCAGACTTTATCAAAGCACACAAAATCTATTTAATCATCGGAATTTGCCTGAGACATACACCCAAGACAATGCTGATATTACTTTTATGAAGCCAAATTTGGGTGTTCTCTTGTACTTGGTTTGAGAGTTGGTTCATGGTGAGAGTAGGTGTATCAGGGGTTGGGTTTGGGTTTTCAGACTCAGGTGTTCTCGTTTACTAATTCTCTCGTAGTGAAAGAACAGAATCATCTCCGTGGAATAGGCGTGTTTTTGCCGAACCACGTAATTCTTGCGTATCTCTCTCTAGTTTATTTTTCATCGTACTTTCATTGGTTGCGATTTTGGTTGCGTTTCGAATATCGGTTCTTGGGTGTTTCCGCGTTTAATCCCAACAATCATTTGATATGGATAATCATAAGATGGAATTAAATTGAAATCAAAATTTCAATACCCTTTTGGTTTCTTCTTTTCTCAACTAGCTTTCCTTAGGTATCATGTGGATCTTAAGAATTACATGATCGGGTCAGGCCACTTGGAATGGACTTGGACCAAATTAAAGAAGAGAAGGAGCAACTTACTTGGGGGGATGATTGCTGATTCATGACCATTTTGCCCTTGGGGAATCTTGGTTTCGCTGTTTTCCTCTGCCATAATTTGTAAGGATGAAATAGGCTCACTACTTCTCAAAAAAAGTCTCTTGCCTCCCAGTAAATTTGTAGCATAAACTACGAAAAGAAATACTACTACAAGTATCAAAATCTTCCAATGGTTATCAAAGCAATGGCGGTCATGGGGAATCTTGTTTTCTTTGTTTTCCTCTGCCATAATTTGTAAGGATAAAATAGGTTCACAACTTCTTAGAAAATGTATCTTGCCTCCTAGTAAATTTGTAGCATAAACTGCGAAATGAAATACTAGTACAAGTATCAAAAACTTCCAATGGTTATCAAAGCAATGGCTGGCCACTGCCAACCTACTAGTCTAATTTTATTTTATTTTTTTTGGGTCAAACGGAAGATATCCAACCCACTAGTCTTCACATGTATTCTAACTTATCCTACCATTATAAAAGAGAGGGAAAATTTTTCAGTGCCGGGTGGGTACCATGTGGTGCCGAGCGGATACCACGTGCGATATACCCACCCGGCACCGAAAAATTTCTCAAAAGAGAGACTTTTGGTATGCTATGGTGGTTCTTATTACGTTTTCCTCCTTTATGTTTTCCCTTTATTTTACTTGTTTTTTTCAAATTATTTCTAGCGGTTTGCCCCTTTTAAGTTTAGATCTTTCTTACTTTGGTTCTTAAATTTTCTTTCTCAGCTTCAACTATTTTCTCTTTGAAAAAAAAATCAAATTTCAACTCTAAATGTTCTTATTTGCATAACTTCCACCGATCGATAACTTCTGTGAGTCTTATGGAATCTACCATACAAATACCACTTTATTACTCATTGGTTTTTTGAGATTTATTTTAGTTGGCACTGGCCTTGGAGCTTGTGAGAGAGTGTTTCGTATGTGATGTAGGCGATGACTTTTGAAGTTTCCATGATGGCACTTTGGTTGCGCGTACGGCGAGCAGAAGAAAATAAGGTGGTTATTGAGTAGAGGAGGGATTGGGCAAGAGTTGAGAGAGCGAACGACGACTCAAATGTGATTAAAATTCATATTTTTAAGTTCAATAATCCTCTTTTGGTCTACTAAGACGAAGTTATTAAGCTGGTTCAGTTAAGAACAAGTCTATGGAGGTTGAGACTGATATCAAATTGAAAGTTTCGAAAAATTGAGGGCTAATTTGTTGTTGGAATCAAACTCTGTGGTTATTTTGCAATATGCAACCAGTTTTCCTCGTTCGACCTCTAACTGTCCGGTTTTTCTGAACCGGGTTTTCTTGTTCGACCTATCACAATGAGGGATCCTGTGTTCGATACTCCTACGAAGTGATTGCTGTTTTTTTTGGCTGGGACTCGAAAAATGTTTGAGATTTTCAAATAAAAGAGTCGTCGTTTTTTGGTTTTGTAAAATTCCTTGTTTCCTTAGAATGCTTGTTTTCCTCTTTGTGAGCTTTGTCCCACATTGGTAAGCTGAGAGATGTTGGAGTGGTATATATTAGGAAACATTCCTAATATAAGTAACTAATGATCTAGTGTGGTGCAGCCCTTTGGTGCTTCGCACCATATCGGCAGAGCCGGTACACACTCACACACGCACACGCACGTGCGCG